>NC_142065.1:14056253-14383197 GCF_059756535.1 Pantherophis guttatus
GTGAAGGTAAAGATTCCCCTCGCACATATATGCAAGTCATTCCCGACTCTAGGGGGCGGTACACATCTCTGTTTCAAAGGCAAAGAACCAGCATTGTCCGAAGACGTCTCTGTGGTCATGTGGCCGGCATGACTAAACACCAAAGGTGCATGGAATGCTGTTACCTTTCCACCAAAAGTGGTCCCTATTTTTCTACTTGCATTTTTTACGTGCTTTCAAACTGCTAGGTTAGCAGAAGCTGGGACAAGTAACGGGAGCTCACCCCGTTATGCGGCACTAGGGATTCGAACCGCTGAACTGCCGACTTTTCGATCGATAAGCTCAGCGTCTTAGCCACTGAACCACCTTACAAGTAACTAAGGATACTTATTTCACAAAGGAGGAATGAAGGTATTCAAACGACAAGGACAAAGCTACGCAAATAAATACTGTATGTAAATAACTTAATTTCATATGCAATAGGTATAGGCAGTTTGGTGCCCATCATGGCATTAGGTTTGTATTCTCTTAACCCTTTGACACTAGCCATGCCATTAAAGACTGATGGGAGATGAACTTTAAAAAATATACTGAGTACCAGAATTGCTTAACCTTGAGTTATATTACTAATTGGGTATGTGTGTCTTTGCAGAAGTAGCAGAATCTCATCCATCTTTCTCCTTGGTTAGTAAATGTTATTTTACACTCCCTTCTGTTAACTAGCATGAAGGGGAAAATAACTGGGCGAACTGAGCTTTAAACAAAAAGAGAGAAAAATAAAACCTGGCCAAGATTCAAGGATTTGGGTTTGAAGGGTCAGGAGAGAGAATATGTTATTCATATTTTTTTTTTACCCTTCTGTAATTGAACAGAACTTTTAATCTATCTTCTCCTGCCCTTCCCCCACCTCCTCCAAAGCTGCTGATTTTACAGGTTTAGAAAAGTCTCTTGGAATCTCTTCTCCTTTTTGCTCTATGAAGAGAAAAGAACCAGCCAATAAACTCCGAATGTTTCAGATTCAACAACCAAATTTATATGACTCTGGAGAGGTAAGCAAACCAAGTATTGTATCTTCATTTTCTTCATGGCACTCTATCAGCTTTTTCTTCTGCTGATGCTGGAAGTCAATAAAAACCCATTAATGCCAAGATTCCATATTAAGCTTGACAGTTTACAAATTGCAAAGGTTTTTATTTCAAACATGATCAAGTCTGGAGCGCCAGGAAATTTTGCCGAGGAAAGTAGTGTGTGAAGAATCTGAATAAGAGTTAGCCAAGTAATTTGCTGGATGCACTGTAGGCAAAATAAGCAAATTTACCAAAATGGATTGGGGGGCGGGGGGCCGGGGGGGGGGCGGGGAAGATTTACATGAACATTTGCTGAAATTTAAAGTCAATAGGAATCCATTTATTTGTGGTTTTTCGTGGGATAAGCCACTCTCATGGATGCAGCAGTGCATGTCCAGGTTGTTACTCAGTGTGTTGTCATGCACACAAACCATTTATTTATTTATTTATTTATTTATTTACTTAGAATGGCATAGTGGTACAATTAGTTGCAGATGCAGTATAAAGCCTGCGATGCAAAATGAAATAGAACCATCTCCCTGTGAAATGGGAAGGAGCTGGGCTGCTCTAGGTCATCGCTCTTCTGCTGTCTCCTCCAGCAGTTGCCATAGATGGAGTCCTTCTCCACCTCCTGCCCTTTCGTCAAGACTGTGAGTTGACGAGGGTGATTCACCATGCCATCTTCAATACAATAAAATCTGTATTACCGTTATAGATCAGCCTACGGAGGGTGGTGTACAGTCAATTAAAAAAACATCACAGTATATAAAAAAGAAAAGCTAGAAGATATAACAGATGTATGCATTAAAATGGAAAGTGTGTGTCTGTCTCTGTCTCTCTGTGCCTGTCTGTCTATCTGTCTATCTGTCTATCTATCTATCTATCTATCTATCTCTATCTAGCTATCTAGCTAATCTGTCATCTATGTCTGTCTGTCTGTCTGTCTGTCTGTCTGTCTGTCTGTCTGTCTATCTATCTATCTATCTATCTATCTATCTATCTATCTATCTATCTATCTATCTATCATCTATCTATGACTGTAACCTTGTTGCTGTACCATCACAATTTATATTGACTGTTTCCTAATATGATTTGATTGGTTATTCGTACCCTATGACTGTCATTAAGTGTTGTACCTTATAATTCTTGACAAATGTATCTTTTCTTTTATGTACACTGAGAGCGTATGCACCAAGACAAATTTCTTGTGTGTCCAATCACACTTGGCCAATAAAGAATTCTATTCTATTCTATTCTATTCTATTCTATTCTATTCTATTCTATTCTATTCTATTCTATTCTATTCTATTCTATCCTATCCTATCCTATCCTATCCTATCCTATCCTATCCTATCCTATCATCTATCTCTATCTAGCTATCTAGCTAATCCATCATCTGTTTACAGTATCTATCTATCTATCTATCTATCTATCTATCTATCTATCTATCTATCTATCTATCTATCTATCTATCTATCTCTGTCTGTGTCTAATCTATCATCTATGTCTGTCTGTCTATCATCTATCCATCCATCCATCTAGCTGTCTACAATATACACAGAGAGAAAGTGTATGTTCTTTAGCTGATGTTGGCTTACACACACACACACACACACAGAAGCCAACATCAGCTAAAGAACTGGCAGCTGTGATTTTATATTTTTGTGTATATAATAATAATTTATATTCCACTCTCAACAATATTAAACAAGTCAGGCTGTGACTATCCAATGTCAAAAACCTCTTCCAGGCCGTATGGAAAAACACCATCTGAAATGGAATATCTGCTCAAAACTATCCATACAGACAGCCAAAACATTGCAATGGAGCTTGGACTGAACAAATTTGCCCACTCCTACTATCAACAGAGGGAAAATAGTGAAAACTGAAAGAATCAGATACCCTATGGAAAGAGTTTGGATGGAGAAGATCATTACAAACACTTGAGCATTCTTCAGGCTGACAACAGTAAGCACACTGAAATCATGAAGGTTAGGAATAAATCCATCAGAAGGCTGAAGAAGATCTTATATGTTGATGGTAGTAATTTGAAAATGAATGTTGCAGGGGTGAAATCTAAAATTTTTTGCTACGGGTTCTGTGGGCGTGGCTTAATTAGTGGGCGTGGCTTTGTGGTAAGGTGACTGGTAGGGCGTGGCTTGTTGGTAAGGTGGGCATGGCCAAGTCAATGTCACTTCTTTGCCCTTTTTTAATTTATAAAACACAACACAACTGGCTCACCCACAATATAAAAGCAGCTGTGCTAGACCCAAAATGGCCCCTGCAACAAGCAGAAAACTCACACAGCCACAAAAAGCCCAAAAAACCAACTTTCACACTTTACACACACAAAATTCCACATACAGCTTTTTGAGATTTTGTGTGTTTGTGTAGTTAGAATGAAACACCACAGAAACACACTAAATCTCAGAAAGCTGCACAAATGTTATTTTATTTTATTTTATTTTTATTTTTATATAAAAGCAGCTAAATTTAAAACTTCCTAAACTTTAAATGGCTAGGTCTAAAAAACAACAACTAAAAAACCCCCAATTAACTATTTTTTTAAAGCTCCCAAAGGGGGAAAAAACTTACCCAATAGAACGGGGTCTCCAACCTTGGCAACTTTAAGACTTGTAGACTTCAACTCCCAGAATTCCTCAGCCAGCTTTGCTTTGCTGGCTGAAGAATTCTGGGAGTTGAAGTCCACAACTCTCTGCCTGCTTGATTGCAGGCAGGAAGGTTCAATTGCTTGCTGATGCAATGGATTGCAGCAAGGCGTTGCGACCAGCAGCTAAGGTAAGCAAGCTGGGGGGGGGAAGGGATTTTTGCTTCCGATTAGCAGACAACAGCTGAGATTGTTAGAGCTGGGATCGTCAGAGCTGGGATCGTCAGAGCCATTTAAAAGAAAAAAAAGGCTCTGATGATCGTGCAGCTCAGCTGGGCATGGGGGGCGGGGGCAGGGATTTTTGCTACCGGTTCTCCCAACTGCCCGCCGCCATCGCTACCTACTCGTCTGAGCCGGTCTGGACCGGGAGCATTTCACCCCTGGAATGTTGAATGTGCACGTTACATAGTTTTCAGCACTTGTATTGGAGCACAGCTATAAGACAATAATATTTTAAATTTCTGAAACGCCTTCCGTTTCTTCTAAAGCAAAGTAAGGAAACGAAAAGTTACTTTGGAAAGAGGTCAGAAAACTTCATAAAGGACTTTCATCAAAACATTTTCTGCAAAATAGTGCTTTAAACTTTTTCTACAACATGTTGAAAGTTTCATTGATCTAAACCAGCTCGTCTTCATGCAGATATAAATTTACTGGGTATATCAGCTACTTAATGAGGATCAACCAAGAGAGAAACTTGCACTCCAAGTATTGATTTATAAACAATTTAAAATTTAAACACTGCCAAGAAATCACGAAAGGCAACTCTTGCTCCAAAGGAGCATAGCTACTTTAAACCTCTATTCCCACATGTTTACACTATCTATTCAAAAGCCTGTTAGATCTAAACTCTTTGATGTATGACCAGCTACTTCTTCTGTGGCTTTTTGTTAACTCAAATCTAAACCCAGTGGGGAAAAGGACAAATTGGTTCTTTTATCAAACACTTTCAGTATCTATTTCCACTAAAGGGGGATCTCATATTCTTGGTTTATTTATGTACTGCCGCATGAGCTATGTTATGAATCTATGAAAGAAAGAGAAAACGGAACATAGGATGACTTAGGAGGGTGTTGTGGCTTATCGGCGGCCAGCGGAGCTGGCAGCAGAGACAGACAATGAGGAGGTTGGGGAGGAACATGGCCCAGTCCTGAGGGAAAGATCAGACAAGGGCTCTGCGTCAGAGGGAGAGAGGGAGTTAGACAGCAGTGAGGCAGAGGAACAGCTGGAGCCCATTCCAGGTGTGCACATGCACAGAGCTGCCAGAAGACAAGGACAACTCAGAAAGCAGGGTCGACTTAGGAGTAAAGCCACACTTTGGAGATGATTGGCCCCTCCCATAGGAAACAAAAGAGGAGCGAAAGGGGACGGCAGGCTTTTGCAGGAAACAATTCATTCATTCGGTCATTTCAAGAGTGTAGAGTTCTGTTCCTGACTCTAAGAGACTCTGTGCCAAGTTTTGTCTTGTACTGCGTTTGGAAACAAGTTACGTGGCAACTTGCCAAGCGAGATAAGGTGTGTTGATAAATATTCCTTTGAAAAGCTGTTTGGACAAGCCTTGCTGACTGTGAATGAAAGTAATTCACAGTCATGTAAATAAAAGTCTGCTTCCTGCTTTTTAAGGGATCCTAGGTCAGAATAGAAGGCACACAAGAAGATGGACTCTGAAGAAAAAGACTCCCATATGTGATTTAATGGAAGAAACTTTTCACACTGTGCTTTTCGACATGGGTAGGACGTCAATGATCTTTGTTGGCATATAATTTGGTGATTGGCAATTTTTCTTCTTTCAGGATTAGCAGTCGAGGTAGTCCTTAATTTACGACCACCACTGAACCACAAATTTCTCTTGTTCAGCGAGACAATTGTCAAGTGAATTTTGCCCCATTTTACAACCTTTCTTGCCACCGTTGTTAAGTGAATCACTGCAGTTGTTCAGTTGGTAACTTGGCTGTTAAGTGAACCTGGCTTCCCAATTGAGTTTGCTTTTGTGTCAAACTTTGTGTCGAACTAACAGTCCTTCCACCATAAAAGCAATAGCATTTAGACCTATATACTGCTTCACAGTGCTTTACAGCCCTCTCTACAGAGTTGGCATTTTGCCCCCAACAATCTGGGCTGGGTGAAATCCAGCAGCTTCTGACAGGTTCTAGAGAACTGGTAGTGGAAATTTTGAGTAGTTCAGAGAACCGGCAAATACCACCTCTGGCTGGCCCCAGAGTGGGGTGGGAATGAAGATTTTGCAGTATCCTTCCCCTGGAGTGGGGAGGGAATGGAAGTTTTGCAGTATCCTTCCCTTGGAGTGGGGAGGGAATGGGGATTTTGCAGTATCCTTACCCTGGAGTGGGGAGGGAATGGGGATTTTGCAGTATCCTTCCCCTGGAGTGGGGAGGGAATGGAGGTTTTGCAGTATCCTTCCCTTGGAGTGGGGAGGGAATGGGGATTTTGCAGTATCCTTCCCTTGGAGTGGGGAGGGAATGGGGATTTTGCAATATCCTTCCCCTGGAGTGGGGAGGGAATGGGGATTTTGCAGTCTCCTTCCCTTGGAGTGGGGAGGGAATGGAGGTTTTGCAGTATCCTTCCCTTGGAGTGGGGAGGGAATGGGGATTTTGCAGTATCCTTCCCCTGGAGTGGGGAGGGAATGGAGGTTTTGCAGTATCCTTCCCTTGGAGTGGGGAGGGAATGGGGATTTTGCAGTATCCTTCCCCTGGAGGGGGGACGGAATGAAGCTTTTGCAGTATCCTTCCCCTGCCATGCCCACCAAGCCACGCCCACCACGCCACATTACACCCACCAAGCCACGCCCACAGAACCGATAGTAAAAAAAATTGGATTTCACCACTGAATCTGGGTCCTAATTTTACTGACCTCGGAAGGATAGAAGGCCGAGTCAACCTTGAGCCTGGTGAGATAATGGTATCAGTGCTGCCGGTAGCTTCCCAGTGATTCCATTATGAGCTTTACAAGCCTTATTTGCAGGTAGCACGGATTAAGCTAGAGACTTTTCTGTGTGCAAATCACATGCTAATGTTCTGAGTTGTAGCCCTTTCTGGTTGTAAGGTGGAGTGAAATCCTGCGCACAACTTCTAAGTCTCAGAGTTGGAAAAGGTCATTGCATTAGAAAGGGCCGTTCATATGCTAACAACCACATTTTCAGCAAAGCAACATTTGTAAACATTAAATCAATAATCAGTCTGCTTTAATTAAACATTATTGGGAGGCACAGGGGCATTGGTCGATGCATAACTTGGCCTGGAGAGCCATTTTAATTGGAATTCATCTTCAGTGCAAAGTAACTACTGCTGAGTTCATGTGGGACCATCATTTTCAAACAGAACATCCTTTAAATGTAATTTCTCCGTTTCTCACAGAATGAAATGAAAAACACAGACATAAATAAGATTAAAAACATGGTAACAATTAAAAAAATAAGAATGGCTGTTTTAAAAAGTCTAGGACATCTGTTTTTTGCCAGAACACAAATAATAAAAAAAAGTTGGCATTAAGTAGGCAACATTGGGAAGGAAGTTCCCCTTAGTTTTAAAAGTGCTCTCTTCTAATCACTATTTGTATGGTACAAAGTTGTGATATATTGTTAGATCCAATCAGGAGCCAGAGTTTCCCAGATTAGGAACATGGAGAAGGTAAATAGGCAACTGTAACTTAAAATCTACTGTAAGAAATGTAAGACCTATTTACTACTATTATCATCGTCTTTTAACGACCCCATAATCCCTTGCGGGGTGGAGTCTAGGCAACTGAACGGAGCTAGCAGAGTGTTTTAATGGCCGTATGTCCTTCCTGTCGCCAATGCAGAGTTTAGTTCAGCAGATATATACTCCGTGTGCGCAGAGAAAGAAATATCTGCCTCTACCTAGGATCGAACTCACCATCTCCTGATTGGAAGGCGAGAGCTCCACCTCTAGGCCACCGCACCACTTCACCTATTTACCACTATGTTTGGAGAAAATTGAGATAAGAAGATTCTGATCTTGAATTCTTCATTCATTGAATATGTGCCACTCCATTTCCAAAAACTTGCTGCATTAGACCAGGGATGTCAAACTCACGTCGTCATGTTGTCGTGACGTAACATATCATGACTTTTTTTTCCATTTGCTAAAATGGAGGTGAGGGTAGCCTGTGTGTGATGCATCTGGCCTATGGGCTGCGAGTTCCACTGTTGGGGCCCATTATGATTATGTCCAGTAGTGTGTTCCACTTACCTTCGCTACCGGTTTGGAACTTTGCTCGCGTGCGGCACTTCTGCGCATGTGCAGAACCTTCCAGGCGGAAGGTTCCAGGTGGGTGGGTGGAGCCTCCCGCCACTGCCACTACCGGTTCACCCCGGTTCGGGCCGAACTGGGCCGAACCAGTAAAAACCCACCACTGATTATGTTCTACAGTTCTTCCAAAATAAATTTGAAATCCAGGAATGAAATTAAAAGGAGTAAAAGAAAGATAAACCAAAAAGTAAGACAGCATCCTCTTTTACCTCGAATTCTGCACACATGAAGCAAAATGAACCCAGAATGATAGAGAAACAGAAATGCAGAGTTGAAAAGGATTACAAGAATCTACTCCAAAATCCCTAGCAATGTGCAAAAAAAATTAAAATGAACCTCTTTTATAGGTGGCTACTTGGCCTTTTGTTAAAAAGTACCAGACCCTTCACATCCTGGACATAAACTGTTTCAACTCCTACCCTCTAAACGACGCTATAGAGCACAGCACACCAGAGCAACTAGACACAAGAACAGCTTTTTCCTGAATGCCATCACTCTGTTAAACAAATAATTCCCTCAACACTGTCAAATATTTACTAAGTCTGCACTACTATTAATCTTCTCATTGTTCCCACCACACATCTCCTTCCACTTATGACTGTATGACTGTAACTTTGTTGCTTGTATCCTTACGATTTATAGTGATATTGTTTCCTGTTTGCTTATTTGTACTCTATGACTATCATTAAGTGTTGTAACTTATGATTCTTGATAAACATATCTTTTCTTTTATGTACACTGAGAGCGTATGCACCAAGACAAATTCCTTGTGTGTCCAATCACACTTGGCCAATAAAGAATTCTATTCTATTCTATTCTATTCTATTCTATTCTATTCTATTCTATTCTATTCTATTCTATTCTATTCTATTCTGAGATCAACCATCTCCAAACCTAGATCGCTCTACTGTTGCTTACTTTTCTTATCATCAGAAAATTTTCTTTAAGTTTACATGAAATCTAGATAGCTGCAATCTACATTTATTATTTCTGGACCTAATTTCTATGATCATGGAAAATAGTTAATGTCCATCTTCTTTTTATGTACTTGTCCATGGCTATCATGTCCCAACTAACTCTTGCTTTTTCTTCAGACTGAACATCTAAAGTTCCTTCATCCTATGCTCATAGGGCATATCTTCAAGTCCCAATATCACCTTCATTCTCCTCCTTTGAATTTTCTCCAAACTGTCGATATTCTTTTAAAAAGAAGGTGCCCAGAATCATACACAGTACTCTTGTTCTATATCTTCATTCATTCAGATTGACTCATCTGTTCCTGTTAAGATTCAGCATCCAATATAGAGGAGAAAACCTTAAGTAATGAAAAGAAAGCTTTACAAATGCAAAATGTCAAACAGGTATCAGCAAGTTTATACTGTCAATAGGACGCTGCTAAGTATGTCTTCTTAACAATAAGCCCTGCTAAGATTAATAGGGCTTACTTCTAGGTAAGCAGAATAGAAACATATAGGATTGCTCTCTACGATTCTGTACGATTTGCTTTCCTTGACTAACTCCAATCAATGAGACAGCTACAGCGGGTCGAAAGCAACAGTGATAAAATGCCACCTTATGAAGTAATTGCATTCATAGATCTTGCCAAATGAGTCATAAAACCATCCATCAATATCTTTTGGCGGTGCAAAAAAGCACAGCTACATAGAGAGCTGGGAATTCTTTGATCAGAAAAGCTTACGCTGTGGTTCTTTTTCTGGTCCATAAATCATAATTCCTTGAGTTTGGTACCAGAGTTTAGAAAGAATTCAAATCCCCTGTTGCCATTTGAAGATATCTAACAAGGTGCTAACATTTCCATTAAAGCTGCCGACAAGCTCAAACCTCTCATTTATGTCTCTGCCTTAAATGGATGAAAAAGGTGCCAGAAAGTTTCTGTTAACTGTTTTATCCCTGATAATTACATCATGTTTTCCAAAGATAGCTTTGATTTATGTTGTAAGATCACTGCTTTTAAATGGTCCACTTCATTTTATAAATCTTCTGTAATGCATATTCAATTGCTATTTGGAAGCATTCATATATACCAGAGAAAAATAGGATATATATGCATACAACAAACAAACAAGCATATCTATCTATCTATCTATCTATCTATCTATCTATCTATCTATCTATCTATCTATCTATCTGCATATATATGCTTGTTTGTTTGTTTGTTTTTCCTATTTCTTAACCATCCATCTCCCTTAGATGTATTTGGATTCTTCACCACTGTCATTTTTAAGGTAATGCTCTTAAAATATTGGATAAATGTAAGCCACATTTATCACGCAAAGTATAAATATATTGGAGATCCTGGGTTAGCTATAGTTCCCAACTGAGAATAAACTTAGAAATAAAACCCAGAGAATGTGTAAAATAGTCCTCATTGTAATTTCTCAAAAGGACATTTGAAAATTATAAAGCATTGAAGTATTTCAGTACAAAATGCATTTCCATATATTTCTCTCTCTCTCCCTCTCTCTCTCTCTCTCTCTCCCTCCCTCCCTCCCTCTCTCTCTCTCAAAACATACAAAAAGGGGGTTAGCATAATCATAAATACAAGTAACCATGGATTTACGGCCGTTGTAATTTACAAATTACAAATATAATTTATTTTATTTACTCTGCAAGTGGCAGTTGGAACTTTAAAGTACAAATAAATAAATGTTAAATCCCATGTATGCAAATATAAACAAGGCAGACTGATATGTAGGACTGAATGAACAAAAATGTTCCCTTCGGTGAATATTTAAAATGCAAACAAACAAAGCAAAGTGAAGAAGGCTTGATGAAAAATAGGGCTAAAAAACCTGCACAATATATGTATGTAATATTTGCGTGGGAGAGACCCACGCCAATGCGGGGAGGGGGCATACATGTGGTACCCGGGCCACTCCCAATTTGTTGCTAGATGTTGATTCCTGTTCTGATTAAATTCACACTGATGGGTTTTTGAAGTAATGAAATTGGGATTCTCACCTCCCTCTCCACCAGCTGCTTGATCCCCTGATCTTTCCAGTTCAATATTCAGAAAGAATAGAATAGAATAGAATAGAATAGAATAGAATAGAATAGAATAGAATAGAATAGAATAGCAGAGTTGGAAGGGACCTTGGAGGTCTTCTAGTCCAACCCCCTGCTTAGGCAGGAGACCTTACACCACTTCAGACAAATGGCTATCCAACATCTTCTTAAAAACCTCCAGTGTTGGAGCATTCACAACTTCTGGAGGCAAGTTGTTCCACTGACTAATTGTTCTAACTGTCAGGAAATTTCTCTTTAGTTCTAAGTGGCTTCTCTCCTTGATTAATTTCCATCCATTGCTTTTTGTTCTGCCTTCAGGTCAGGGGTGGGTTCTACTTACCTTTACTACCGGTTTGCAATGGGATCGTGTGCATGTGCACTTGCTTCATTTGCACGCACCTTGCTTCTGCACATGCGCAGATCACTTCTGATGATGTCAGGGTCAGTGGGCGGAGCCTCCCACTGGTTTTACTACCGGTTCTATAGAACTGATCAGAACTGGGGGCAACCCACCACTGCTTTCAGGTGCTTTGGAGAATAGATTGACTCCCTCTTCTTTGTGGCAGCCCCTGAGATATTGGAACACTGCTATCATGTCTCCCCTAGTCCTCCTTTTCATTAAACTAGACATACCCAGTTCCTGCAACCGTTCTTCATATGTTTTAGCCTCCAACCCACTCATCACCTTTGTTGCTCTTCTCTGCACTCTTTCTAGAGTCTCCACATCTATTTTACATCGTGGCGACCGAAACAAAAGAAATTGTTCTTGAAATTGAGACGCCAATGGGAAGCCAACAAAACTTCAGCTGTTGTTGTTGCAAGGCTTTTATTTCCTGGCTCCATTGTGCACCAAAGCCAAAATACCTACAGTTTGTTTTGGATTCTTCAGTATTGTCCTTCCTAGTCACAACTCTTCAGAAACTAAGCTTCTGTTTTCAGGGTCCTTGCTTTCTTCAATTATACAGAGAATTACCCAGTTGGAGGCCATCCAACTTTAAGTTTCTTACAACAGCAAATGCAGGACACCCCTAAAAAGATGAGAACAGAGATTATGTTCCAGAAGAAGATAGTTCTGTCTCTGGATAAAGTTCAATAAGATTTTAACACCAAACTAAGACTAGGACCTGGAAGAATAGGCAGATTTTCAATGACTTCTTAATCTACATCAAGGTGTGAGCCATATGAATTTTTGGGGAGATGCTATTCCAGAGGAAAAGCACTGCAATAAAGAAGGCTTTTTTTTTTAAAGTTGTCCCCCCATATCTCATGTTTGGCCCTCCATGTTTACGCCTTTCCTCTCTCCAATTCTAGTCAATCTCCATGACAGTCTTTCCCTGTCTGCGTTAATCCTTCTTTTTTCCTTAGACAAACCTTCCAAATTGTTCCGAGTCTCACTGAGAGGCATCCTTTCATTAGCCTTCTTTGAGAATGGCCATTATGTCCTGATGCCATTGATAACAATGATTTCACACTCTGGGTTGCCATTTTTGTTTCTCACACTCCCCCTCCTTTTTTTCCCACAGCTACCTTTCTGCTCTTCA
This sequence comes from Pantherophis guttatus, assembly GCF_059756535.1. Classification (NCBI taxonomy): domain Eukaryota; kingdom Metazoa; phylum Chordata; class Lepidosauria; order Squamata; family Colubridae; genus Pantherophis; species Pantherophis guttatus. The sequence continues at coordinate 14,068,819 of NC_142065.1, forward strand.
TTGGCCCTTTCGCTAATACGATATCAGAGGTGGGTTTCAGCAGGTTCTGACCAGTTCTGGAGAACCGGTAGCAGAAATTTTGAGTAGTTCGGAGAACCGGTAAATACCACTTCTGACTGGCCCTGCCCCCATCTATTCTCTGCCTCTCAAGTCCCAGCTGATCAGGAGGGAATGGGGATTTTGCAGTAATCTTTTCTTCCCCTGCCATGCCCACCAAGCCATGCCACGCCCACCAAGCCACGCCACACCCACCAAGCCACGCCACGCCCACCAAGCCATGCCCAGAGAACCAGTAGTAAAAAAATTTGAATCCCACCACTGCATTATATCCTTTCACTTCTTTTTGTTTTGCTCTTTTGCAAAGGGCAGAACATTCACATTTTCCTCCTATCCTTCATCATTGGGAGAATCCCATTTCTTGCTTTTATTTAGACACATTCAGCTGGTCCTTGTTATCTTCTCAAGGTGAATTGTGAAACAATCGATTAAAACTCTCTAATATCAACAGAACCAGCAGTTACTAGAGAGTGGTTCTGGAGGTGGCAGGGAACAGAGTTAGAACTGGTATATATATATATATATCTCAGAGGTAGGTTTCAGCAGATTCAGCAGGTTCTAACTAGTTCTAGAGAACCGGTAGTAGAAATTTTGAGTAGTTTGGAGAACGGTAGTAAAAATTCTGACTGCCCCCCCCCATCTATTCTCTGCCTCCCAAATCCCAGCTGATTGGGAGGAAATGGGGATTTTGCAGTAACCTTTCCCTGGATTGGGGAGAGAATGGAGATTTTACAGTATCCTTCCCCTGCCACGCCCACCAAGCCATGCCCACCAAGCCACACCCACAGAACCCGTAGTAAACAATTTTTGAAACCCACCACTGATATATATATCCATTCATATATATATAAAACATTGTTTAATATGAATACATTGAACTTCATAGAAAAATATACAAGAAGTTTCTATTTGCCTTAATTCAGAAGAATTTTAGTTTAGTTTAGTTTAATTATATCCTGCTTTTATTATTTTTAAAAACAACTTAAGGTGAGTAACATACCTGATACACCTTCCTTCTCCTATTTCCCCCATAACAACAATCCTGTGAGGTTGGTTGGGCTGAGAGAGAGTGACTAGCCAAAAGTCACCCAGATGGCTTCCATGCCTAAAGTGGAACTAAATTCATAGGCTCCTGGTTTCTAGCCTTAACCATTAGGCCAAACTGTATGTAATGGTATGAGGGAATGACCTTCATAGACTGGACGCAAAGAATACTATTCTATTTGCACAGTAATCACATGTAAACATCTTAATCATAACTATGTACACACAAATGTAAGATAACATGAAGCTGGGTCCACAGCCAACATCCTCTGATGTGAGTTGTTGCATTTGCATGAAAATGTCATTCATGTCAGCCATGATGGTGCAGTGATAAGAATGCAGTACTGTAGGCATAGTCTGCTCATAGTCGGGAGTTTGATTCTGACCAGCTCAAGGTTGACTCAGCCTTCTATTCTTCCGAGATTAATAAAATGTGGACCCAGATTGTTGGGGGCAATATGCTGATTCTTGAAACTGCTTAGAAAGAGCTGTAAATCACTATGGAGCAGTATATAAGTTTAAGTGCTATTACTACTGCTATCTATGTTATAGGATATTTTTTCTGCCATAAGAGCTGCCTATTTTGAGGGCATTTTTTTAGCTATGAATCATACCACAAAATCCCAGAAAACACATACACTTGTTCTACAAACTGCCTGTATACAGTACTTAGTATACCCCAAATATCATATATATATATATATATGTCTTCTTAAGTTTTCACGGGTGTGCATATGCAAAAAATTAAAATCTTGGGTGTTTTCCCGCGTCATTATAAATAAGTTGGTATAAATATTTAAAATCCTGGTTAAAATCCCAGCTTGCAGAGTGCTCTGTAAGGAATTTTAGAAGATTTTAAGCTGGGATTTTAACCAGGATTTTAAATATTTTAACCAATTTATTTATAATGACGCGAGAAAACACCTGAGATTTTAATTTTTTGCACACACACACACACACACACACACACACACACATATATATATATATATATATATATATATATATATATATATATATATATATATATATTTTCATCTTATGATTTCTCATTTGGCTCCTGTAGAAATGAAATGTTCAGCAGGTTATTAATACAAATTAAAGTTATATCTTGAATATTAAAATAATATCAGGGCTACTTCCCGCCATTCTTAGCTGTTAATTACATAAACATTTTTGGCTTCTTATTGACTTTTCTTTCTTTTTGTTAAATGACTGTATCTGGTCTCACCTCAAATTATCACAGGGCTTACTACTGTGCTGATGTGCCTAGGAAAAAAGTCACTGAAAGTCGAGGGAAAACTATATTCAATTCCATAACTCAATTACATAAAATTATGCACAGTTTCTATCAGTCTTTTTTTGTACGCTTACAATTCTACAGTTCTGTTCCACATTTTTTCTTACTAATGAAGAATTTATGGAGCTCTTTCCATTTAATGCTTTGAAAGTTGAAATTATCACATTATTATTCAAGCCATAATCTCAGGGTCGGCAAGAGAAATCAAATGGAAAGTATGGAATAGCTGCACAGAAGATTCCTAAACTCGCATGGACATTGTCAAGAAAAATGGGTATCAATAAGAAAGAAAGCAACCACCAAAGATAATGTGGGTATCATTTGTTTGTAATGAAGTAAATGCGTATCAAAGATAATTGTCTTGGTAGACATTATTAAATTCATTCATTTTCACTGACTACTTGGCTAGGCTAGCTTTCAGCTTAGAGGTGGGAAAATGCAGATCTACAGGAGTAATTTCCATTTTAACTGGGCCAATCTTCAAGTGTACAATTTTTTTAAAAAAACATCAAATTATTTTAAAATATGTATGAAAGAAAGCAGTTGTTTCCTCCCTCGGTTTTTTTTTTTCAAGTATGGAAGTTTTGAAGAGCTAGAGTAAAAGTTCATGAACCTAGTTGTTTGGGAGTGATTTAGAGGTCAAACAAACATGGCTTTGTGAGAAATTGTAGGCAGAGCTATACATAGATACACAATAGAGTAGAGTAGAGTAGAGTAGAGTAGAGTAGAGTAGAGTAGAGTAGAGTAGAGTAGAGTAGAGTAGAGAAGAGCAGAATTCTTTATTGGCCAAGTGTGATTGGACACACAAGGAATTTGTCTTTGGTGTATATGCTCTCAGTGTACATAAGGAGAATAAAATACATTCATCAAGAATAAAAAGATACAACACTTTGTGATAGTCAATGTTACTAATAAGCTATCAAATCGTACTAGGAATCAAATAAAAACAATATAAATTGAAAGATACAAGCAACATAGTTATAGTCATAAGTGGGAAGAGCTAGATACTAGTAAGGAAGAGAAGAATAATAGTAATACAGTCTTAGTAAATTATTTGACAATGTTGAAGGAATTATTTGTTTAGCAGAGTGATGGCATTCAGGAAAAAACTGTCCTTGTGTCTAGTTGTTCTGGTGTACAGTGCTCTATAGCATCGTTTTGAGGGTAGAAGTTGAAACAATTTATGTCCAGGATGTGAGGGATTTTTCACAGCCCTCTTTTTCACTCATGCAGTATACAGATCCTCAATGGATATTGGGGAAGTCATGTCTCATACTGTACATGGCAGCTCAGCCCAAATGGAGAGAAATATGAGAAGAAGCATTTCAAACAAATATGCCTTAATTAACTCACTTTAAGGAAGCTGAGAAAATCCTATTACCATTTCTATTTTAAAAAAAAAACAAAATTACCCCCAAGTAGCGCTAAAGATCTCTTAATGAAGTTTGTGTAGGTCTTGCTTCCTTGATCTCATCCAGCTGCATGGAGCTTAACTTTCCTCTTGGCAAGCAGAGGAAAATGCTACTTGGTAATTGATAAGAGGAGGTGAGAGGATGACTTTATAGAGACTGGTAGTATTTTTACAGTTTTAAAGGAGAACATAAAAGAGGGGACTGCAGATTTGATACCGGAAAAAGGAGGGATGCTACAGGACAATGCTGCCATCTGTGAAATAATAGATTAAACCAGCGTTGATGCAATTTGCAAATCTGTTTCCACAGAGATTTATTTATTTACGTACTTAATTATTTTACAGTACCTATTTGTGACTTGCCCCAATTCCAAAGGACTCTGGTTGGCACACAAACACAAAGCAAAGCAAAACAAAAGCTACAATAATTGTAGTGTGGGGAAAACAATAGCCTCCCTTTGAATATGCCACAGCAGTAGGCTACAAGTTTCTGCAGGCTCTGTACCTACTGAGCATAAAGGCTGTTCTCCTGAAGAAGCAGGACTGGGGGTTGGAGAAAATGTTTGGAGAGAGGGCAAGTGCCAGAGGACAATAAATACATGATTTGCTTCAGATCTAAAACCATATATGAAGTGAGGCTTAAGTCCCCACCTACAAAGAAGTGTCACTGTATCATATTATCTTCCATGGTGCCAAGTAGTTTCATTAATACTTTTTCTTGTATTATTGAAATGGTTCCACATTTGCTCTAATCTTACCTTTTGCCCAATAAGAAAAACCTAGAAATTAGAATTGGAAGGATCTCAAAAATCATCTTGATACTGTACATTGTCATGGTGATGGAATTAATTATTACAACCCTCTTCCTTTCTTTTCCAATAAATACAGTAAATGAAACCATCCATCATCAAGTCAGTTTTGTTAATCTCTTCTAGGAATTCCACATCTTGTGTCCCAGGTCCTAGTACTAACCTCTATCATTTCTTAAGTTTCTGTACCAAGTTAGAATCATGGAAGTTTTTTCTTGGTTCCTCTATACAGTAGTGGCCAAAATTGTGGAAACCTTTTGGGAAAAGTGTATTTTCTAAAACTAGCTAATAACACCACTTTTTTGGAGGGGAATAGTACCATAAAATTATATATCAATGGAAAGATAATTTAATCAAGAATGTAACACAATAACATTTATGAAGGATTTGCTATTATAATAGCAGTTACAGTATAAAGAAGAAAATGAAACACATAGAAAAAATGAGATATACAAAAATTATCACCATAGGAAAAATGAGATATACAAAAATTATCACCATATCAGTTACAGCCTTACAAGGTCTTCCCATGGACTGAACCAAGTCTTTTAGTTCTACAGCTGTTATAATGTGAAACCAAGATTGAATGATGGCTTCTATTAACTGGGTTCTGTTGCTGGGTCACTTCTGACTAACAAATTTCTTTAGTCGGCTCCAGAGATTTTCAATTGGGTTAAGGTCTGGGCTATTCCCAGGCCATTCCAGCAGTGGAATAGGATTATCTTGAAACTAAAAAAAAAAAAAAAAGTGGTGTTATTAGCCATCAAAGCTCAAAAATACACTTTCCCCAAAAGTGTATTCCACAATTTTGGCCACTACTGTAAATCAATGCTGTTCTGTGATCAGCTTTTGACTGAATATGAAGAATGACCAAAGCTCATTGTTACAAAATGCTAACAAGAACAAATGAGATAAAAATGATTCTGGTGACACATTGGTCATCTTTGCCGCTCTAAAAAGGTCTTTTCTTCTCCTCTGCATTCCATTTGCAGTTTTTATTGCCATCATTATGCCCACAGACTAATTGCAAAGCAGGAAAATGCCTTGCCTAGCGACAGACTGTCAGCCCAACAAGCTGACTAATTTCCACGTGGAAGGAGGCCAGTTCTTCAGCATTTCAGAGAGAAGAGTTTTTACTGGCCATGAAATGAACTTAAAATATTTTACACGCCAAGCATGTGCTCTCCTCATCGGTCACAGTTCTCCAGTAATGATGTTGTGCATTAGTAACCACTCCAGGGAAAAAGAGACAAATAGAACACAAGAGAGAGAAACAATCAAAGAAATAAAGACATTAGCAAATCACGTACAGTGTTTGGTGATGTGTCTTAAATCTTTTACTTATGTATTTATTTGTTGGTGATTTTTTTTGTTTATTTCATTTTGATGCTGCTTTTCCTCCTGGAGGAGCTTATAAACTTCTCTAGAGAAGCAAATAAAATATTAAGTATCAATCTTGCAATCCCAATCCAACCAAAGCAGCTAGAATGTAAATGTAATTACCATCTCCCCCATGGAGACTTTTTTTTCCCATGGTCCAGTACAAATTTTAGACAAGTTTTTTTTCCCCCCTAAGATTCCTCTAAGCATGGATCTCCAGGGAACAAAATATTCAGATCTACTCTCAGCAGGAATTCTGGCAAATTTTGTTTTAATCATTACCATGTGGCACAGAGATAAACAGCAGGGATTTCTAGAATTCATAAAAGTGAATTTTGGGTGGAAAACATGCCACATTAAGAAGGAAGGAAGGAAGGAAGGAAGGAAGGAAGGAAGGAAGGAAGGAAGGAAGGAAGGCTGGCTAAAGGTACACTGTACAATAAGAGAGTAGGTAAGTAATAAAATAATCTATATTCTACTAAAACTCTCATGTCTGTTTAATACTTTGTAAACTTCAGTTGGGCAAAATGATGCCTCACAGAGCAGCCATTCTGAATAATGTACCTCAAATGGGATAATTTACAGAATGAATCCAAAATCCAAGACAAAGGACACCTGTGAGACTGAAATTTGGCAAAATAGTAGCTTGTTCAATTCTACCGTGTTTTCCCGAAAATAAGACCCTGTCTTATATTTTTTTGAACCCTGAAATTAGCGCTTGGCCTTATTTTTGGGAAGGTCTTATTATTTTGGGGCGTGTGGAGGAAACCAGAGGAAATGGTGGAGACCGGCTGCACATGTGTTTAAATATTTTCGTGGAGGGCTTATTTTCAGGGGGGGGCTTATTTTAGTGCATGCGCTCAAAAGCCCAATTGGGCTTATTATCAGGGGATGTCTTATTTTAGGGGAAACAGGGTACCATACCTTCTATAACTATACTTCCCAGAAAGCAGTAGTTCAAGTAAAGATAGGAAGGACATATCCTTATCTTCTTTCCCATTTCCCTCTGGCCCTTGCATGCAACTGGCTGGCAACAAGGCCTAACAGGAACCAAATCTGAGGACCCAGATTGTGGGGGCAATAAACTAACTTTGTATAAATATACAAACGTATGAAGGCTATTGCTTAACGCATTGTAAGCCGCCCTGAGTCTCCGGAGAAGGGAGGCATATTTTTTTATTATTTTTTTTTAATTTGATTTATATGCTGCCCTTCTCCGGAGACTCAGGGCGGCTTACAATGCATTAAGCAATAGCCTTCATACGTTTGTATATTTATACAAAGTCAGCTTATTGCCCCCACAAACTGGGTCCTCAATTTACTTACCTTAGAAAGGATGGAAGGCTGAGTCAACCTTGAGCCTGGTGAGATTCGAACTTACAATAATTGCAGACAGCTGGTGTTAATCACCATGCTATTAGTCTGCTGAGCCACCAGGCCCTTGATATAAATCAAATAAAAAAAATAATAATCTGAAATCTATTTAAGGTAGTAGCCAGTAAGGGAAGAATGAGAGGGCAACTCAGATGCCAGCTGGCAAGGTAGAGACTGGGGTTACCGGTGCTGGATGGGTGAACTAACTTCCTTTCTGGAGTAAGGGGCCCTTGGAGACAATGCTACATGTGAGGAATGAGAATGCAGTTTTCCCTGTGACCTCTGGCTCCCTTCCCCCCCCTTCCCCACAAAATTTGTAGGCACGTCTGCAGGTCAGCTGAGGGGGAGGAGGCAGTGATGGGGTTCTCTTGAGAGTTGTCTAAAATGTAAGACAGAGAGCTGGTGGGGTGTGTGTGACAGCAATGGGTGAACCCTTTTCCTTCCTGAAAGGTGTGGGGCCTTGTGGACATGCCAGAATCGGAAATAGGGGGTGCAGTTTTCTTCATGGTCCATGGCTCCCTTGTTCCCTCTTTCCCCAGCAAAATAGCAGGCAATTCCATTGGTGGGGGGAGGAGAAGGAGGAGGAGGAGGAGGAGGAGGAGGAGGAGGAGGAGGAGGAGGAGGAGGAGAAGAAGAAGAAGAAGAAGAAGAAGAAGAAGAAGAAGAAGAAGAAGAAGAAGAAGAAGAAGAAGAAGAAGAAGAAGAAGAAGAAGAAGAAGAAGAAGAAGAAGAAGAAGAAGAAGCTGCTTATATTATATGTGGAAAGAAGAATGAGCCAATAGATCACAGATAGTCTGGTATATATGTGAAAGATGGGACTATACAAAAGAAACTGGGACATTTCTAAAGGAGAAGGTGAGAAGAGTTTTTATCTTCTTCCAACATACAACTTTTTGATAAAATATCTCCCCTGTCAGTGGAAGAAAAAAAATGTCCTTTTTTTTATATACTTCCTGAAGTAAATACTATAAAACGTATGCTGTTATCTTGCTTGATAAATGAGAACTAGCCTCCTCTGGAAGTCCACCTCCTCTGGAAGTCCACCAGAGTACAGCAAAGGAAACATTCTGAAGATCCGTTCTGCTCATTCTACCCAAAAGTCAAGTTTCACATTTTTATAGCCAATAGCAGCTGTTCCTTTTGGCTTCATCCCAGCTGAATTCTCAGTCTTTCCCTCTTCCCCTTTCTAACTAAGGATAAAGAATAGGGCTCAAAACTCCCAGTTGTAGGGAAACAAGGAAGAGATGGGTCAAATTCATTCCTCTCCTCTCCCCCGAGAGGAAGTTCTGTTCATGGAAATTGATTCCTTTTTAGTGGACATCTCCCCGTATGGATGTTTGCTTGAAAAGCTCCTACCCAAATCCTCATCACCTCATTAAGTGAATCAAAGAAGCCACTGAGGAAGGATAATTAATATATCTCAGTTCCACAGTGCCTTTCAGTCATGCGTCTTTCCTTTCATACCTATAGCTCGAAGCCTCCATTTGAGAGAATAAGATTATCGGCATCTGCTCCAGAAAAATAATGAAATTACACATGTTCCTTCCACTTGAAAATTTAATAAGGAGTAACATCTGCCTGTCTGGCAGAGACGATGCCAGGATGACTCAGGAGGTTTGGATGGAGCAGGAGCACTTCACACAGTTTTCCTGGGGCTCAAATAAGACTGTGGCTGACATGGACTGGCTTGCATGCTTTTTTCATTTTTTTTTTTAATTTTTTGGTTAAGCACAAAGATCACCGTCAAATATAGAATAAATGGAGAACTCAGGATTTTTTAAAGATTACCTAGCTTGGAAAAGATTGAGCCTCAGAGGGTAGTAGAGTCAGATATTCTTTTCCAAAAGCGAAGTTTTTGGCTTCCTCCTTAGAGAGGAAATTGAACTGCCTAAATGACCTACAAAATTCTGAAGAATGGAAAGCGGTGGCTTTTTTTTCTGTCAGTAATTATCACATCTTTCACTCGGAGACATTAAGAATGGCTTCCGGGCCTTCAAGATTGCTCACTTGATCCAGCATTTTTTTCACTGCTCTGATTTCTTCCTCTCCTCACCGTAAGACTACTTCATAGGATCACTTCAATCTCCATGGGGAGAGGCAACTGTGTCTGGGGAATCAGAAATCTTGCTGAATGAAGAGAATGCACTTGCTGGATCACAATTTCATCTGAGGCTTATTAAATCATATTGACCACATTGATTTATCAAGTAGAAATTTCAGTGTTCTTCAGAAGAAATGAGGTTCAGAGATAGGTCGTGCATTGGCTGGACTCCCTTTCTTCTCCTTCCTACTCTCTGAAGCAAACCTCTACAAACCTGGGTTTAAAAAATAGATGTCAGGGTTCCAAGTAACACCCCCAATGAAAGAAAATTCCGAGGCAGCTTTGAAGGCCTAATACAAAAGATGGCTTCCAGGCCTGACAATAGGTTGATTAGAGCTAAGAATCTATCCAAATACTGGATTAATTTAGACAAGTTCTTCAATTGATTCAAATACATCCTCTTCCTTGTTTACATTGTTTACATTGATCAATTGCTGGCAGGATATTTAGAAACATCTGACAGAAGATAAGAACATCCTGAAATAAAGAATAAGATTGGTTTACATATTCATCATTCTAGAATTGATAAATCAAAATTTCTCGGAACTCCATAGCAGTACATGAAGGAATAATTCTCATCTGCTAACTCTGTATCATTTTATATCCCAAATTTTATTGTCACTGTCCATGGAGGCTCCCTTAAGTTAGTGTTGACAGATTTATCTTCTTTCTTGTTGTCTTTAAAAGGCCATTTAATGCTTTTAAATATTATACAATGTCCATAACATCCCCACAATAAGATGAATTTTATCAAACAATGTCCTTGTAGTGGATGTTATGTCCAAACTAGTAATCAAAGGTTTATTCTGAAGGACATCATAGAATGATTGAATAGTAGAGTTGGAAGAGACCACAACATTCATCTAGTGCAACTTCTATAATGGGCTGGAAAACTAATTAAGCTATCATGAGAAGTGGATGTCCAATCTCTTTTATAAAACCTTCAGATATGAAGAACCCTCAATAGAGTTTCATTATCACACAGTATTTGATACCAGGAGATAGCAAAGTATTTGATGCTAGAGCAGGTTTGTGAATACCACTTTTGATCTGAAGAGATGAATAAAATGTTCATTCCCTCAGATATATTAGGGTCGGTGGAGTCCTTGGTGCTCTCTGAATTTGGTTGTTTGCATGTAGATGGTTCATTACCCAATGAAGTAACATCACCATCATTGCATTGATAATGTTACCTAGTTGGGTAATGAAATGTCTGTAAGCAAACAATCAAGTTCAGAGAACCCAAAGACTCCACCGTTCAGTTCCACCTGAACTACATATATTCTATTAACTCTAGGCCTTCTGGAAGTTTGATTCTGTATTTGAAGTCAAGTGCAGGAACTAGCTCCTATCTAAATTTAGCATACACTTAAAAATCTACATTAGGTATATTCTATATATCGCCCACACCTGCAAGTATGATACAATATAGCATATAATCTCTTTTGTAAGAAATCAGGTTTTCTTAAAAAACAACAACAAAAAACAACACCCTCTTTGATTCCGCTGAAGACTGTGAGAGCCTGAAACCTTTTCAAGGACATTGTAACAAGTGTGGAGTTGAAGCAGACAGTTCCCATAACAAAGTGAACTTGTTTACATGGTCTACATGAGAGGTTGGGGGTTTGGCTGGGGAAATTATTGTTTAATTTTATGAACTGGTGTTTGGGAATTTCAGAGTTAGTTTTGCTTCGACATTACCATGGAGTCTATTCAATAAACAGTAAGATTTTCAGAACTGGAATGAACCTGGAGTTTTATTTGGATTCTTGAACTGGATGTTAACAGATCCATGGGGCTGCAAAGAGTTGGACATGACTTAGAAACTGAACAGCAAAAACAAATAGATGCCAAACAGGAAGCTTCAGAAAAGTTGGACTTCCCAGGGTGAGATCCCGCCAGAATACATATATTTGCCTCTATCTATTTGCTAAGTTCTTAAATACAATTGTAGACATTTTAGAGTTGATATAAATCAACTTCTTTGCACAAGCTTAACAACATGCAAAGGTAGGAGTTGTGCAACCTGAACAAAATGAAGTGCAAAGGAAGGAGTATCCTCAGGGTGCCATCAAAGTGGCCGCTGTGATGATGCAGTCAAAGCGCCACTTGTTTTCATGTGCATTGCACAATCGCAACCACCAACTTGACATTTTTTGATGTCATCTTCTATATAGGAAATCCCTTCATGATGTCTTCATGAGGACATCTGTGTAGGAAATCCTTCTAAGCATTTTTTTTTTAAATCATCATGCTCCTTCATATATATGACTTCAGAAACGTCCCCGGGAGCTGAAAAAATTCAGTATCTAAATTAAGTATGAGTAAGTCTGATACTGCACAGAGGCCAAATAAAATAGGGCACATTTCTTTCTGGTCATGGACCCAAAGTCCAGGCATAAAGTAAAGGCATTAACATCCTTTACTGTCAGTTTAAAAATATAATTTGTATTTTATTGCTGCCCTGCAGAAGGCAAGAGGGTTTTGGATTATTGCTGCTTTCTCAAAAAATGTATAAAAACAGCCATTTGAAATGAAGTTTTTAACTTCTAGTGTAAGGTCCCAAAATGTACTTGAGTCACCAGAATGCCAAAGAGAGAGACTCAAGACAAGGCTTGGAAAAATATCAGCTTTAATTTGTACAAAGAAGAGTTGGGTAGACCATACCGCTATATACAGACAAAGAGCATGCAGTGAAAGGCCACACCTTGGGGAAGGTATGGCGTCCTTTTATACCTTCAGAGGCATTAGCTTAATACCCAATTCTGGCCCCCTGGCCCATGCCTTCCTTGTAGCCCTGCATTGGCTGTGCAGCAAGGAGCAGGGGCAGGGGGGCTGAGCACCTAGCAACAGAGGGCTGGGTGTTTAGCAACCCCATTTCTTGAGATATTCACCAGGCACAGAGTGGTACAGAAAAACAAGATAACACAGAGGTGAGATCACTGGTAGAAACACATGGCAGAGGCAATTCTTATACTTAACAAAGCAATTCTTACAGAAGCAAAACAGCAAGTCAAACCAATTCTACTGACTCTACTATTATGTCCCACTAATTCTACCTGTTCTATTATTATTATGTCCCTTCACTAGTTTACATAAAGCCAATCTGTATTAGGAACACAGAAATATTGCATCTCCTTTCCTATTCAGTAATATGCATCACAATACCCAATAAATCACAAGGGCAATAGTTTAATTTCCACACTAGGAGGAAAATAAACCAAAGTGTGACTAAAGTTTTCATAAAAGTGTGAAAGCTGCTCCTTTTACACTTGGAGAAGAGGCATGGAGAAAGAAGCTTCAGGATTCACAGCAAGGCTCTTGGCTGCAGACAAGATTGATATTCAAAGGAACAATGTAAGTATCTTCCTGGTTGAAAGGTGGCTAAACGACACCCATGCAGAGCATGGTGATAGAATGGATATGGATATTTCTGAAGTTCCTAGAGGCAGAGCCATGGCAAGTGCGTCTGGCACTTCTGCTGGATGATGAGAGGAAACCTTGACTATATCTCTGAAAGCCAGGATCCAAATGTTGAGATTCTTCTAAGCATTTTCTGTCATTGTTCCTCACCTATAGACAGAAATCTAAAGTAAATTATTTGTACCATGAAACATATACACGGAGAATTACTAGGGAACAACGGTCTTCTTTCTTTTTCCCCACACAAGCTAAATTAAACTTTACCATATTTTGCTCCTCTGGAATGTACTCATTCCCTCCTGGGAATCCAGTCTACATTCCACCACACTGAGTACCATACTTTTCAGAATGTAAGACATACTTTTTCCATTCGTGAAAAATGGGCCTGTTTTTGGCCTCCCAAAACCCCACCCCATGCATCCTGTTTTTGCCAAAAACAGGCCCATTTTTCATAAAAATGGGGTGCGCAGAGTGTTTGGGAGGCCTGCAGAGTGCTCCTGAGGGCTGGGGAGGGCAAAAACACAACACATGGGGGATTTGGGAGGCCAAAAATGGGCCCGTTTTTCATGAAAATGGGATGTGCAGAGGGTTTGGGAAGCCTGCAGAATGCTCCTTGGGGCCGGGGAGGGCAAACATTTTTTTTCTTGTTTTCCTCTTTGAAATCTTGGTGCGTTTTATACTCCGGTGCATCTTATAACCTGAAAAATACAGTATATTAAGACAGGCATGGATCCACCAGACCAAGAGGTTTTCCCTTTACAGTGTGCTTCAATATAGATTCTATGCTATGCTACTATGCCTGGAATACACACAGTTGAATTCCTTTAACTGTTTTTTTTTTTTTGCTATGGCAATGAGGCAGTCATGACTATACATCCTCACTGTTTTGCAATCATGTATAACAGTACAGGCTTTTAACTGAGTGTTTGTGGCCCCAATTTTGATTTTAAAAAAAAAACAAAAACCATTACTGATACCCCTGGCTTTAGGTGCAGTGAAATGGACAGTGGGCATAACAACGTGTGATCTTGTCTCATCCACCTTTATAACCTCCTCTGTCAAACGTATGACATTTATCTCACCTTGTTACAAATTATGTCAAGGGTAGGGCTGGAACATGGGTTATTTTTTAAGGCAAAAATAAAAATTGTAAGCCTAATTCACAGTAAATGTTAAGCCAAGATTTTCTTGTGATTGCTGAATGCTTAGTTCTCACATCTCTCTAAACCGAAATCAAACAATTCCTTTTGTGGTTTATGTGACTGTAAGCCAGTCCCTATAAGTGGAATTTAAATGTCAAACAGGGAGTATATTCAGTTAAGCATCCATTGAATTTGTAACTGAGAACTGCTGTTGTGTAGTGATTACATTGCTGGAGTCAATAGGAGAAGTCTATCTCTTTTGTATGTGTATCATATGTTGTGTGCCTGTTTGTAAGAGGCAAAGCAGATTCTGATGAATTCCCCAGATTGGGCACCATTGGGCATCATAACGATCCAGAGCCACATGTCACAACCAATCACAAAACATGAATGTGGTCAAAGGAGTATTTTTCTGGCTCTTATTCCATTTCCTTCCCTTCCTCTTGCTTCTTTTCTCTCACACTTTCTCTCCTCCTTTCCATGTTTCCTTCTCCTCTTCTTTATGTATATAGAAACCCAACTGGTCCTGCACAGTCAGATTGTTGCATTTCCTTAATGAAACAAAGGGAAAAATATTTTACTATTTTTTTTAGATTTTTATTCTAAGAGCCGCGGTGGCGCAGTGGTTAGAATGAAGTACTGCAGGCTATTTCTGCTGCCTGCCGGCTGCCTGCAATTTGGCAGTTCGAATCTCAGCAGGCTAAAGGTTAACTCATCCTTCCATCCTTCCGAGGTGGGTAAAATGAGGACCAAGATTGTTGGGGGCAATAGGCTGACTCTATAAACCCCTTAGAGAGGGCTGTAAAAGCACTCTGAAATCGTATATAAGTCTAAGTGCTAGTTCTATTGCTATTCTGCCTTTATTATGTTTGTAAATAAGTCAAAGTGACAAACATACACAATACTCTTTCCTCTTTCTATTTCCCCCAACCCTGTGAGGTGAGTTGGGCTGAAAGAGAGTGATTGGCCCCAAATCACCCAACCAGCTTTTATGGCTAAGGCAGGACTAGAACTCACAGTCTCCTAGTGATTGGCCCAAAGTCAACCATTTGGCTTTCATGCCTAAAGTGGGATTAGAACTCATAGTCTCCTATCCCAAAGGTGCTTTTTCAAAAGATTGTTCAGAATTGAAGAAGCTTCTTTGAGGAGAAGCGAAATGTTTTCAAATGAAAAAAAAAAAACACAAGAAAAGTTCAGTTGCCTTTTGAAAAAGCTCATTTGGGACAACCATAACTTGGATGGTTGAGGGTCTCCATAGACATCACAGCCTCATGGTTTCTAGCCTGGTGCCTTAACCGCTAAACCAATCTGGTCTATGTAACTTTGATCTGAAGAACTAGCATATAACCACCATCATCATCTCCTTTCTGAATGGCAGTATTATTCTTTCCTGGGATGAAATCCTCCTGAATCTGAAAACATTTATTTCTCAGTGGGCTTACAGAAGCTTGCACTGCATGTGGTTTAGCTCTATAAACTGCAGTTATTAAAAAGTCCACCAAGGACTTTTTATGATGCTTTCCCCTTTTGCCCAAAATAAGACAGAATTAAAATTTCTTCTGATGGAAATACCTTTTTGAAATGATGAGTAAAATGGAGATCAGCTACATAATGTTGAAGGAATTTCTTTTGTGGGAACGCTCAGAAGTAGTAAGTTGAAAAACTTGTCTGTATAATAGGGAGAGAAATGGATAAAAAGAGTGAATCCTTTCTCTCTATGCATGGTCAAGTTTTTTTTCAATCTTTTTATGCCACTCACGTGGCTATCTCATACGTTCACAGTGAATAATTTACAAATATAGTTTCTCTTCTCAAGCATAACATAAGCCCTGGCAACTTTGGAAAGCATTTTGAGAGAAAAGATGCCAAAGTAAAGTGTAGATTGCATTAAAAACTCATTTTCTGTGTCATCACGACATCGGTCAACCTGCCTTAATAGCTACTTTTCTTCGTTCCTCGTCAATTATGATGAGAATAAAAAGATCAACAGTTTGCATCTGCCATTAGTTTGTGGGGAGAGAATTGTGCTGGCTTGAAAGATTTCGTTTCCAGAAATGGCCCCAAAGACCAAGCATGCTTGAGAATTGTCAAATCAATATGTCAGGTTCAGCTTGCTTTCTTTCTTCACCTACCTGAGCTTTGTGTTTCTTGCTCTACCAATCACTTCCCACACAAAATACCTTGTATTTGTTATTATCCCTAATAACTTTCATTTGATAGGACAAGAACAAATAGGTGAATCTTTACTTGAGGAGAGGCTAATATGAAAAAGGAGGAATTTCTTTGCTAAAAAAGCTATTAAACAGAGGAACAGCCTACCTCTTGGTGTCATGGAGGCTACATCACTGGAGCTTTGGTTATGCAAGAGTTTAGGTGTGACTCAGTAAAAAATAAAGGACGGAGTCCGGATTAGTCTTCATAAACCAAGCGTGTTTATTCAGCTGAATAAAGATGAGTCCTCCCTTAAAGTGGAAGAACCCTGAACACTGTGTAAGGCAGATATTTATAGATTACTTTTACTTAGTTACATAAAAGGAAGCTGGGACACAACATATAAGTTATAGAAGCATAAGGTAAAAGTAAAGATTCCCCTCGCATATATGTGCTAGTCGTTCCTGACTCTAGGGGGCAGTGCTCATCTCCGTTTCAAAGCTGAAGAGCCAGCACTGTCCAAAGATGTCTCCGTGGTCATGTGGCTGGCATGACTAAATGCCAAAGGAGCACGGAACACTGTTGTCTTCCCACCAAAGGTGGTCCCTATTTTTTCTACTTGCATTTTTTATGTGCTTTCGAACTGCTAGGTTGGCAGAAGCTGGGACAAGTAACAGGAGCTCACCCGGTTACGCGGCACTAGGGATTCAAACCACTGAACTGCCGACCTTTCGATCAACAACCTCAGCGTCTTAGCCACTGAGCCAGCATGCCCCTTTATAGAAGCATAGAAGTTATAAAAATACTCAAGCACATCTTCTGTGGTTTTGGTCACATGCCTAAGCCTCAGGCTAGTGGTTTCCTATGAAACTTTCCATGGCCTCAAAGGTCTGCTGAGGCCTGAACTTCAATTCTGCCATCTCAACATATGTTCCCTTTAGCCAGTCATCAAATTCATCCGATTACTGATCAACACTTTCTAACCAAAGACTGACAGCTATTTATTTGAGATGCTGTAAGGAATCCAGCTATGGGTAGGAGATGGGACTAGAAGACCTCCAAGGTTTCTTTCAATCCTTTGATTTTATTATACTGTGACCAAGGACAACTTCTGCTATTGAGTGCCTGCTCTACTAGAAAGGTAAAGGTTAAGGACACCATTGAGTTCAGCTGGACTTCTCTGAAGATCCTGTTTATATCTTCTGTGTTTGGACCACAAAAATCCAGATGGCACAAAAAATACACCGCAGGGTAGAAAGAGTAGCTATATTCTTCCATCCAAGTAACATGACCTAACGCTACGTAGCTTCTTCCACCTGCTGAGACCTGTCAAAAAACATGTTCCTATGATGCGTGTACTGAACTTTTTCCTGGAAATATTCTCTCCCCCCAAAGAAAGAAAAACCTGGAGGGGGTCTACATTATATGTAGACTGGAAACTAGAAAAAGAACCTGAGATCAGACAAAGACCTTGATCAAAGTAGAGTTTAAGTTCCCTCAACATCCAAAAGAATGTAAAAAGCGAGTGGTCTATTACCCTGCAGGATGAAGAGGTACAAGACTTGAATCCTGGACTCAATGTTGTGCAAACTGGGATTAGAAAATTCAGATGGTGGCTGCAACTATGCAAGCAAAGTCCTCTCTTTTTTTATGTGCTGTATGTGTGACCCAAGCAAAAAAAATATGGCAGGACTTTGATAGCCTTGTTGCAGTGGCCATCTTGATTTTCTCAAGCTTTCCTTGGGGATGTCCAGTTTGTAACTGCTATAAACTAACATTTAAGACCTTGATTCTTCAATAGCTGATCTGCATTTATCTGAGCTTTTTTGCATAAGCAAGGAAAGCTACTCCTCTCACTGAACCTTTTTCTTGACTCTTCACCTCTAGCTACTGGGTGGGCATTTAAGATCCTGGAAAGAAGTTGTTTTTAGTTCTGAGCATTCAGTGAAGCTCTGAGAGAAGTCCTTATTTAGAATACAATAGAATAACCAAGTTGGAAGGGACCTTGGAGGTCTTCTAGTCCAACCCCCTGCTTAGGCAGGAAACCCTACACCACTTCAGACAAATGGTTATCCAACATCTTCTTAAAAACTTCCAGTGTTGAAGCATTCACAACTTCTGGAGGCAAGTTGTTCCACTGATTAATTGTTCTAACTGTCAGGAAATTTCTCCTTAGTTCTAAGTTGCTTCTCACCTTGATTAGTTTCCACCCATTGCTTCTTGTCCTGCCCTCAGGTGCTTTGGAGAATAGCTTGACTCCCTCTTCTTTGTGGCAGCCCCTGAGATATTGGAAGACTGCTATCATGTCTCCCCTAGTCCTTCTTTTCATTAAACTAGACATACCTAGTTCCTGCAACCATTCTTCGTATGTTTTAGCCTCCAGTCCCCTCATCATCTTTGTTGCTCTTCTCTGCGCTCTTTCTAGAATCTCCACATCTTTTTTACATCGTGGCAGCCAAAACTGAATGCAGTATTTCAAGTGTAGCCTTACCAAGGCATTATAAAGTGGTATTAACATTTCACGTGATCTTGATTCTATCCCTCTGTTTATGCAGCCTAGAACTGTATTGGCTTTTTTGGCAGCTGCTGCACACTGCTGTTTTCCCAAGAGGTTTAGCAATCATTTTAGAATTATTGAATATTGTTTTTCCTGCTAGCATTTTTGTGATGTTATCTGTTGGATTTATTATCTGTATATTACTATCGTTCATTGTTGATTCTATTTCTATAATATGCAGCTGCTTTTATTGATTGACATTGATTGATTGATTAAATAATATATCATTTTAAATTCACATTTGGGAACTACCCAAGGGAACATGGTTACTGCACAATCCAGAAATATAATCAATAATTTTCCCTCTTTTTCCCTTTTAACCTCCATTCCCGCCAATATATATATATATATATATATATCACTCAAGGCTTTCTCCATAAATTGATTCCTACTGCATTTGTTGGAAGTCCTTGGAAATCATCTGATATATTATGACTACATGAGATCTGGGGAGGGGGGGAATGAGCATTACATTTCACCTTATTGAAAGAATGAAAGAAGAACATGACGCTTAGCAAATGTAAGGGAATATAGAGTTAACTTTAGTCTGCCTTTGCAATGGGATGGCCACAAGGTAGAAGCCTGGAATAAGGACAAGGTCTTAGCAATCATTGCTTGTCCTCAATTCTATGTTTGGGGGAGGCAACAAAGCAAGTTCCAGGCTTCTGAGAAAGAAAGACTTCAGGGAAGAGAAACAAGCAGATGTCTTGTCACTGTTTTGTTCTCTAAATTAGGAACATAAATTATGGATGGCTCGGTTTTGCACAAACCAATTCCTCCAACTCCGTTTTTACTTTTCAGGGAAAAAAGAGTCTATGATATCAGGCTTTCTTTGAAAAGTTGAAGGTAGACGAAGGATGGACGCTGTCCCCAGTAAAGCCACCTTTTGCAATTCACTGGTGGTGAATTTGTCAATGCCAATGTTGTTCAAGTAGTGCTCCAGTTGTTTTGGGATTGCACCCAAGATGCCACATTGGCATCCTTCAGCCTCAAGAGACTATGGTATTGTGCTCTGAAAAGAGGTCCTAAAACAGCCTCTAGTGTGACTAAAAAGGCCAATTTGAGAGTGGCAATCCCTTCCACGCTGAGGGCAGATACATTCTGTCCCCTGCCCAGCCCCCAGATTTCGCTGGTTCCGGGACTGCCTCTTTGCCTTAGCCTGCCGAATAAGTGTCTCTTTGAATTCGAGAAGGCCATGCTGCGTCTTTAGCCTCCAAGCTGAACGATCGGAGGTCAAGGTTTCCCAGTTGTTAATGTCCATTCCCAGGGCCTTTAGGTCCCTCTTGCCGATATCCTTATATTGCAGCTGTGGTCTCCCTCTGAGGTGGTTTCCCTGCACTAATTCTCCATACAAGAGATCTTTCAGAATCCGACCATCAGCCATTCTCACGACATGCCCCAGCCAATGTAGACGTCGCTGTTTCAATAGTGTATACATGCTAGAAATTCTATTTCTAGCATGTATACACTAAGATACACTACACTAAGGGGCCTGGTGGCTCAGCAGACTGATAGCATTGTGATTAACACCAGCTGTCTGCAATTACTTAAATTCAAATCTCACCAGGCTCAAGGCCTTCCATCCTTTCTAAGGTAGGTAAATTGAGGACCTAGTTTGTGGGGGCAATAAACTGACTTTATTTATTTATTTATTTATTTATTTATTTATTTATTTATTTATTTATTTATTTATTTATTTGCTTTAATTTATATGCTGCCCTTCTCCAGAGACTCAGGGCGGCTTACAATGAGTTAAGCAATAGCCTTCATACTTTTGTATATTTATACAAAGTCAGCTTATTGCCCCCACAATCTGGGTCCTCATTTCACCTACCTTTGAAAGGATGGAAGGCTGAGTCAACCTTGAGCCTGGGGAGATTTGAACTTGCAGTAATTGCAAGCAGCAGATGTTAATAACAGTGCTTTAGTCCACTGTGCTACCAAGGCTCTTGGTATAAATATACAAAAGTATGAAGGCTATTGCTTAACGCATTGTAAGCCGCCCTGAGTCTCCGGAGAAGGGCGGCATATAAATCAAATTAAAAAAAAAAAAGATGCCTATTACTACTGGTACTACCCTTGCTTGCCTTTGCCACAGTTGTTCTATTTCTATTTGTAGGTCTTTGTATTTTGTTATCTCCTTCAATTCTTTCTCTTCTCTTTCTCATTCTCCAGACACTGCCACATCTACTATCCAGATTTTTTTTGTCTTTCTCATCAATTGTTAAATCGGGGGTGTTATGTGGCAGGGGCCTGTCTGTTTGAATTCTTCATTTTTACTTCTTCTTTTTAGGCATTTTAACTTCTTTGTTTTCTATGACTTTCTCTATTTTATGGTCCCACCAGTTCTTGCTTGCAGGCAAATGATTTCTTGCAGATCTTCCAATGATCTTCCAATGCACCATTGTTGCTACTTTGTCGTGCCACTGTTTCTTCAGCTTCTTTGCATAAGCAACACTTACTGTCTGTTCCTGTCTTCTCAATTCCGGTGGTATTCGGCAGGTTCTGACCAGTTCTGGAGAACCGGTAGCGGAAATTTTGAGTAGTTCGGAGACTGGTAAATACCACCTCTGACTGGCCCTGCCCCCATCTATTCTCTGCCTCCCAAGTCCCAGCTGATCGGGAGGAAATGGGGATTTTGCAGTAACCTTCCCCTGGAATGGGGTGGGAATGGAGATTTTACAGTATCCTTCCCCTGCCATGCCCACCAAGCCATGCCACGCCCACCAAGCCACGCCCACAGAACTGGTAGTAAAAAAATTTTGAATCCCACCACTGCTTTCTAGGCATTTGTTGTTGTTATTGTTAATTTATTTATTTATATTTTTCCCAGACTGACACCCGTCTCCAAAAATTGGGGAATTTCTCTCTTATTGTTTCAATTGATGGTAAATGCATGTTTTCACTGAAATATAATCATTAGTATTGAAATACTATCATTAATATTTTTATATATTGAGTGTGCCGAGGCCTATTGCTATTAAAAATACATGCACAAAACTCATTATGTTGAAGGGGTAAACTGTCAAACAGGTAGTGATGCCTTAACGATGCAGGATAAAGATGCTTCCCATAGCTGGCATGTGTTCTTTTAACTAATCGTTTAATGTGCTGCTGTTTATTTTTATAGTATTATTATATAGGCTTTCCAGAACAAGGGAAACACTACCAAGAAGCTCTGTATTCAGGCTCCCTCCCTTTTGACTTCTCGCAGCAATATTTTCAGCCTGGCCACTCAGCCAGCAGGCAGTAGATAGAAAGAATCTACCCATTTATTATTATTTTTTAATGTGAAATTCAAACTCAATTAAATATTATTTTCAGAGGCTAGTACTTGTCTTTTTTACATGACATCTTCTTTTCAAATATGGTCCCTTGTTTAAAAAAGGGACCATATTTGTTTGCCTGCCCTGCCTGATTGTCTGATTAACTAACAACTGATTGATTGACTGACAGGTTGACTGATTGGTTTTAAAGGACAGTGGGACAAGGAGTTCTACAAATATCAAAGAAGGCATCATTGGGCATGTGGTACCCACAGATTCCACAATGGGAACCAGGAATGGAAGCATTTCTAACCATTCAGAAAAAAACATCCCATCTAGCTGCCTCCTGCACCAATGACTTATGCTTAGGAAGACTTTCCTGATATTTCCCTGATCTTCTTGCCCTTTGACCACAATGTAGTCTCCAGCAACATTGTATTGCTAACTAGAGCATAGAAAACCTTTGCCAGACCAATTCTTGAATACAGTTCGTCCGCCTAGAACCCACACTGTATTTCGGACATTAACATGATTGAGTGGGATCAGAGGTATTTCTCAAGAAGAGTACTCCACTCCTGTGCTCACAATAGAATTCCCTATGCCTCCAGGCTTGAAATTTTGGCCTTGGACAATCTGGAACTGCGCTGCCTACAGTCCGATCTAAGCATAGTACACAAAATTGTCTGCTACAACGTCTTGCCTGTCAATGACTTCTTCTGCTTCAAGCACAATAATACATGGGCAAGCAATCAATACAAATTCAAGGTAAACCGCTCCAAACTTGATTGCAGAAAGTACGGCTTCAGCAACAGTGGTCAACGCCTGGAATGCTCTACCCGACTCCATTGTTACAGCCTCAAACCCTCCCAGCTTCAGTCTCAACCTGTCTACCGTGGACCTCACCCGATTCCTAAGAGGTCCGTAAAGGGGGCGTGTATAAGCGCACCAGCGGGCCTACCATCCCTGTCCTACTGTCCCCATTTATCTGTACTTATTTATTTATTTGTTTGTTTTAATTTGTATACCACCCTTCTCCAGCAGGACTCAGAGTGGTGAACAGCCAGAATAAAACAGAACACACAAAATTTAGAAACAGTTTAAAAATAATTAAATATTTTTGGCCACAATTTAAAACACCCAATTAAAATCAATTAAAATTAACCAAAGTTGTGGGATCAAGCCAGCCCGGCTAGGTGAAATAAATAAGTTTTCAGGGCCCGATGAAAAGTCCGGAGGTCTGGTATTGTACGTATCTCTGGGGGGAGGTTGTTCCAGAGGGCAGGCGCCGCCACAGAGAAGGCTCTCCCCCTGGGAGTCACCAGCCGACACTGTCTGGCGGACAGCACCCTGAGGAGGCCCTCTCTGTGCGAGCGTACTGGCCGGTGGGAGGCTATTGGTGGCAGAAGGCGGTCTCGTAAATACCCCGGCCCTGAGCCATGGAGCGCTTTAAAGGTGGTCACCAACACCTTGAAGCGCACCCGGAAGACCACCGGGAGCCGGTGCAGCTCGCGCAGGAGAGGTGTCACATGGAAGCGCCCACTCCTTTGTTCGTGTTTTTGTTCATACCTATACTTGTTATCTTGTACATGTTTGACAAACAAATAAAATAAAATAAATAAATAAATGTTCACTGACCTCTGTGACAAAAGGTCATAGCCTTAAATATTTGTGCCCGGTGGCATTTGAATGCTTTGCATTAGAATTTGAGAAGATTTTGGGGAGCCCCAGAGAAAAAGGATTCATAGGAGCTATGCATCTTGATTTGCTTTGTGCCATCTGTTTTCTATAGGCACCAAGAGGTTTCTGTGTCCAAACACTTCTTTTTAAAGTGTCACCATCTTTGAATGCCAAAACAAAACAAAACCTTGGCAGGCATTAAGAGAACCCCTGCTAATTGCTGGATTCCAATCACCTTTTCTTCCCTACACCTCTTAGTATTTTAGGCAGCTTTCCCAGGTTTTTTTTTTTGTTTTGTTTTGTTTTTTTTGCAGAAGCCCAAAACAGCAGTTGATTGCAAATCCTAAAGTCCTCTGTGATGCCACGTTTGCCCTGGAATGTTCCCAACACTCTAGGAAGTGTTTGCAACATCAAGATGAGCAAGCAAGTCTCTTCACAGTACAGCCAGATCTCAGTGTGGGGCCATTCTGTTTAAAAAATGAAAAGAGCATCTGGACAACTGTAAATAAAACATCTTTATTCATCAGAATTAAGTTGTTGTTGTTTTAATGAAGATGCTTTCAAGTCAAGGTTTACACCTGAAAATCTCATCGCTTGATGTTGTCTTCTAGTTACTAGCTTCTGAGATCAGCCAAGTTTGAGCTGAAGAGTGTCTCTTAATGAAACAGACCATCATCCATAAGAACTCATCTTCCTATAATGTAATAAACCCCTTTATCTTTGCAAACTTTTGTTTTCTGCTATCTGTAATCCATCATTTCATATAGCTCCAGACTATTTTTACAAGTTTCCATATATTAAGTCTATCCTTTTAAAACAAAACTGGGGAATTTCTATTGGTCACAGTTTAGATAGATAGATAGATAGATAGATAGATAGATAGATAGATAGATAGATAGACAGACAGACAGACAGACAGACAGACAGACAGACAGATACAAAGAGACAAAGACAGAAGGAGAGAGAGAGATGCAGGGAGAGAGAGAGAAACACAGACAGAAGCAGAGAGAGACACAGAGAGAGAGAGAAGCAGAGAGACAGAGAAGACACACACAGAGAGAGACAGACAGACAGAGAGACGGAGAGAGACAGAGAAGAAGCAGAGAGAAACAGAGAGACAGAGACATACAGAGAGAGAGAAACACAGGAGAGAAACAGAGACAAGCAGACAGAGAGAGACACACACACAGAGAGAGAAGACAGAGACAGAGACAGAGACAGAGAGAGACAGAAGCAGAGAGAGAGAGAGAAACACAGGAGAGAGACAGACAGACAGAGAGACGGAGAGAGACAGAGAAGAAGCAGAGAGAAACAGAGAGACAGAGACATACAGAGAGAGAGAAACACAGGAGAGAAACAGAGACAAGCAGACAGAGAGAGACACACACACAGAGAGAGAAGACAGAGACAGAGACAGAGACAGAGAGAGACAGAAGCAGAGAGAGAGAGAGAAACACAGGAGAGAGAAATAGAGACAGAAGAAGAAGAAGAAGAAGAGAGAGAGAAACAGAGACAGAAGCAGAGAGACACACACACACACACCTAGAGACAGAGGTACAGAGAGATAGATAGCTCTGCATGCAGCTTTCCTTAATACACCAATTTTCTCTACACCTTTCTTAAGCACTTTCACTCTATTTTGTCCTAATTAAAACCCTAGTGGTTTGTGTTTTATGTCTTTAACTGCTACTATTTTTCTCTGTATTTTTTCTATTCTTTACAATGTCTAAATTGGTAGCCTATAGAAAGGTCTTTGGTTATTCGGGTTTTCTCACACGTAAAATTGGAACTGTCTTGGCGACATTTCGACAAAGTCTCATTTGTCATCTTCAGGTTGGTGTTTTCGGCTTCGTGCTTCTAGGAGCAATGTGAGATCGCAGCTGTTTCTTCCTTTTAACTGCTAGTGGGGGTGTGAACTGATTGGGTGGGAGCTTGGCTGTTTTCTGATTGGGTGGAGGTGTGTTTTGATTGGTGGGGGGCTTGGCAATGCTCTGATTGGATGGGGGGTTGGCTGTGCTCTCATTGGATGGGGGTGTGTTCTGTTTGGGTGGGGGCTTGCAACTCAGACTAACCCAAGCACAACCAAACCCCCACCCAAACGCTGGTACCTGGCATTGCACTCCTGCAGGTCTTCCTTCTGCTTAGAAAGTCTATGCTCGTAGTCCTCATTGAGGTGCTTCTGCTGAGCCTCCTTCTTGGTGAGATCCACTTTGAACTGAGCTGTTTTGCCAACTCTTTCTCATGGTGGCTGCTTAGATCTAACAACTGCTTCCTATTGGGCTTCCTAAGGAGCCTGGGAAGGTAGGCAAGGAGTGGCTGGGAGGGGAGGGGTGAGTAGAGGCTGTCGAGGCACCCCTCAACATAAGTGACATCGAGTTGGCCATGCCCACCCAGTCACATGACCATCTAGCTACGCCCACCCAGCTGGTCATTAGGCAGATCATATTAGTAGTCCACAGGATTTGAAATTATGAATTTAGTGGACCCTGAGAACCGAAAGGTTGGGGAACCCTGATTTAGACCATTTGTGGGAATGTAATGAGTCTAGGCTGATGACCTGTTTATCTCCACCTCTCAGCTCTGCTTGCTCTTCTCTTTCAATTACTCTTTCATAGAATTCTAGCATATAAGAGTTGGAATGAATGCTGGCTAATTATTATTGTACCTACTTCCCAACTATCATCTCATCTGTTTAAATTGTAATCTAAGATTATTTAATCCCTCTTGCCAAATGGGCCTAGAAGAACCAAAATTGCATGTCCTGGTCTTAATTGTTTGAATGTACATATCCTGAATGAATTGAATGAGTGATGGGTACATGTGTAAAGATGTTTCAGAAATGGACAAGTTTCTCATCAATTTGCTTTGAGCTACAAAGTATATGCTAATGTCTAGGATTGCATAATTGGATGAGATTCAGTAAAAACGATTGAACCTGAGTTCTTTTGGATCTTTGAACACAGCGTGATGTGTTTTCTTGTCTCATTTCTTTTCTATCTTGCCTTGTCTATCTTGTCATATCTTGTCTCATTTCTCATAGAAAAGGTGGCCTGCTGAGTTTTCCCCATGGAAGCTTTTGAGACTGCAGGAGACAAGATGCCCTCTATATTTATAGGAGACAATTTGCAGGTTTTGGGACAAAAAGAAAAACACTTGAGTTTTCAAGGTTATGGAAAAATAAAACAATAACCAATGTTTAAAATGTTCCAGACATTTGGGGGAAAAAAATAATCTGATGAATTTGGTGGTGAAGTGAAGGTCATAAAAATGGCAACAGGTGCTGATTTTTGCAGATCCAAAATGCAGCTGTTGTAAAAGATGTTGATCTCTAAATCCAAACAAATTGAGTCCGCTTTTTAACAGTATGTGGTATAAATGTGGATGTCCACAATGGGACATAAATGTCAAACTGCATGTTGCAATGCAAATGTTGCCCTTTTAGTACTTACACTCTGCATCAATGGAGGGGCAAAGTTTGCATCACAATGTAAATTTATTATTTCTGGGAATATATATATTTCTGGGAATGTCTGGGAATATTTGTGTTAGTGTGTTCATGCACGTGTGCAACTTTGATTCACTCTTGACTTCTGGCAAGCAGTTACATAAATCCATATAGTTGTCAGGAGTGGTTTGCCATTGCCTTCTTCCTAGGGCCCAAGTCACCCAACTGGCTTCTGTTGCCATGGTACAATCTCACATTTCCTGGCTACAGCTACACATTTGTGTACCTATAAACACTACACAAAACTGGCCTTCTGTCTAGGAACCGAGATAGATGATATATAGGTAGGTAGGTAGGTAGGTAGGTAGGTAGGTAGGTAGGTAGGTAGGTGGGTAGGTGGGTGGATGGATGGATGGATGGATGGATGGATGGATAGATAGACAGACAGACAGACAGACAGACAGGGATGGATGGCTGGATGGATGGTAGGCAGATAGGAGAGAGAGAGAGATGATAGACAGATAGGATATATATATATATATATATATATATATATATATAAATTTTCTTACTTCTTCGTAGGGTTTATGTGTGGCTAGAAGAAAAACATATATATATATATATATATATATATATATATATATATATATATATATATATATATATATGCAAAAAATTAAAATCTCGGGTGTTTCCCTGCGACATTATAAATAAGTTGGTTGAAATATTTAAAATCCTGGGCTGTAACACAAAGCCAAGCAGCTAGGAGGAAGAAGCAGGAAAAAAAAACTGTTGTCCTCCAATCGGAACACAGAGTTGCAGGCTAGCCAGCATACGTCAGCAGCAGCAAATATAGATAAGCGACAGCTCCGGCCCCGCACCAGAGAACCCATAGCTTCTACATGAAACAGAGCCTGAAGATGACAGGGTGTGAGCCTGTCGAAACGTTGCTTTAAGAAAAACTTTTAAAGTCACTGGTAGGATTTTAGCTGAGGTTTTAAAGGACCTTGCAGAGTGCTCTGTAGGGATTTTTAGAAGATTTTAAGCTGGGATTTTAACCAGGATTTTAAATATTTTAACCAACTTATTTATAATGACGCGGGAAAACACCAGAGATTTTAATTTTTTGCATATGCACACCCGCGTAAACTTAAGAAGACACACACACACATATATATATATATATATAGAGAGAGAGAGAGAGAGAGAGAAAGAGAGAGAGAGAGAGATGATAAACAGAGATAGGATAGATAGATAGATAGATAGATAGATAGATAGATAGATAGATAGATAGATAGATAGATAGAATGGTCAGACAGACAGATCAAAATCTGACTATTTTCTTTCAAGATAAACAACATTATGCAATGCGTTAGAACAGAATTGTAAACCTTACAAATTGAAGACCTGAGATAAAAAAAAAAAGGAAATATTGCTAAATCTCATTTTACCAATGCTAATCATATTTTTCTCTGCTTTCAAATTGTCTTTGCTTCTCTCGTGGCAACTCACCACTTTATTCATTGTCGTTTATTCTTGGATATGCATCCCTTTAATTAGATATGTGGTCACCTGCATCCTCCAGTGTTTGTTTCAATCTACATTTAGATGTGGCTATATCTTCAGATCAGCGTTCGTATCAATGTATTCACCAGAATGTTCGTAAAGATCTAATTTGTCTTTTAATACCAATATATCAGCTTTTTTTCCAACTTACGGACCTCCAGATATGATAGACCAAAACTCTCACAATTCCCGCTAGTACCCATATTCATTTCCAGTCTCGTAATACATTATCTGTGAGCTCTCATTATTTTCTTCTTCCTATTTACAGCAACAGTGACAAACAGCAGTGCCTTTCGGAGCTCATTAAGAGATAAGGCTGAAATTCCGGAATGCACAAAAGACAAAATGTCTGTATTGAAAGGTGGACAATTGGTCAATATCTGTGTTTTTGTTAATCAAGGCAAACATTCCTACCTCTGTGTTGGTTTGTCACTTACCAATAACCCCTAAATGTTATTTAATCAGGTAATTCTAAGGTCTTCCCCACCACAAGCACGACTCCATAGATCTTCCAAAAATATCTGAAGTCTTCAACTGTTGAAAGTTATTGATCTTTCTTCCTTTAAAGAAATCAATGGGGATATGCCCCGAGATTGTCAGAATGCTGCAAGGGATGATCTAATGTTTTGTCTTTCACTTGGCTGGCCTTTCCACCATGGAGAATTCTTATATTGTGGTTAAAAACTCCCAGTAGTCCTATACCTTGTTTACAACTGTGCCCATTACATTAGTGAGTTCCATTACAAATGGGGATCAAAACCTCGTCTCTGACAATATTTTCATCCATCTAAACAGCTCTGGGAATTCTGCAGCAACTCTGCGGCCACGGTGAACATCAGAAAAAGGAATCTGATCGTCTATACAACATCGTCCAACAAAAGGTATACCCTGTTGGAAGAAATGTCCATCTGGGTTCAGTTCCAAGTGGGGGGAAAAGACACTGGATTCATGGAAGTTGCTTGGAAAGAAGGTTTATTGGTGGACAGGATCACATGCCTTGAAGATCTTGGGTGAAGAAAAAGGGAAGAGATGCTGAGAGTGCCTGGGTTTTATGCACCCTCTGGGCTTTTGAATTTGAGCTTGTATTCTGATTGGTTGTCAGACTCCCATGGGGCCACGCAGGGGTAACTCTGTAAGCTGTGCTTTGAGTCCCAAGCTTGGTTGAGCTTTGCTGGGTGATGTAATCTTCCCAAGTGCCATGTGGTGAGTTCTGTTGCTAGATGGGTAGAGGGCTAATCCTACCTTTTTTGGATCTTGGGTGAGGGCATTTGCGTATGAATAGACCTAGCTATCTCTTTATCTGCTGTGGGCTATTGAGGAGGGTGGGGGCTATTAAGAGTGTGTCTGCTTCCTGCCTTAAAAAATATGATTCTCCATTGCTCATCCAGGGAAATATAATATTCTGCCTTTTTAATATTTCCTAGAATATTTCATTTTCCTAGGAGAGGGGTGGGTGCTAACTTCCTACAGCCCACACAACTTTATCAAAAAGTGCCTGACCATTTAACCTATTACAGCTCAACCAACACAAATGCTGTGAAAAGTATAATACTACCATATATCAAAAACATCTCAGAAACCACCAACAGACTATTGCAAACAGCTGATATCACTGTAGCACATAAACCAATGAAAATCCTCCAGAACATCTTAAGTCAGAGGTCTTCAAATTTGGCAGCTTTAAAACTTGTGGACTTCAACTCCCAGAATTTTCCAGCCAGAAGGAATGGGAATTTTGCAGTATCCTTCCCCTGGATTGGGGAGGGAATGGAGATTTTACAGTATCCTTCCCCTGGAGTGGGGTGGGAATGGAGATTTTTTTTTTTTTAATTTGATTTATATGCCGCCCTTCTCCGGAGACTCAGGGCGGCTTACAATGCATTAAGCAATAGCCTTCATTCTTTTGTATATTTTATACAAAGTCAGCTTATTGCCCCCACAAACTGGGTCCTCATTTCACCTACCTTAGAAAGGATGGAAGGCTGAGTCAACCTTGAGCCTTGGAGAGATTCGAACCAGCAGAAATTGCAGGCAGCTGTGTTAATTACAGGGTGCACTAAACCCCTGTACTATCAAGGCTCTTTTGCAGTATCATTCCCCTGGAGCGGGGTGGGAATGGAGATTTTACAATATCCTTCCCTTGCCATGACCACACCTCCCAAGCCATGCCACACCCACCAAGCCACACCCACAGAACCAGTAGTAAAAAAATTTGAAACCCACCACTGAAAAAGACTACCACAGCACATCCATGAACACCAACTAGCAGTCAGAAGACATGACGAGAGCTTCTTAACTTCACAACACATGGCCAGGCTCAACCATAATTTCAACAGGATAACTGTGAGCATCCTAGATCCAGCCAAGGCCAAAAACCCCAGAGAATTCCCAGAGAAGCCTGGCCCTGAGACAAATGGGCCATCAACAGAGATATAAACTATCTACATACCACTCACTGGTGAAATCCAATTTTTTTTTACTACCAGTTCTGTGGGCGTGGCTTGGTGGGTGTGGTGTGGCTTGATGGGCGTTGCTTGATGGGCATGGCAGGGGAACGATACTGCAAAATCTCCATTCCCACCCCACTCCAGGGGAAGGTTACTGCAAAATTCCCATTCCCACCCAACTCTGGGGCCAGCCAGAGGTGATATTTGCTGGTTCTCCAAACTACTCAAAATTTCCGCTACCGGTTCTCCGAACTGCTCAAAATTTCCGCTACCAGTTCTTCAGAACCTGCTGGATTTCACCTCTGATACCACTTCAAAGAGACATTCATCAATCAACACCTATATGAGCAGCGATTAACACCTAGATTAGCACTAGATCAACAATTAAAAAGTAAACAATACCTCAATTAAGGAACTACTAATGCAGACAAACAATCTATCTATAAACAACATCAAAGAACCACCAAGACTACTTCCACCAACATTGACAGGGCAAGTCACTAGTATATAAAAATAAGAGCAAAACCTACTCCCTTTTAGCACTGATTATATTATCTAGTTTGGGAATGAAACATCTGCAAGGAAGCCACCAAGCTCAGAGATCATCAAGAACCCCAGAATTCAACCCTGAGCTACAAATATTCTCTCCTTTCAATGTTGGGTATCATAATTTCCCTGCATGAAGTTTTATCAGATCTTCATGTCACTCAAGGAGTTTTTTTAAGTGGATGGTATTTAATGAGATTCTATCATTCAGACATATTTCAACCTGCAATTCAGCAGCAAGATGCTGCCAATTTAGTCTCTGGAAAGTATCCTGGGTATCTTTCCTTCTCTCTATGGTTCTGTAGCAGTGGTGGAATGGCTGGTTCTGTGGATGTGGTGTGGCTTGGTGGGCGTGGTTTGGTGGGCGTGGCAGGGGAAGGATACTGCAAAATCTCCATTCCCAACCCACTCTAGGGAGAAGGATATTGCAAAATCCCCGTTCCCATCCCACTCCTGGGGGAAGGATATTGCAAAATCTCCATCCCCACCCCACTCCTGGGGGAAGGATATTGCAAAATCTCCATTCCCACCCTACTCCTGGGAAAGGGTATTGCAAAATCTCCATTCCCACCCCACTCTGGCATTTTGCACTAATATATATAAATGTCAACTGGTGTGGCATCGTAAGAGAAATAAATTGTGCACTATAATTGATGAGAAATGTCATATGTGTTGCTCTGTTTACCTAATCTTCATTGAAGTGAGGAAGGATCAAGAGGAAGGATCCTTAGTTTTTATTCAGTTCACACTAATAGAGAGCAGGCAGGTTAGTTATTCAATTGACTTGATGATTGAACTTGCTCTCAGAAATGGTAAGTCAAACATTGTGACAAATCAAATACAAATAAAACCCTTTGATTGTTTTAAGGGGTCGATACCACTCTACCCAATCTCATGACCTCCAAACACAATGTAACTATGGCAACAGCAATAGCAATAGCACTTAGACTTATATACAGCTTCACAATGCTTTACAGCCCTCTCTAAGTGGTTTACAGAGTCAGCCTATTGCCCCCCAACAATCTGTGTCCTCATTTTACCAACCTCGGAAGGATGGAAGGCTGAGATAAACTTGAGCCGGTGAGGATCGAACTCCTGGCAGTGAGCAGTCAGTTAGCCACTTTTTTTTTTTTTTAGTTTCAAGATAATCCTATTCCACTGCTGGAATGGCCTGGGAATAGCCCAGACCTTAACCCAATTGAAAATCTATGGAGCCGACTAAAGAAACTTGTTAGTCAGAAGTGACCCAGCAATAAAACCCAGTTAATAGAAGCCATCATTCAATCTTGGTTTCACATTATAACAGTTGCAGAACTAAAAGACTTGGTTCACTCAATGGGAAGATGTTGTAAGGTCATAATTCATGCTAAAAGTTACCCAACTAAGTATTAACTGATATGATCATTTTTTTATATCTCGTTTTTTTTTATGGTGACAATTTTTGTATAACTCATTTTTTCTGTGTGTTTCACTTTTCTTCTTTATCCTGTAATTGCTATTCTAATAGCAAATCCTTCATAAACATTATGGCATTACATATGAGAGAGGGAGGAAGGACCCAGTTGTGGGGGCAATAAGATGACTTTGTATAAATATACAAAAGAATGAAGGCTATTGCTGAGCACATTGTAAGCCGCCCTGAGTCTCCGGAGAAGGGCGGCATATAAATCAAATTTAAAAAAAAAAAAAAAGCAACCATTGTAGGAGAGCCAGAAGAAAATATAAGGTAGATTCTTGGGTCATCCATAGCTTCTGAGGCTGAGTGCCAAAGAATTGAGGCCTTTGAACTATGGTGCTGGAGAAGTCTCCTGCGAGTCCCTTGGACTGGAAGGCGATCAAACCAGTCAGTCCTAGAGGAGATCAACCCTGACTGCTCTTTAGAAGACCAGATCCTGAAGATGAAACTCAACTACTTTGGCCACCTAATGAGAAGGAAGGACTCACTGGAGAAGAGCCTAATGCTGGGAACAATTGAGGGCAAAAGAAGAAGGGGACGGCAGAGAATGAGGTGGCTGGATGGAGTCACTGAAGCAGTAGGTGTGAGCTTAAATGGACTCCAGAGTATGGTAGAGGACAGGAAGGCCTGGAGGAACATTGTCCATGGGGTTGTGATGGGTCGGACACAACTTCGCAACTAACAATAAAAACAACATATGTTTTTGTGCCATTTTTACTTTCTTCCAAACAAATTTATCAACTGTCATACTTGCTGCATCCCTGCCTAATTCGTTTTGGGATTTTGTTTGTGTGTGTACGAGTGTTTTGTGAAAATCAAATCTTAAATCCGATCAACTATCTTTTACCAGTGGACCTTTTTTTTTTTTGTTTGCTTCTTTGTTCTAATATTTAGCTTTAAAAAAAAAAACTTGAAGCAAGAGATTTTTGTTCACTTTTTCTGCTTTCCCAAAAAAAAAATTCCCAAAAAAATCCAGCAAACAGATATTTTAGTAAGTAAATCATTCATGGTGTCTCTTTAATAAGGGAGTTGGATCCACAGAGCAGAGAGTGGAAAGAAAATAATTGCTGATATTGAACTAACACTTCTTCAGGACGGCTTTCACAAGAATTCTACGAGTGCTGAAATATCCAGATAGAAGCAGGAG
Organism: Pantherophis guttatus; assembly: GCF_059756535.1. Taxonomy (NCBI): domain Eukaryota; kingdom Metazoa; phylum Chordata; class Lepidosauria; order Squamata; family Colubridae; genus Pantherophis; species Pantherophis guttatus. Next base: position 14,103,118 of record NC_142065.1, read on the forward strand.
TGTTTCTGCTGGTATTCATGTAGCACATCTGCATAAGCATTGCTGACACAACCTTCTTCCCATTTTTGCAAACGGAAGTTTAAATCCCATTGCTTTCTTTGAGATTTGTTTTAAAAAGGAATCATCCTTAGAGAGCGATAGAGATAATGTTGGAGAAATGAGGAAAGTATAATTTACAAAAAGAAAAGCAATATTTAAGGTCAGGAAACAGAGAAAATATACAAAATAAACTCAGACTGCCTCTATCTTAAATTAATAGGGTGAACAAAGGAGGCAAGGCAAAACACAGGCAGGCTCTGAAGATGTTGATCTTATATTTTATTGTCTTCAATAAAATACACTTCTGGTGATTTATTTATTTTATTTTATTTTATTTTATTTTATTTTATTTTATTATTTTATTTTATTTTATTTTATTTTATTTTATTTTATTTTATTTTATTTTATTTTATTTTATTTTATTTTATTTTATTTTATTTATATACCACCCTACTCCCGAAGGACTCAGGGCGGTGAACAGTCAAAAAATAAAATACACATAGTACAAACGTTAAAAAACCATTTAAAACATATTAAATACTTTGGCCCAGAAAACAAATTTAAAACACCCCAATTTATAAGACAAATTTAAAATTTAAAAGCAATTTAAAAGAGAAGTTAGGCCAGGCCAGCCTGCTGGAGAAGGAATGTTTTGAGGGCACGGCGGAAAGCGCGAAGATCCGGGATCCTCCGTATCTCCGGGGGGAGCTTGTTCCAGATGGCAGGTGACAGAGAAGCCTCTCCCCGTGGGGGCTGCCAGTTGACACTGTTTGACCGACGGCACCCTGAGAAGCCCCTCTCTATGGGATCATACTGGTCGGTGAGAGGCTACTGGTGGCAGAAGGCAGTCTCGTAGTTGCCCCGGTCCTAAGCCATGGAGCGCTCTAAAGGTGGTGACCAAAACCTTGAAGCGCACCTGGAAGACCATCGGGAGCCAGTGCAACTCGCACAGTAGGGGGGTCACATGGGAGTGCCACGTCGCTCCCATAACCACCCGTGTGGCACATTCTGGACTAGCTGGAGTCTCCGGGTGCTCCTCAAGGGGAGCCCCATGTAGAGAGCATTTAGAGTCTCTTTCCAGACCTGGCTATCTTCACTGGCTAATATCAGTGGTGAAATCCATTTTTTTTTACTACCGGTTCTGTGGGCGTGGCTTGGTGGGCGTGGGTTGGTGGGCATGGGTTGGTGGGCATAGCAGGGGAAGGATACTGCAAAATCCCCATTCTCTCCCCATTCTGGGGCCAGCCAGAGGTGGTATTTGCTGGTTCTCTGAACTACTCAAAATTTCCAGTACTGGTTCTCCGAACTGCTCAAAATTTCCGCTACCAGTTCTCCAGAACCTGCTGGATTTCACCCTGGCTAATATCATGAAAAAAAACAAAAAACAAAGTCATGTTCATCTAGGAGCATCTGTAATGGAGGGTCAAAACAGCAAGATGGCTGCCATGTTCAAAGCCCTTATTCTGAATGTTGATATTGCAGGTATCTACAACTTTGATAATGAGCCATCATGTTGCTCATTTTGACCCACAAAATGAGACACCAGTGTACCCATTTTTCCTTTTATATTTCTGTAATCAGTTTTGTCTTAACCTTTTTGGCAAGCAATGCCTCCATTTTTGTCAGGCGTGACAGATCCGGTCTACACGTGAAGGTCCAATTAAACTGATTGATTACTACTCAATCAGGAATCTTCTCAACTAAAAGCCAGCACCTGCTTTTGGTTAACAGTGTACAATATTTGAGGGTCTGCCATAAAGAGAAGTGGGTCAAGAGGTGCTTTCCAAAGCACCTGAAAGCCAGACAAGGAATAATGGATGCAAACTGACCAAGGAGAGATTCAACCTAGAAATGAGGAGGAACTTTCTGACAGTGAGAACAATCAACCAATGGAACAGAAGTTGTCTTCGGAAGTTGTGGGAGCTTCATCACTGGAGACTTTCAAGAAAAGATTGGACTGCCATTTGTCAGAAATGATACAGGGCAGGGGTCACCAGCCTTTCGGACCTCAGGGACCACCAAATTCATAATTTTAAATCCTGCAGACCACTAATATGAATTTTTTAAAACGATAAATAGTATTTAGTGCAATATTAAAAATGCAAATAATTTTTCAGCGGACCACCAACATTTTCTCATGGACCATCAGTGGTCCACATACCACAGTTGGTGACCGCTGGTATAGGGTCTCCTGCTTGAGCAGAGGGTTGGACTAGATGACCTATAAGGTCCCTTCCAACTCTGTTAATCTGTTAAAGATAAGGGTCAATGGAATTCAAGAGAGTTTGAGTTAATTCATTTGCGGCTATGTAGGAATTCTAAGGTGTTAATTCACAATCAACCAGTGGAACAGCTTGCCTTTGGAAGTTGTGGGAGCTTCATCCTTTGAGACTTTCAAGAATAGATTGGACTGCCATTTGTCAGAAATGGTGTAGAGTCTCCTGCTTGGGCGGGGGGTTGGACTAGATGACCTACAAGGTCCCTTCCAACTCTGTTAATCTGAATGAATGAGCTGGAAGGGACCTTGGAGGTCTTCTAGCCCAGCTCCCTGCTCAAGCAGAAGAACCTCTACTATTTCAGATAAGTGACTGTTTAGACTCTTCTTAAAAACCTCCAGTGATGGAGTGCCCATGATTTCTGGAGGCAAGCTGTTCCATTGGTGATTTGTCCTCATTGTTAGGAAATTTCTCCTTAATTCCAGGTTGCTTCTCTCTTTGATTAGTCTCCAAGCATTGTTTCTTGTCCTGCCCTCCGGTGCTTTGGAGAATAATTTGACCCCCTCCTCTTTGTGGCAGCCCCTCAAGTACTGGTGGGACTAGAACTTACCATTTCCTGGCTTCTAGCCACCAGACCCACTAGACCAAACTGGTTCTCTTATTAGTCTTGCACTTGGCTTGTGGGGGGAGACTGTCATAGTTAAAATTGCCAAGTCAGTCCAGCATGGGGCTTTAATAGTTAATTTGTATTTCATCCTTCCATCCCTTGAGCACCCTTGATGCAAGAGTTACAGCCCAACCAAACATGCCTAAGAGCAACTAAAAAGGTCACCAAACATGCAGTTCGTGCAATCTGCTTGGCAGCCGATAATTATTCCTGATGGCCCTACGCTTAAACTGAATGTGTGAAGTGACTGCAACTGAAACACATTGCATTAGGAAGTGGTGCAATGCAAAGAGGCCTACGGATTGCTTTTGCATTGCAATATTTCAGCTGGACCCGTTCAGCTGGGTGCAGAATGTCATTTGATGTTGCGGTTATCAAACCAGAGGCAGGTTTGAGCTAGCCACAAGTGTTCAGAGAGGTGTACAAAAAGCAAGTGTTGCATGCAAGCCATAATGTATCAGCACGTGCCATTCTGCTACCCACCCAACCTAATCCAAAGGCACAAGGTCTCCTCTATTTTTGCCAGTTTATACCCTGGGGCATCTGATTTGCAAAACTAGAGGAATAAAGAGATCAATCCAGTAATGGGCAATTTTATAGCTATAACTTTTGACTGTAACCAGTTTCCTATCTGCTCACTACCGTGTCCCGGAGCTTCATTAGCTGCAGGGAGATTGCTCAAATCAGTTGAAAAAAATTATACAGTAGTGTTAAATTGTTCTCTCTCTCTCTCTCTCTCTCTCTCTCTCTCTCTCTCTCTCTCTCTCTCTCTCTCACACACACACACACACACACACACACACACACACACACACAGAGACAGACAGACAGACAGACAGACATATACAGAGAGACAGAGACAGACAAAGACAGAGACAGATAGATAGACCCAGAGAGAGAGATGGAGAGAGACAGAGGGAGAGACAGAGAGAGAGAGAAGGAAAGAGAGAGGTGGAGAGAGAGGGAGAGGGAGAGAGGGAGGGGGATAGAGTAAGAGAGTGAGAGGGAGAGAGAGGGAGAGAGAGCACTGCAGGCAGATACACATTAGATACCAATGCACAGTTGGATAATTAAAAGAGCCACAAACATTTTATTGTAAGCATTAAAATTTCTAATGCTTCTTAGATTCTTAAATAGTTGGCAATCCTGTCTTCAGCCCCCCATGGACACCTTGGCACAGTAGGGATTAAAAAGAAACCATGAGTGTAGCTGCATCTTAAGGGACACCACTACCTGAGGTCTACATCATTAGAAGAGAGTAATAATACATTACAAACTTGTCAGAAATATCCTTAAAAAAAAAAAAAGCACATGATTGGGATTAAGTAAAAGATCATCCCAATGGATCTGCCTTCCAATTGCTTTCGATGCTTATATAATCCGAAAAAAGCTGGGTATCCAATTCATAACGAATAAGTATACAAATAAATTGCACAGACTCCTTGTGTACTCTTAGGACGCACTCAAGAGCCTGGATTTGCTTCATGGCCCAAGATGCTAGATCTAGTCAAGTGAGCAAGGCTTGCCTTATAAGCATTTATACGTTTCTGCAGAGAAATAGGTTTTCCCTTGGGCTGAGCAGAAGAAAGAGCTATGCTAATTCTGCAGCTTTTCTTAAACTAGTTCCTACCATGTATGACAGGTGTTCAATTCTCAGAATCCCCCATCACTTCCATCATTGGCTGCATAACTAGAAACTCTGGCTTTTGTTAACCCATCATATCTGTGGGAGATCATGTTTAAGAGAATGCTGCCGATATAGCTATGCTACCCTATTTCCCTCAAAATAAGACATCCCCTGATCATAAGCCCAATCGGGCTTTTGAGGACATGGCAATAAGGCCAAGCACTTATTTCAGGGTTCAAAAAAATATAAGACAGGGTCTTATTTTTGGGGAAACATGGTAGATACATCCTATTTTATTTATGTATTATTGCTGGTTTGCGAGATTTTTATTCTGTCTTTTCTCTGGGAAGTTTATGTAGGGACCTTCCTTTCATCTTTACAAGAACCCACCTTAAAATAGGAAGTCTCCATGGTTCAAGGATGGAGTTGAATCTAGGACTTCATACGCTAAATTCAGTAGCTTAGCCATTACACCACACAATGGTGCATCTGTTCAGCTTAAATCCATAAAGGAGAAATTGGGTTTGAAGAGGAGAAAGGAGGAGGGGGGGAGGAGGAGGAGGAGGAGGAGGAGGAGGAGGAGGAAGAGGAGGAGGAGGAGGAGGAGGAGGAGATAAGGTTACATTCAGAGGTGGTATTCAGCTGGTTCGGACCGGTTCTCCCAAATCGGTAGCGGAAATCGTAGGTAGACCTGGCCACCCGCCCTGGCTCTATGCCATCCTATTTAGGCACATTTTTGAGGCTGGGCACATGCGTGGAAGGTGCGCACTTGAGCAAAGCACATGCGCAGAAGGCTGGGTACATGTCCTGAAGGCAGGTGCATGCACAAACCGGACGTGCGCACGCCCGAAGTGAGTATGTGCACATGCGCGGCAAACCAGTAGTATCATAATGTGAAACCCACTGCTGGTTTCATCTACTGTATATACCGTTCCATCCTATGTAAGAGTCTGCCTCTCCTCTCTGTTCAAGGAAGTAAAACTCTTGAAATAATTAGCATTTCAAAAGGAATTTATTGAAGGAAAGGGATTGCAAGACAAAGGAAGCCGGATCTGAAGTTTCCCGGGCAATTCAGTTAGGATAAAGCAGTTAGGAACCTCTCCCCCTCAGTCTGATGTTGAATAAGCCAATCCATAGGTGAGAAGTTGTTTTGAGAAATGCAGGCTGAGAAGGTGATAAGAAGCTCTTCCCAGGTGTCTCTTGCTGGAGGCTTTGGAACTGAGACAAAACAGATGGCCCTCTCCCTTTACATTCCCCAAAAGGTAAGTCAAAGTACAGGATACATAGGCATCAGGAAAAAAGCTATAAACTAAAGAATGCACCCAAACCCCCTCCCCACTAGAATGGTAGTGTCCCAATAGGGATCTATGGGGGTCTCCTTTTCTTTTGCTCCATTTTACGTGTAGATTTATTTATAAAACTCCTTATACCAAAAACCTATATTAAATTTGTGAAAATTCAACATATGGGTAGTCCTTGACTTACCATCATTTGTTTAGTGACCTTTAAAGTTACAATGGCACTGAGAAAAAGTGACTTGTGACCAGTGGTGAAACGTAAAATTTGTTACTATGGGTTCTGTGGGCGTGGCTTGGTGGGGGGAGGGGTAATATGACTGAGTGGGTGTGGCCAACTTTTTTTTTTTTTTTTGCTTTTAAAACCTTTTTTTCTACAACCTCTTCGGCCAAAGAGGTTGTAAAAAAAATGCTTTTAAAAGCCTCTGACGATCCCAGCTGACTTGCCTGATTGGCAGAGGCTTTTTTTTTTTTTACTTTTAAAAGCATTTTTTCAGCCGAAGAGGTTGTAGAAAAAATGCTTTTAAAAATAAAATAAAAATCCTCTGATGATTGTGCAGCTCAGCTGGGCATGAGAGTGGGGAGGGATTTTTGTTACCGGTTCTCCGAACCACCCGCCGCCATCACTACCGGATCGGGCGATCCGGTCCAAACCAGGAGCATTTCACCCCTGCTTATGACGTTTTTAACACTTACAACCATCGAGGCATTCTCATGGTCTCGAGAACAAAATTCCAGTGCTTGGCAACTGGCATGTATTTATGACAGTTGCACTGTTCCGGAGTCATGTGATTGTGCATTTGTAACCTTCTCAGCTGGCTTCGGACAAGCAACGTTAATGGGGGAAAGCCAGATTTGTTTAATGACTGCACGATTTATTTAACAACCGCAGTGATTTGCTTAACAACTTTGGCAGAGTTCATAAAATGGGGCAAAACTCACTCAACAACTGCTTTGCTTAGCAACAGAAATGTTGGATTCAGTGGTGATCATAAGTTAAGTACTACCTGTACATTTTTAGACAGGAAGATATGAACACAGAATATCAGAATGTAAAAAAAGGCAACATAAGAAGAGCTACATTTCCTTTTTTTTTTATTGAAAAGTTTTATGAAAAATACAAACATTTTCACCCCCCCACCCTTCCCCCCTCAACCCCCCTCCCCTTCCCACCCTCCCTTCCCCTCCCTCCCCCCACCCCCCTCCCTAGACTTCCCAGGACGAGCACAGGGTATAGCATTCACAAACCAAGAACTAAAATGTGCTAACAAATTATTACATTTCATGTTCTCCCTAGGTCCTTAACTCCTTATAACTCAGAAAAAACAAACATAAACTACTTAATATTATTTCATTCATAAGCTATATGAATCTTCTTATTCGGATACTTCTTCTGTATATAATCAATCCATTTTCTCCATTCCGATATATATCTCTCATTTGAATGGTCTTTAAGGTATGATGAAGAAGAGCTACATTTCCTACCACCCTTTTGTGAATAGTTGTCCACTGTTCCTCGTATTTTTCTAGAAAACTGTTCCTAGGAGAAGGACAAAAAAAAAATGTCTTGGTTTATTGGTCCAATGATGAATGCATAGAATAGAATAGAATAGAATAGAATAGAATAGAATAGAATAGAATAGAATAGAATAGAATAGAATAGAATAGAATACAATACAATACAATACAATACAATACAATACAATACAATACAATACAATACAATACAATACAATACAATAACAGAATTGGAAGGAACCTTGGAGGTCTTCTAGTCCAACCCCCTGCTTAGGCAGGAAACCCTATAACATTTCAGACAAATGGTTATCCAATATCTTCTTAAAAACTCCCAGTGTTGGAGCATTCACAACTTCTGGAGGCAAGTTGTTCCACTGATTAATTATTCTAACTGTCAGGAAATTTCTCCCTTAGTTCTAAGTTGCTTCTCTCCTTGATGAGTTTCCACCCATTGCTTCTTGTCCTGCCCTCAGGTGCTTTGGAGAATAGCTTGACTCCCTCTTCTTTGTGGCAGCCCCTGAGATATTGGAACACTGCTATCATGCCTCCCCTAGTCCTTCTTTTCATTAAACTAGACATACCCAGTTCCTGCAACTGTTCTATCTAAATTAGATTCTATTTATTTACTATAGGTATAATAACACAGCACAGAAAATTGACAAAAGATGATGTTCGGGTATAAGAACATTGGTTGGCTGCTCATTTTGTTCAGCATATTTTGTACATATGTTCCCATTCTCCTGTTCCATAATCAAATTCCCTTCTGCATGGGATAGTCTCACAGCAAGAGAATGATGAGAATAAACCATATTTTGCACAATTAAATCTCTATGCTGCAGTGATTTATGCATCAATAAAACCAAACAAAAATGAATTGGGTAGGGGAGATTATCCAAAATTATGTTTGCAATAAAAATTGTGTGTGTGTGTGGGGAAGAGAAGTAGAACTAATTATGCTTAGTTCACTATTCCATTTGGCTATAATTCTACAGTCAGTTAGGATTCTGCTTAATTGTACAATTAATGAAAATATAAATTAAATTCATAGTTTATTCCTACTAAATTACTTACTTGAAACATCTTTGTGAAAGATGCAAGCGTAAAAAGACATTAGATTCAGTGCTCACGTTATTAAATGACTTCAGCAATCACACCCATAGACAATGCTTAATTGTTTTCTTTTAAAAAAAAATATTCTGTGATTATTGTTAGATCTGGACTCATGTTACTGGAAAATAATTCCATTTCTCTTTTCCCAAAGGGGCAGTTATCTGCTGTAACATCTTTATTTTCTCTTCCTGCAGCTTCTCAAATTTAACATTTTTTTTTTTTGCCAAGGCTCCCTAAAAGTACATTTTAAACTTTTCTTCCCTTGAACAAATAGTTTCTAATTTCATTGCTACCTCAGAAATAACAGCACATAAAAAAGTGGCAGATACTGAAAATTAAGAAACGGGAAAGAACATTCCTACTACCAATGATTTTATATATATATAAAATCTGGTGCATTTTTAAAAAAATGGAAAAATCCATATTTAAAAATGCATTATTTGCATTGTTATCTGCTTAAAGCTAATACTGTCTTACATGCTGGTCTTTGTTTTATATGTGCGTGGTTTTAAATTGATAGCATCGCATTAATTGTTTATGATTCTGCTCTATAGTACTGTAATTTTTCGAAATGTACTGTATTTTCATACAAGGGAATTTTTTTTTTCACCATGTGCTTGTTTCCTCTGGTGTCACAGAAATAGGACCCGACCTAGAGTGCAATTACAGTCAGCAAAAGAAAAGTTATTTTAGTAAGCAATGCATTCACACATACACTAAGATTCTCCCAGTGATTTATCAGAATGGTTCCTGGCTGAAATTAGAACATTTCTCTAGATTAGAAGAACAAAAAATTTGGAGGATTGAGGACAAACACGAATGTGGTGGCCTCGCATACAAGCCCTGTCTCTAATCCTGTGTGTTGTGACATCACACACATGTTCAAAGGGGTCGGATCTTGCATTGCAATGTCCACAATATTCTTTTCATGAGCCTGAAAAAAAATCAGATATCCATGGATTGAGCTGAATGTGGGCACAGTTCAGAAATACCGTATTTTTCGGAGTATAAGATGCACCTTTTCCCCCCCTAAAAGAGGGTGAAAATTTGGGTGCATCTTGGATGCATCTTATACACCAAATGTAGCCCTGCCCAGCCTCTGAAATTTCCATCTTGAAAAAAAAACAAGGCACAAAGCTCACAACCAGCGAACCTGTTGCTAAAGTTCACCTCTGGGAACAGCTGATTGGGGGTATTCCGGGAGGCCGATCCACCCCCCAATCAGCTGTTTTCTTATTTTCCTCCCCAAAAACTAAGGTGCGTCTTATAGTCTGAAAAATACGCTAAGTTATCTCTTTGTATTCTGTAGAGTTGATACCCACCGATGGGCAAATTAAAAGCAGCTATTGATTTATTTCGTATACATTTCTTCTGTCATTTTGTATAAGCCACTTTTGATCTCACCTTTTTTTTAAAAAATGTAAAGGTGGCCCCTCCTGTTTAGATCCTGGCTCAACCTATTTTTTGGAATACTGTGCTTGAGCTGATGGGATCTCAACACCTCTGTTCAAGACTCTCGAATTTACAGCTGCATTCCAAGTTCTAATCCAGTATATAAAAATAATAAAACTCACCAAGTGATTTGTTAAAATTTACTGATTTTCATCATGTTTTTGAAGGATAGGATAGAACAAGAGGGAAAAAAAAAATCACACAACAGGATGATGATGTTATCCATTCAGTTGTGCCCGACTCTTGGCGATTCTATGGGCCAGATCTCTTCACATTTTCTGATCTTGCACTACTTCTTTGAGTTGTTCTGTGCTCTGATTGGTATCAGCCAGTGGTGGGTTGCTCCTGATTCGCCCCGGGTTGGGCGAACCGGTAGTGGTGGAGGCAGGAGGCTCCACCCACCATCCGGATGCTTCTGTGCATGCACGGAAGTGTCATGCACACACGCACCCACAAGCAAACTGGTAGCAATGGGTTTTAAAACCCACTACTGGTATCAGCTTTGACACTTTCCACCTACCATGTTCTTTGAAGGCCTGGTTTCTTTTTATCATTCACTCTTCCAAACATAATTGCTTTCTCCAGTGAACTCCCACACATGACATAGCCAAAACATGTCACACAACATACAAGAAACAATATGAGTAATAAAATATTACCAATCAACAATATAAAGCAGGTACACAGGTTGCTTGTGGCCCTGGATGGCTGGTAATGCGGCCCCACAAGATCATATAAAAATAAAAAAAAGTAAGTTTGTTATGCATATTCATTTATTATATATTTTACATGCAGACCAAGACAATTCCTCTTCGCTCAGTGCAGCCCGGGCAAGCAAAAAAGTTGGACATACATGGTATAAAGCGTCCTATGCACATTAAATGAAACTAAAAGTCAAATTCCTGCTAATAGAACACTGCTTTTCTAATGTTCAAAATGTCGCTATAGGTAGTCCTTGACGTACGACTGTAATGGAATCCAGAATTTCCATCATAAGTCATGGAAGTCACAAGTTGAGGCATCTACATGTCCAGACCCAATTGTATGACTTTTTTTTTTTTTGGCAGCTATTATTAAGTGAACACCATGGTTGTTAGATGAATCCTTATATTTGTATAGGCATTTTTTGCCAAAAACTGGCTGAAAAGGCCAGTGGTGGGACTTGAATAACTTAACAACAAGGTTCTCTGGCTGGGTAGGCATGGCCAGCCGATCATGTGACTGGGTGGGTGACATCACTCATCACACCCAGCCCCGTCTCCTGGCCATTCGCCTCAAAGGCAAAGGTAGGAGTCAGCAGGTTGGGGCTAATCATACCACTGGCTGGCCCCACCCATTTTTTGGCCTGTTTTTTGGCCATTTATTCAGGCCATTTTGGACCATTTTCAGGCCGTTTTTGCCCAGAAAATGGCCCAGAAAACAGGGCAAAAAATGAGCGGGGGTGGAGCCAGCCACTGTTGGGATTTGCCGGTTCACCAAATTGCGCAGTATCTTAACTACCAGTTTGCCTGAACCGGTGTGAACCGGCAGCAGCTCACCTCTGAAAAAGGCAAGATACCATCATAAATTGAGGTCATGTGACCGCAGAATGCTGTAACCAGCCATAACACACAAAATGTTGTCATGTGTGTGTGTGTGTGTGTGTGTGCAGCTGTCAGAACTGCAGAACAGGTATAAGTACTTTTTTTTGGCGGGAAGGGGAGTCTGTTTAACTTTGAATGGTTGCTAAGCAACCGGTTGTTAAGCAAGGACTACCTGTCAAGTAGGGATCATCTTTTCCTCCAGAGGCAGAATGCGTCACAAGAAGGTGCCACTACTGAGAAGGCCTAGCCCCTTGTCCGGGGGTGGGTTCTACTTACCTTTACTACCGGTTCACAATGGGGCCGCGTGCTCTTCTGCGCATGCGCAGAAGCATTTTTATGATGTCAGGGTCAGTGGGCGGAGCCTCCCATTGGTTTTACTACCGGTTCTATAGAAAAGGTGCGAACTGGGGGCAACCCACCACTGCCCTTATCCACAGCCCAGATCACCTCATCAGAAGGAGGAATTCTGCTCATCTTCCAGAAGATTCCTTCACTTATTCTCCATGCTAGTTGCAGTTGACAGATCATCTGGAGATGAGATTTGAAGGCCGTCACAAACTGGAATCTTACCAAAGGAGAAGTACAGTGGTCGCACTGAAATTTAAAATTCATGGATTAACCCATCCGTCTTTTTGCTTATCGTATTGATGTATTCTCATTTTGCTCCTTTTTATTGTTTATTTTATAGGTTCTATTATTTTACCTCTGTTCTGTTTACATGCCTTTCATTTTCTTCCTTTATTGTAAGTCGCCTAGAGTAGCCCTATGGCAAGATAGGTGGCAAATAAATTTAACGAATTAATAGAATAGAAATAGAAGTAATAATGAATGGAATGGAGTCAAATGGAATGGAATGGAATGGAATGGAATGGACTGGACTGGACTGGACTGGACTGGACTGGACTGGAATGGAATGGAATGGAATGGAATGGAATGGAATGGAATGGACTAAACTAGGGAATAAGGAATAAGAGGATAGGATAGGAATGGATAGGACAGGACAGGACAGGACAGGACAGGACAGGACAGGACAGGACAGGACAGAACAGAACAGAATAGAATAGAAAGATAATTATTTAAAGTAATTTGGAATAAGAGAAGAAGGAATGTTCTTGTATTAAAGTTCATATATTATCATTCTTTCAAAACTTTCAATTTGGATGCCTTGAGCATTTCAAACTGAGGAACTTGTACTTGAGAATGTTGGCAAGAAACTATGCCATGGCATTTGCTGACCTAATGCATCGCAATGACAGCCAAGTGCAAGTCATGGAAAACTGTATCCAGATGTTTTCAATCACAGTAGGCATATTGCACCCAGAGCAACTTTGCTGAGGTGCATTAATCAGTTCAAGGACTGGCGTGAGCATTATTGCATTCTGCTAATCGAAAACAAAAGCAGGAGGGAAAACACCGATGAAGTATGAAAGTAACCTTGTATTTCCCTGTTGAGGATGTAGCAACAATTATACACAAGTGTCACATTAACTACGGGATTTTCCGGTGGTTTGGGGGACACTGAATTGATGCTTCGAGAATATTGCATTTTAGAAGACACGCACATGCCGTTAAAGCTGCCAAGAACAACTGCAAATGTTTCTCCCCTTTGCATAGTATCATGCGCTAATAATACCATCTGCTTTCTTGAATCTGAACTGAAATCAAGAGGAGAATAATGCAATTTAAGAAGAAGTGGGTGTTTTTGCAATGAAAGAGGGCACCCTTCATTGTTTGCTTCTGTAACATGTTGAATATCAGACTTCAACTTCAACTAGTTCTAAACCTTTAGAACTAGTTACCAAGGCCCATGGGCAAAATTTATTCCATACCATGTGTCATGCCCCAGCATATAACTTTTATATACTGTTTATTTATTGGTTTGATTTATATGCCGCCCTTTTCCGGAGACTCAGAGCGGCTTACAATGCGTTAAGCAATAGCCTTTATACTTTTGTATATACCTGCTTAGTAAGGCTTTGCCACCCCCCCCAAAGCAGTGTTCTTTTTTTAATACAAAGTCAGTTTATTGCCCCCACAAACCGGGTCCTCATTTTACCTACCTCGAAAGGATGGAAGACTGAGTCAATCTTGACTGTTGTTGCTCTCTAGCCCCATCTAGTGGCCGGAGAGACAAATACCAAGAATATTGTTTGAAGCTTTACCCATCAGCCCGCACTCTCAAAACAAATGCATTCTGAGAAGCCAGACTCCATTTCCTTTAGCATTTGGAGAAGACAGAAGCACAAAGAAGAATCCACTTTAATCTGTGGCACATGGTCATCCAAGGACAAATCCACATCCCAAACACAGAGCATCTCTGGTGAGATTTAAATTGCTTGTATTTATTAATTGTTATGTTCAGCAGTAACTTAATACTGTCTATCTTGTAATTGGTGCTCATTGTATGTATCCCTAGTTTCCCCAGTTTCACCATATCCTGTTCTTTCACTAAAGCATTCAGATCTATGTACAGGGTTTGTTTTATTGGAGGATAGGTGGGTTTAGCTGCATGTCGAGCTGCATACAGACTAACGTGTAGTGAGGACAGAACACCATGACTAAATCCATAAATCCATGAATTTTAATTGTGCTGAACAGTTACCACAACAACTCAGTTTTTCCTGGGATCACACCACAGTTATGGAGAGCAGGCAGTCCATCATGAAAGAAGACCTAGGAACTTTAAGGAGTTACTACCAGGAGTTATTAGGTAATTTTCATCACAAACTCTGAAGGACCTTTTCACTTTCAAAGCCAAGTAGCCTTAAGATGTTAATTACATTAAATTTGTCTTTCTTTATATATTATATAGATGTAAAGCATCTCCAACTCAAGTCATGGATGAGCACTGTAGCAAAACAGAATATGCATCCAGAATTAAATAGGTAACAAGAGCCAAATTCACACATTGTTTGCTCCTCATAGGATACACAACCAGATGATCTAATTCAACTTTATTGTAAAGCTTTGTTAACAGAACCTTACAAGTATGAAAGTGAAAGTCTCCTGCTGTTGTAGAAAATAACCAGCCTGTGGGTGAGGTAAACACAACATCAGCTTGAAGTCACTATGTCCTTATAAGAGAGCTAAATCCAGCTCCCCTTGAACTCCATTGCTTCTTATCTGGTGTCAACTTGCCTTGAAGGTTAGTAGATCAGATTCTTGTATATAGGTAGCATGGGATAAACTTGTAGTGATTTTGAACTCTATCCGGGCTCCTTATTTCTTGTGCTTGACAACTGTCTTTGCAGCTTGAGAAACTAGGATGAGTCCCATCTGAGATTCTTGCCATGTCCATTATCCAGTTGTGGGTTACGGAGTCTCTTATCCAACCATTCCCTAGGCAGGGAGTCACCCAAGACCTTTCCCACATGCCATTATGTACATGGACTCTCTCACTACCCTGACTCCAGACCTGCAAGAAAAGCCAGGTTTTCAGTGTCTTTTGGAGCATTATGAGGGTGGAAGCCAGCTAGAGTTATATGCAACAAGATTTACAATATAATGTAACCTCAAAATTATTATTTACATTAATCAATTGCTTTATCAATGAAATAAAAGGAAGAAATACACCTGAGAAATAATTTGCAAATAGCAGTCCATTTGCTGGAAAGCAGAAACAATTTATATTGTTCGATTGCCTTCTTTCTTGACTCCACAAAAGAAAGAAACCCCAAAGGAAAACAAACCCTAATTCAAACCTTATGGAACAACACATGTTATTCATTGTTGCAAATCCAGGCTAGATTTCTCCAACCGGTTGAAAAGTAATTATTTAGTCAATCCCCATATCCCCAACGTCCACAATTCTTGAATAGATTCCAAATACAGGAATAGTCAAGAAGAACATATGGGTCTTTAACAACAGTAAGTGATCCCAAGTCACATTAACACTCAGGCTGATTCCAGCTGAAGACATAGAGACAAAGAGACTGACTGTTTTGTCGTGTTCTTTTTTTAAATTTATATCTCACCTTAATTATTTTATAAATACCTCAAGACAGAAAACATACATAAGATTCCTGTCTCTTCCTATCTTCTTTTTCTTTTTCCTCTTATTTTTCTCCTTCCTCCTATTTTCACAACAACAACCCTGTCAGATGAGTTGGGCTGAGAGAAAGTGACAGGCCCAAAGTCACCCAGCCATTTTCCGTGCCTAAGATGGAACTAGAATTCACAGTCTCCTGGTGAATGGCCCCAAGTCACCCAGCTGGTGTCAGGCCTGGCCCAAAACAATCATTTAGGAAAGGAGACTCTTGACTCCAATTGACTGAAGTGAAAATAACTTTTACTAAAGATGTTGGTTGAAGGAAAGTGAGGTGGAACCTGAAGTTCCCACTCACTGATACAAAAAGCCAAATCTACCGTTTCCCCATCCATCCTCCCAATGTCCAGTCGGTTGCCACCAATCCCGGATCACCATGATGTTGTGGGAAACTCTGGGTTGTTTAGGTTGCTGGAATTTCACACTCAGGGCAAGCGGCCTTGAAGATGCCCGCCGTAACTGGTACAAACAGCTCTGGTCTTCTTCACATGTCAGCTCCCCCTCCCCATTCCCCATGATTTCATACACAGGTGTGGATTGCCCCAAATGCCTCCCCGCCTCCTTTCCACTTTGATGGCAGGATGCCAGGAAGGCACCAGGCAGGGGTGAAATTCAGCAGGTTCTGACAGGTTCTGAAGAACCGGTAGCAGAAATTTTGAGTAGTTCAGAGAACCGGTAGCGGAAATTTTGAATAGCTCGGCGAACCAGTAAATGCCACCTCTGGCTGGCCCCAGAGTTGGGTGGGAATGGGGATTTTGCAGTATCCTTCCCCTGCCATGCCCACCAAGCCACACCCACAGAAGCGGTAGTAAAAAAAAGTTGGATTTCACCACTGGCACCAGGCCAACAATGGAGATCCTGACGGCTGGCTTTAATGCTGAAAGAAATGAGAATTATTCCTGTAAAGAAAAGAGCAATAGTAACGCCATGTTTATCCTCTGTAGAACCTGAGAAACTTCCCTTTTGGGGAAGATTGTGTGCCCAAACATCATCCAATGCAAGCCGACCAATGATGAAGAGGGACAATAATGGGGAGGGGGCTTTGGAAATGTATTTAAACCATTTAATCATTTGTATCATTGCTCTCTTCTGTTGCTCTACCTACATGAGCACAGGGGACCAACTTTGCAAAGGTTCCATTGAAGTTCTTGTATTGTTCATAATGTCTCCTGTTGATTCAAACTGAGAAATGTAGATCTCACAATGCCTAAAATGGGACTAGGACACATTAGTCATTTAGAATCAAAACAGAACTGGAAGGGATCTTGGAGGTCTTCTAACACAGCCCCCTGCTCAAGTAGGAGACCCTAAACCATTTCAGACAAATGACTGTCCAGTCTCTTCTTAAAAACCTCCAGTGATGGTGCACCCACGACTTCTGAAGGCAAGTTGTTCCACTGGTTAATTAATTGTCCACACTGTTAAATTTTTTCTAGGTTTTTCACCACCTTAACCACTGTGCTAAACTGGCTCCCGGTTACCATCAAATACCTGAAAGATTGAAGTTGACACAAGATGAGATCCAAAACATTTGGAATGTACCTAGGTCTTTCCTCTTGTGATCTTATCCATGAAGTGTTCATAACTCAAGTTTGATTTAGACTTGTCTGCAACTGCACACAGGTGTTCTTGCATACCTATGCTGCGAAGGGGTTGATGGGTTGGTGCAGGTTGCAAATAGTTGCAGATGTACTGCGTACATCTCCCTAATCTCAACTATGTGCTGTGAGGAGATTTACAACCTGCATGCTTATTGGTTGATGTGGCTTCCTGTTGGAGCCCTGTTGTTTATGCACTCCCGGCCAAATCATTCGAAAAAATACCCGTGTTTCCCCAAAAGTAAGATCAGGTCTTATTTTCTTTTGGACCCCAAAATAAGCACTAGGATTTATTTTTTTTGGGGGGGGGGTGTCTTATTTTTTTCCATGTACAGGAGGCCCACTTCTTCTGCTTGCTTGCAGCGGGACAGGAGACCAGTGCTACCACTGTGAGGTGGGAGGGGTAGAGCTGCCCCATGCACCCCAAACAGGTGTACCTTAGGGCCCCTGCAGCCAGGCCACCCATGCCCTGACACGTGCCTCACCTTGCAGCCATGGCACCAACACACCGCTCAGCCTCCTGCTCCATTGCGGCTGTGAGCAAGCAAAAGAAGTGAGCTGGGCAGCCCCATGGGCTCCTGCTGCACAAGGTTATTGGTGCTGCCACTGCAGGACTAATGTCGGGGCATGTATGGCCCGGCTGTGGGGGCCCTGAGGTAAGCCGGTTCGGGGTACATGGGGCAGCTCCACCACCACCTCACCTCACCTCTTGGCCACAGCACTGTGAGCAACCAGATGGAATGGACAGCCAGCCAGCTGCGCAGGCTCTTAAGTAGGACTTATTTTGGGGGAAGGGCTTATATTAGGTGCATACGTAAAACATGCTAGGGCTTATTTTCAGGATAGGTCTTATTTTTGGGGAAACAGGGTATAAATGCAACAGCAATGCAATCATCTCTGAATGACAGAAACATTTGTGCCCTGACATACAGTCATGCAGAAGTCTAATGCAGCATTTACATGCGGGAGTCCCTGGCTTGAACCCAGAGCCTAGCCCTAGAATTCAACCGAACAGCAAAAAAACTTCAAATGTTTTTGCTTCTAAAGAGGCCATCAAACTCACCTGCATGTCAGAACTACAAAACCTTCAGTGTTGTTTCAAATGTTACCCAAGGGACATTGACATTTAGGGGAATTCAGTACTAATATGTATGTAAATAAGTAAGTGTGTGAATAAATATATCAGCTAATTACACATCATGGTATTACTCTGTCTTAGCATGAAACTGAAAACTTCCATGCAATGATGCTGCCTGGGGTGATTTTTTAATTCATAGGGATTTCTAATACCTCAAATCCTCTGCAGAGTTTTGCCTTTGCTGTATAATTTGACAGTTCAGCGGGATGCTCGTACTTAGCATTCTGGGGATCAAAGGGAATAATTTTCAAAAAATCAATCTTTGGTTGGGTAGAAATTAAAGTATTGGAGTTGGACTAGAAAAACCCAGGTCCTCATTCAGCCCAACAGTTCAAGTGATCAGTTTAGCCTGTCACTGATTCTCCGACCAATCTACCTCACAGGTTGTTATAGGGGGAATGGTACCATGACTTGAATAGAATACATATTAAGTAAATAATAATGTCTTGCAGGGACATTGAAAAAGTCATTATGTATGGCACTTAGAAAATGAGGTGGTTTCATTATACAGTTGTGGCTGCCATTTTGAATTTTTGGACCATCAGCCATTTTCCACAAACCTTTTGTTAGGTTTTATCAGGAGCTGTGATTGGACCATGTGACTACTTTTCTATAAAACCATAGGAGGTTTGTGGGGTGTAGTCAAAAAACAATAAGAGGAATATTGAGCTTAGGGTTGAGAGCTGCAATGGATAGTGTGAAGACATAAAATCCCCCTGGAGATACAGAGGATTCCGGATTTCTGTACTTTCCGCTGGGCCCTCAAGACTTTTTTATTTCAACAAGCCGGGCTGGCCTAACTTCTCCAATTATTTAATTTTAATTTTAATTTTAAAAGGGGTATTTTAATTGTTGGGCCAAAATTGTTTAATATGTTTTTAAATTATTCTTAAATTTTTGTATTCTGTGTGTTTATCTTTGGCTGTTCACCACCCTGAGTCCTTCGGGAGAAGGGCAGTATATAAATTTAAATATAAATTAAATAAATAAATAAATAAATAAAATAAGCATAGATGAGCAATCACAAGTTTTTTCTGTTTATTGTCTATGGGGCTTTTTTGTGCGTGAAATACCATTTATTCCCTTATATATTATTAAACCTATTTCAGAGTGCATATTACCCTATTATTATTATCTCATCAATGAAGATTTGATTTCTGTTTTATTCTGTTTGTGTTTTTCTCTCTCTAATGTATTTTTCTGTATCCCTTAGATATTTGTGTGGATAAGAGCCATGATGGCGCAGTGGTTAGAATGCAGTACTGCAAGCTATTTCTGCTGACTGCCGGCTACCTGCAATTTGGAAGTTCGAATCTCACCAGGCTCAAGGTTGACTCAGCCTTCCATCCTTCCAAGGTTGGTAAAATGAGGATTCAAATTGTTGGGGGCAATAGGCTGACTGTGTAAACCCATTAGAGAAGGCTGTAAAGCACTGTGAAGCTGTATATAAATGTAAGCGCTATTGCTATTGCTATTCTTCAGCTGTGCATGAGGGTATCATTTTTTAGGTGGGATGTAATGATTAATTATAAATTTGCTCCAGTATATTTCTTTATCTTTTGGAGGGATGTTATTTGCTTCTGGCCATACCATCATGTGATTCCCATACTGCGTTCAGTTCTGTAATTCATCTGTTTCACCCTCAAAAGTTTTCATTTTGAGTTTGTAAAATTGAAAAGGACTCTATCTTTGTTCCTGTTTTATAAAAAAATAAATTTGATTTTGTTTAGCTCTTGTGAGATTTGTCTAGGTCACATGGAGGAGAGGAAGAAGGAATGAATCTCTAGCCACATCAGTGGTGACTTGCTCCTGGTTCTGTCCAGTTTTTGAGAACCGGTAGTAAAAGTGGTGGGAAGCTCCGCCCACCCACCTGAATGTCATAAGGTATGATCTGCATATGCAGATGACCATGGGATCAGGGGTGAAATCCAGCAGGTTCTGACAGGTTCTGGAGAATCGGTAGCAGAAATTTTTAGTAGTTCAGAGAACCGGCAAATACCACCTCTGGCTGGCCCCATAGTGGGGTGGGAATGGAGATTTTGCAATATCTTTCCCCTGCCATGCCCACCAAGCCACGCCCACTGAACCTGTAGGGAAAAAAATTGAATTCTATCACTGGTATAAACAAAGGTCTCTTTCACACACATTAAGATTAGGAGAAAGATACTAAAGAAAGCAACCTTAGGGAGATTAATGGTGATAGTAGAACTAACAAGCTGCTACCCCAAAGCAAGAGGATGAGTGTGAAATTCTACTGAAATTTCAACTATTCATCTTACAACTGCAGATGGATCCACTACAGCATCTTTGAGTTGAGTTTGACTCATTGATTTACATGGACAAACTCATATAATTATCTATCTAATTATCCAAAGTTAGCTTGGCATTCTCTTCTTCCAGAATGTCTTATAATTTTTATCCCTACAATTCTGTTTGCTTCCCATCTCATTATTACCCATACTTAACTTGTTTCTTTGAAATGGACAAGTGCTCCCTTGAGCAGTCTTCAAATAGAAGAATGTCCTCTCTAGGGGACACAAGATTATTCTTGGAGCTAGACCAAATTGCAGGAGCCATGATGGAGCAGTGGTTAGAATGCAGCATGGCAGGCTAATTCTGCCCACAGCCTAGAGTTCGATCCTGATGGGCTCAAGGTTGACTCAGCCTTCCATCCTTCTGAGGTCAGAAAAATGATGGACCCAGATTGTTGGAAGCAACATGCTGACTGGACTCGGAGTTTTAATCGGAGTGGGGTTTTCTGGAACTCTGACACTGACATTGTAAACTACTTAGAAAGGGCTGTAAAGCACTATGGAGAAGTATATAAGTCTAAGTGCTATTGCTATTGCAATAATGGGTGACAAAAATTGCTTCCTCTTATATCAAACCAGTACTATCCCTTGGTCATTATCTAATGCTTAGAAACTAAGACGTTTAAGCATTCCTTGTTAGAGTACAGGTAGTCTTTGACTTATAATACAGGTAGTCCTCAAGTTACAAATGCAATGGATTTGTAACCAGAGGATTCGTGGGAGTGAATCTCATACCTTGAATGTGAGCACTCCCTTCTTTCACCGACACATTTGCTAATCGAATGCATGGTTTGTTAAATGCACATCAGGTATTTCACGGTGGGAAAGGCCACCGGGGGGGGGGGGCTAGTGATGGAACAGGCCACCTGCTTAAGATCACCTGCTTAAGACCAGCCTGAACCTCATGCTCCCCACAATTTCTCGCCCCCCCAACCTGCCACACCAGGTCACTTACCGTGCAAAAATCTAGCGAGCTATCTCTTCTCCAGCCTCTCAGCCACACGCGCCCCTCCGCACCTCTGTGTCAGCACTTCAAGCTGCATTTACTCTAGTGCTGACATAAGAAGGAGAAGCGGAGGCGTCTGGAAAGGGACGTTTGACTTTTCACCTACTTATTTTCCCTGGAGATAATATCCCCTAGGAGATGGGATGGGAGGGGGGAAATTCCTTTGAGCTGGAGCGGTAGATTAGGGGTAGAATGACTTTGAAGATGGCCAATAAGTGCAGGGGAGTGGGGAACGGAAAGGGAGGGTTTTGGGTCTGGAAGTCAGTGTTGGCTTCGATGGAGTCGGATCTAGAATGTTGTGCTTAATAAATAGGAGTTTTCCTTCAAAGACTTCGTTTGAAATGCAATTTATTTGAGACGACCTCGAAACCTGACACTCTGTTTTGGTGTGCACAGGCCTCTCCCAGCACTTTGCCGGCCAAAACGGAGCATCTTTGCTGACCTGTTTTGGCCAGCAAAGTGCAGGAGAAATGTTGCAGAGCCTCTGCGGTTGTTCGTGAGGGTGAACAACTGCCGTGATGCTGCAAGATTCATAGTTTCAGGACTTGTTTGTAAACACTAGGGGGTGCTTATTGCGCAACTTTGAATGTTTGCTAAGGGAACACTTGTAACCCAGAGATTGCCTGTAGTTCATTTAGTGACCATTCAAAGTTACAAAGGCCTGAAAAAAAGTGACTTATGACCATTTTTCATACTTAAAGCTGTTGCGGCACTCTCATGATCACATGATCAAAATTCAGATGTTTGGATCAAAAGTCAGATGCTTGGCAGCTGACTCATATTTATGACGGTTGCAGTGTCCCAGGGTCATGTGATCACTTTTTGCAACCTTCTGACAAGCAAAGTCAATGGGGAAGCCAGATTCCCTTAACAACCGTGTTACTAACTTAACAACTGCAGTGATTCATTTAACACCTGTGCCAAGAAAAGTTGTAAAATGGGGCAAAACTCACTCAGCAAATATCTCACTTAGCAACAGAAATTTTGGGCTCAATTGTAGTTGTATGTCAAGGACTACCTATAGTTAGGAGTAGTTCAGTACAGAATTATTATTTGGATTCAATAAGGAATTTCTTGTTTCTCCTTCTTTATCTAAACATTAATAAATGCTGGGGTACTGAAATGAAATCCTTGTTTCAGCAAGTAGCTATCAGATCCAATTTTGCAATAATTTCCCGAGGATCCTGGTTTATAGATCCAAGCCATTTTCAGTTATTGTTGGTGTTAATGATAAAGCTTCTAGATAAAAATTAGGGGAGAAAGACATTCCATTCATTTTTAATGCGAATTGATCCAGTTCACACATATCCAATGCAAAGTGAAGCAGAGTCATATTGTGATGTTTAATATATATATATATATATATATATATATATATATATATATATATATATATATATATATATATTTCAATTTATTAAATGCAAGGTGGAATGGAGTTAGCATGCAGAACTTTCCTTAAAAAAAAAAAAGATGGCAATAGGGACAAGGAAATCAGGCAGAATGAATTTAAGATTGGGCAAATGAGACCCTAAGTGAAATTGACCTTGACAGATTCATAATGAAAAAAGTCTTTAAAAAGAATGTTATATGTCTGATCTGATTTACATTCACATGGATTCGGGGTTTTTTGAATCTCAAGGAGCCCCAGTGGTTCAGCTTTAATCATTCAGTAGCCTGTAAAGAAAAAAGCAGAAAGAAAAGAGACTTCTGGGTATTTTCAAATGAAAACTGAACTATAGGCAATCCAATGAAGGAAAGTAATACACATTCAGAGATAAATGGATCATTAGGGAAGATATATATGTGTGTGTGTGTGTGTGTGTGTGTGTGTGTGTGTGTGTGTGTGTTTTCTGAGGTTTTCACGGGTGTCTGTATGTAGGTCCTGCCCTTTAGAATGAACTGCCCCCGGACATA
Source organism: Pantherophis guttatus (assembly GCF_059756535.1). Taxonomy (NCBI): domain Eukaryota; kingdom Metazoa; phylum Chordata; class Lepidosauria; order Squamata; family Colubridae; genus Pantherophis; species Pantherophis guttatus. Next base: position 14,126,641 of record NC_142065.1, read on the forward strand.
CGCACGATCTCTGACCTCCGAGTTTTCCGCTGTGCTCTTAAGACCCTGCTCTTCCGACAGGCAGGGCTAGCTTCATAATTGAGTTTTAAATTCAGAGTTCTTAAATTTTTTGGGTTTTTAGCTAATTTTGGCTTTAAATGTAATACTTTTAAGAATTTTTTAAATTTAAATTGTGATATTTGTATTGTGTTGTACACCGCCCCGAGTCCCTCGGGAGAGGGGCAGTATAGAAATAAAATTATCCTTATCCTTATCCTCTCTGACATGCTAGGTTTCCCTCTGCAAAGAATTGTGCATGGTTTTGAAATGACTATAATTATTAGGTCTCTATTCATAAGCCCATTTTTATCTCCGCTTGTGACATTTAAAAAGTGTGAAACTTTTCTCTATTTTTAAGTATGGCTTTCATAAAATACCCATTGTGTTGTAGAAGAAGCATTATTCTATGCATGTTTAGCACTTTAAACCCCAATGTTTTTGTATGCTTCTTGGTTCCTTTTTTTGTTTGTGCGTCAAGAACATTATTATAAAACTGTATTCCAGCCTGCGTATGAGCGCAAGAAATCTGGCCAGTAAAATACGGACTGAAAAAAACCTCTTAAGCATAACATTTTAATATTGTTTGCTTGCTTGCTTTTTGCATTATATCAGATATTTCCTTCTGAAAGCTCAAGCAGCTTCTCCTCGTATTATCCCTTTGGTTATTGTATATTGATCTGATACAGAATAGATGGTCCAAAATCACACAGTGATCGCCATAGACATGTGGGGAAGTTAACAAAGAATGTTCTTTCTACGCCAACTCAGAAAGCTCAAACTGCTCAAAGAGCTGCTGATCCAGTTCTACAGAGGAATTATTGAGTCTCTCATCTGCACCTCCATAACTGTCTGGTTTGGTTCTGCAACCCAACAAGACACTCACCGACTTCAGAGGATAATTAGAACTGCAGAAAAAACAATTGCTACCAACCTGCCTTCCATTGAGGACCTGAATACTTGCATGAGTCAAAAAGAGGGCTGTGAAAATATTTACAGACCCCTCACATCCTGGACATAAACTGTTGCAACTCCTACCCTCAAAACGACCCTATAGAGCACTGCACATCAGAACAACTAGACACAAGAACAGTTTTTTCACGAACGCCATCACTCTGCTAAACAAATAATTCCCTCAACACTGTCAAACTATTCACTAAGTCTGCATTACTATTAATCTTCTCATCGTTCCTATCATCCATCTCCTCCCACTTATGACTGTATGACTGTAATTTTGTTACTTGTATCCTTACAATTTATATTGACTGTTTCCCTTTGACTATCACTAAGTGTTGTACCTTATGATTCTTGATGAATGTATCTTTTATTTTATGTACACCAAGAGCGTATGCACCAAGACAAATTCCTTGTTGTGTCCAATCACACTTGGCCAATAAAGAATTCTATTCTATTCTAACCTGTTTCTTCCAAATCCACATCTACTGTATCACCTTAACCGTGATTGCAAATCTCCTGTCTTTGTCAGGTTTAATCAGAATATGGGTTAAAGCAGGGGTGTCAAACTCAAGGCCTGGAGGCCAGATCCGGCCCGCAAGGTGCATAGATCTGCCCCAGAGGGTTGCAGGAGTCTGTGGCAGCCGAAAACGGAGCTCGTGAGCCTGTTTTTGCTGGCAGAGCTCTCGGGCCACCACAGGCACCCTGACACGAGTGACGTCAAGTTGGTCATGCCCACCATGGCCATGCTCACCTCACCCTCCCAGGTCAAACACAACCCTGATGCAGCCCTCAATGAAATCAAGTTTGACACCCTGGGTTAAAGCTACTGATTGAGTTCTCTCAAGGATTCTAAATTCCTAGTTACAGCCATGTTTATGGCTAAATTAGGCAGACTCTTAATAGCCCTTGCTCTTATAACTGTCACACCATCCCCACAATCACATCAGGGGTGGCATCTACTCAGTGGTGGGATTCAAGTAATTTAACAACCGGTTCTCTGTCCTAATGATGTCTTCCAACAACCAGTTTGCCAAACTGCACAGAAAGTTAACAACCGGTTCTTCCGAAGGGGTGCGAACTGGCTGAATCTCACCACTGGATCTACTTACCTTTACAACTAGTTCACAACAGGAGCACATGCACGCACTTCTGTGCATATGCAGAAGCTTCTGCGCATGCGCAGATAATCCATTATGATGTCTGGGCGGGTGGGTGTAGCCTCCCGCTGCTTTTACTACCAGTTCGCAAGAATCGGACAGAACCGAGAGCAATCCTCTCGGGTTACAGGGTCGAGCTGAGGATTTTGTGCAATTCCTGCATGATAAAGTCGCTCCGATTCGGGAAGGCTTGGACTCCGATTGGATGAGTTCAGGGGAGGAGACGAGGGTAGGTCTTGAGAATATTATCTGGGAGGAGTTTTATCCTGTGGCTCCCAAAGAGGTGGACAGGGTTCTGGGTAAGATTAGTGCTGCCACGTGTTCATTGGAGCTGTGTCCCTCCTGGTTGGTACTGGCCTCCCGGGAGGTTACACGAGGCTGGCTCCAGGGGATTATAAATGCTTCTCTGAGTGAGGGTGCCTTTCCTGCCACCTTGAAAGAGGCAGTGGTGAGGCCCCTCCTCAAGAAGCCTTCCCTGGACCCGGCTGAATTAGCTAACTACCATCTGGTCTCCAACCTTTGTTTTGTGGTGAAGGTTGTTGAGAGCATGGTGGCACAACAGCTTCCCCGGCACCTGGATGAAGCTATCTATCTGGACCCATACCAGTCGGGCTTCAGGCAGGGGTACAGCACAGAAACAGCATTGGTCGCGTTGGTGGATGATCTCTGGAGGGCTCGGGACAGGGGTTGCTCGTCTGTCCTGGTCCAATTAGATCTCTCAGCAGCTTTTGATACCATCGACCATGGTATCATGCTGCAGCGGTTGAAGGGGTTAGGAATAGGGGGCACCATTTTGCGGTGGTTCTCCTTTCTCTCCAACTACTTGCAGTTTGTGTTGGCAGGGGGGGGCAGAGGTCAACCTCAAGGTGCCTCGCATGGGGAGTGCCGCAGGGGTCAGTCCTCTTGCCCCTTCTGTTCAACATTTATGTGAAGCCGCTGGGTGAGATCATCCATGGTTTTGGGGTGAGAGTCCATCAGTATGCTGATGGCACTCAGCTGTACATCTCCACCCCAGACCACCCCAACGATGCCCTTGATGTGATGTCTCGCTGCCTGGAGGCCGTGTGGGTCTGGCTGGGGAGAAATAGGCTCAGACTTAACCCTTCCAAGACCGAGTGGCTGTGGCTTCCGGCATCCCGATATAGTCAGCTGGTGCCATCGCTGACTATTGGGGGTGAATCGCTGCCCCCCACAGAGAGGGCTCACAATCTGGGTGTCCTCCTGGACACACGGCTGTCTTTTCAAGAGCATATGACGGCCGTGGCCAGGGGGGCTTTTTATCAGGTTCGCCTGATTCGCCAGTTGCAGCCCTTTCTGGACCGGGACACCTTGCACACGGTCACTCATGCCCTTGTCATCTCCCGGCTGGACTATTGTAATGCTCTCTACATGGGGCTCCCCTTGAAGAGCACTCGGAGGATCCAACTAGTCCAGAATGCAGCCGCGCGGGTGGTTATGGGTGCAACCCATTGTGCCCACGTGACACCCCATGGCATAGGACCCAGGTACCTTCGAGACCGACTTTTGCCACCAGTAGCCTCTCACCGGCCAGTTCGCTCCCACAGAGAGGGTCTCCTCAGGATGCCATCGGCCAAGTTATGTTGGCTGGTGACACCCAGGGGAAGGGCCTTCTTTGTGGGAGCCCCAGCCCTGTGGAATGAACTGCCCCTGGAAATGCGTAAGATCTCCGACCTCAGGGTATTTCTCTGTGCCCTCAAGACCCTGCTGTTCCGCCAGGCCGGGCTATCAATGTAATGATTTTAAATTGGATGTTTTAAATTTTGGGGGGTTTTAATATTGAGCCAAAATTATTTAATAATTTTAAATTATTTTAATTGTTGTTTGTCTTTGTGCTTTTAATAGGCTGTACACCGCCCTGAGTCCTTCAGGAGAAGGGTGGTATAGAAATAAAATTATTATTATTATTATTTATTGGTTAATCTTTAGTGAGATTCACAGCCTTTGAGGCTGGTTAATAGCTCAGCAGCTCGAGTCCTAACCAAGGACCTAGGAATTGTTAAGGTATCGTCGGAGGATGTAAGCTGTTCCGAGTAAGGTGGTTTTTTGTAGAGTTGTTATTATTATTATTATTATTATTATTATTATTATTATTATTATTGTTGTTGTTGTTGTTGTTGTTGTTATTATTATTATTATTATTATTATTATTATTATTATTATTATTATTATTATTATTATTATTATTATCCCACCACTGAATCACAGTTGGGTGCTTGGAAACCAGCATGTATTTATGATGGTTGTGGTGTCCAAGGATGGGATTGGCCTTTGCGACTTTCCAGCCAGCTTCCAAGAAGCAAAGTCAATGGAGGAAAGCCCGGCTTGCTTTAAAAGCAAGCCACAGGATTCACTTAACAATGGCAGCGATACCCTTAATTGTGGTTTTAAAAAAAATCGGGTGACTCACAACCACCTTGCTTAACAATGGAAATTCTAGGCCCGAATGTGGTCATAAGTCAAGGACTACCTGTAATTCAGATTTAGATTTGGATGCTACTTCTGTGTATCAGTGATCTCAGTGTATTCAGGGCGAAGCAGTACATAATTGCTTTTTTTTTTTTTTTGCCATCTAGACAACAATTTTGTGTCCACCACCAATTGATGGATTCTTTCCCACTCTAAAGTACTAATGGAGTTGACTGGCAGCAGGGGTGGGTTTGACTTACCTTTGCTACCTGTTCGCTTTTGCGCATGCGCAGACCATATTTGATGATGTCCGGCCAGGTGGGCGGAGCCTCCTGCTACTGCTGCTACCGGTTTGCCCAAACCGGGGCGAACTGGTAGCAACCCACCACTGACTGGCAGGAGTGTTTCTGCCTTTCCTATAGAAATATCACTTTTTTTAAAAAAAAAGAATGAACATCGCCCTGTCTGTTAGATTAAATTGGCACGGCCTCATTGATTTTGCTTAATCCTTGTTTGTTGGCTTGTTTTGACATGAGTGCAGCTGTAGCCATTTACTTCATTAGAGAGTGTTTGCGGGTAAACATCTTCCCCTGTAAAAAAGACTGAATGTTGTAGGAAGGAGAAGAGATCTGATTAGCATTTTGTTATTCCTTTAACTTATTTTATATCCCCGGGAAGATCTGCGCTGCAGGTTCTGGAGTAATGCTGTTCTGGGTTTATTCCCTCTTACAATTACTGAAATGATAGAATTTTTTGATTGCAAGGACAGAGTTACGCATAGGGCTAATCAAAAGCCCCAATGTGAATTGAATCAAAGTGCATTTCGTTAATGCACCAAAATTAAGGGATGCATATTAAAAAGGAATGAAAGCCTTGCCCATTATCTCAAAGAGTAAGGGGCATCCAAAAATATATGTCTTTTCTTTCTTTTTCTTTTTCTTTTTCTTTCTCTTTTCTTTTGATTTATATGCCGCCCTTCTCCAGAGACTCAGGGCGGCTTACAATGCGTTAAGCAATAGCCTTCATACTTTTGTATATTTATACAAAGTCAGCTTATTGCCCCCACAAACTGGGTCCTCATTTAACCTATCTTAGAAAGGATGGAAGGCTGAGTCAACCTTGAGCCTGGTAAGATTCGAACCTGCAGTAATTGCAGGCAGCTGTGTTAATAACAGGGTGCTTTAAACCACTGTACTACCAAGGCTCTTGTCGAAGTTAAGTGTCTGAAGTTTGAAATCCACATTGTGTTTAGTGGACCCACCTTCCACAAACAGATTTACTTCTAATAGAAGAGAATACATGCAGCTCAGGAGTGAACTGTGGGTTACTGGGTTTTGGTTTGCTTAAAATGTTTTTGGAGGGCTTTAGTTGATTTGTGTGCTATGGTAATTTAAGAGAGGCCACAAATTTGCATGTAGACAAACCTCCACGAAGAGACAGAGATCCTTTCTGCATGAATGCCTATGACAGCATACCCTGTTTGCTGGTGTTAAATTCAAACCTCCAGTAAGCTGCACAGCTGGATGGAAAATAGCTCAATGAAGCAGCTGAAAAATGATATGGCTAATGATCATGGATGCCCACCTCAGACTAACAAATACCAGCATACTAAGCTGCAACATCAAGGGGCAGTGTTGTGGTCCGCCAGCAGCCTGTGGAGCTGGCAGTGGAGTTGGACAGCGATGAGGCTGAGGAAGAACAAGGGCCAGTCCTGGAGGCTGGGGAAGGCACGGATAAGGGCTCTGCATCGGAGGCAGAGATGGGGCCAGGGCCATCGGGGAGTGATGTGTGGACTTCGGAGCCTCCAGAAGCTGACAGTAGAGAGGCAGAGGAACAGGGGGAGCCTGTTCCTGGTGCACATATGAGAAGAGCTGCCAGAAGGCAGGAGCAGATAAAGCAGGGAGGATGACTCAGGAGTAGGGCCAAGAGATAATTGGCCCCTCCCATAAGGCTTAAAAGATCAGCAACGGCTCTTGGCCTCTTTGCCGAAAAACAACATTGAGGGAATTGCTTCTTGTTTCACTGTATTCATTTCTTGTCGGCGTCTTCTGCTTCTGAACTTTTGCCAAGAAAAGCCTTTGGCAGTTTGCCTAATTATACCAAAGTCGGTGATAAACTGAGGAATGGTGTTTTGAAGAATTTGCTTTAATTTAGTTTGGACTACACTGAGAATAAGTTAATTCTCAGCTGTTCTAATAAAGTCTGTTTGTTTTCAAACTGTTTGCATTTAATACTAACTACTTGGGCCTGGGTCACAACAGGTAGCTAGAACAAACCCCAGAATACACAAAAATGTCAATCACTATCATTAAGACTACATCTCTAAGACAAGCTGAAAAAAAAGAAAGAAAAGAAACTCTAAACCAAAGTTCTCAATCTAAACTCTAGAAGTAAAAAAAAAAAAAAAAAAGGATGTAGGGATTTTTAAATGGGGCAACTTTAAGATGTGTTGACATGATGGCTGTGGAGTTCTGGGCATTGAAGTCCCAGAACACACACTAGAAAGTTGACAAGTTTGACAAAACACTGGTGTAGATTATGTTCAAACAATATACTCTGGTGACAGGGGTGAAATCCAGCAGGTTCTGACAGGTTCTGGAGAACCGGTAGCGGAAATTTTGAGCAGTTTGGAGAACTGGCAAATGCCACCTCTGGCTGGCCCCAGAGTGGGGTAGGAATGGAGATTTTGAAGTATTCTTCCCCTGCCACACCCACCAAGCCACGCCCACCAAGACACACCACACCCACCAAGACACACCCACAGAACTGGTAGTAAAATAATTTGGATTTCACCACTGTATAGTGACCTGCAAACCAGTGGTGGGATTCAGCCGGTTCTCTCCGGATTGCGCAAACCGGTAGCAGTGACTGCGGGAGGCTCCGCCCACTCACCCGGACACAATATGTGACTACTGAGCATGCACAGAAGGCCATGCACGTGCACAGAGGTGGGTGCGCACACTCACATTTGCGAACCAGTAGGGAAGGTAAGTGAATCCCACCTCTGCTGCAAACCTATTTGGCGGATATACATAGTAAAACAAAATATGGTAGGTTACACACCAGGTTAAGCAATTTGTTTATATGCTGCTTTTATTCAAGAGTTCAAGGCTAGATAATGTGTGCTCTTTTCAATTTTTTTTTTCATCACAATAATCTTATCACTGTATAAAGTCAACCATGAACTTCAGCAGCTGAAATGTTTGATGTCCCAAACCATAACCACTCCACCATTCTGATTCTTATCAAGTTTAATGCCTACTGAGCTCAGAATGGTCATATGAATCCATCTGCCAAAATGATATAAAGGTAAAGGTAAAGGTTCCCCTTGTACATATGTCCTAGTTATTCCCAACAATAGGGGGTGGTGCTCATCTCCGTTTCAAAGCCGAAAAGCCAGAGCTGTCCAAAGACGTCTCCGTGGTCATGTGGCCAGCATGACTAAACACCAAAGGTGCACGGAACATTGTTACCTTCCCGCCAAAGGTGGTCCCTATTTTTCTACTTGCATTTTTTACATGCTTTCGAACTGCTAGGTTGGCAGAAGCTGGGACAAGTAACAGGAGCTCACCCCATTATGCGGCACTAGGGATTTGAACCACTGAACTGCCATCTTAGCCACTGAGCTATCGTGTCCCACCAAAATGATATACCAACTGCTTAAACATGCTATGTGAAAACAGCCATGAAGGGGCTGAAAAAGCGAGGCTGACTATCACAAACTTTCTTCCATGGTTTGGCAGCACAGAACAATGTCCCTCCTTCCTCTGATGTACTGATAGCATCTGAACTTCACCCAGTGCTCTCTGTTTGGCCAATGGGAAAGAGCCTGGTGAAGCATTGAGGTCTTCTCATGCAAAGGTTTGTGGGATATCAATTCCTTCCTAGAAAAAATATGTAAGATATCTGTGTTTCCATATGGAGGTTCCTGACTCAGTTTTTCTATTTGTATGGGGCCAGAACCTTTTGGAAGAAGTTAATTGGCCTTGTGATTTAATCTATATTTTTAACTTTTGAGAAGAACTTCATGATAGACCTGGAAGCCATCTTTTATGTTTGGGCCTTCAGGCCTGCCACATCTTCTTCTGTGGGAAAATAGGTGGGGGGATTGCATAGAGTGTAGATGATATGTAGTCAAAATAACATTATTTTCTCAGAGAATCAAGGACGCATTGCCCTGGCACCTGGAGTTGGATGACTGGGAGGTGTCTTCAGTTTGGACGGTGGATGATTGGACCATGTGATGGACATGAGGGTTCTGGGCAGGAACTTGAACTTTCACTTGGGTGGGGAAAACCTGGAAACTTTCAGATTCACATTTTCCCAGATGTGCCAATATGACATCTCTAATAAAAAGTAACTTTGAAGAAATCCAAACCTCAGAATTTTCTTTCATTGGGAATGTTACTTGGAACCCTGACACTTCAGAGATTTCACTTCTCACCTTGTTTTACCTCAGGAATAGGAAAGCTAACAATTATATTTAAATTTCTTAAATTTCCTGAAACTCCTGGAATGATGATTGATGATGATGATGATGATGATGATGATGATGACAATGACAATGATGATGATGTTATCCATTTAGACATGTCTGATGCTTGGTGATTCTATACGCCAGGTATTTCCACATCTTAAGATCTTACACTACTTCTTTGAGTTGTTCTATGCTCTGGTTGGTGTCAGCTTCGTGTTCTATGGCATCTTGGTTTCCTTTTACCATTAATTCTTCCAAACATACTGTATTTTTCAGAGTATAAGACGCATCTTTTTCCCCCCTAAAAGGGGGTGAAAATTTAGGTGCGTCTTATACACCGAATGTAGCCCCGCCACCCACTGGCCCCCACCCTTTGGCCTCTGCCTAGCAGCAGTTACCTCCTTGCAAGCAAACAGCAAGAAAAAAACAGCTCCTTTCAGCTTCAGCACAGCCTAATTAGCACAAGTTGATTGGATCAGCCTCCTGACTCTCAGCTGATTTGCTCTCAGTTGTTTTGCAGAGGGCTCTGCTGCTTGCTGCAAAGAGGTAAATTGCTGGAGCAGATTTTTTTCCCCTTGTGCTAATCAAGCTATGCTGAAAACAAAAATGAAAGTAAAGCAGGCTGTTTGCTGTTTGCTGCAACGAGGCAAAATTGCTCAGAGGCTATTGGGAGGGAGATTTCTTTTTCTTCTTTTCCTCACCAAAAAAGGTAGGTGTGTCTTATACTCGGTGCGTCTTATACTCTGAAAAATACGGTAATTGCTTTCTACAGTGAATTCCCCCATATGGCATGGCACCAAAGTAAGTGAGACACAGTTTTGTGATTTTAGCCTTCCAGTGACATGTCTGGTGTTATGTGCTCCAGGACTTGTTAGTCACCTTTGCTGTCCGAGGAATACCAAGAGCCTTCTCCAGCCCCATAGCTCAGAAAAGTTTATTTTCTTCCTGTTTTGCTTTTTTAAGGTCCAACTTTCACAACCATAGGTAGCTATGGGGAACACAATAGAACATCTCCTAGAAATGATCCCTAAATCATTTCTAAAACCATTTTGGCCAAGAATTGCTGAAAATTACTACTTCTGAAGTAAACACGCCCTTCTTTAGGTCACATTCACTGACATGAAAAATGCCATAACAGGCCATTTTGCATCCTGCTGTGGATGAGGATCATCTTGATTTATAGTTCCCTATCTTAATTATATGAATAAAATATAAATATCCTATCTGCCTTATGTCTGTTTGCCTATCAATCTATTAGATGCTCATGCAGGATTTTATGAGAGTCAAACAAGACATGATCTGAGAGATTTGTGATTCAATTTCAAGTCTTATTAAGGTTGTGTGCTGAAAGAAGGATTGAGTGTGATCTTGACCATGGCCTCCAGAAGGAGTCAATTCCTTCCTCCATACCATTTCTCTGATTTAACTTCCCACATTGTTCTAAAACAGAGGTCTTCAAACTTGGCAGCTTTAAGACTTGTGGACTTCAACTCCCAGAGTTCTCCAGCCAGCATAGCTGGAGCATAGCTGGCTGGAGAATTCTGGGAGTTGAAGTCCACAAGTCTTAAGCTGCCAAGTTTGGGGACCCCTGTTCTAAGATATGAGGAGGGCAGTAATATATAATATGACTATTTTTCATTACCCCTTTGATGCATAATATTTGTTTGGGAAATTAAAGAAATGATGAGAATCCTTATCTCCTCAACTCCTCAGCATAATGCTAATTGACTACAGAGGCAGATGGTGGCTTAAATCTGAGGAAAAGATTTTAGAATGTTTTGATCATGGATCTCTCATATTGAAAGACAAAAAAAGTCCGGATAGTGAATGTGGCAGTATCTGGAGACAGCAGAATAAAAGGAAAAGAATCGAAGAAGATAACAAAATACAAAGACCTGCAAATAGAAATAGAACAATTGTGGCAAAAGCAAGCAAAGGTGGTACCAATAGTAATACACGCCTTGGATACATTGAATACAGTATCCAATGGATTCTTGAATACAGCTCATCTGTCTGGAACCCGCACTGCATATCGGACATAAATACAATCGAGAGTGTCCAGAGATATTTTACGAGAAGAGTCCTCCATTCCTCTAACCGCAATAAAATACCTTATGCCACCAGACTCCAAATTTTGGGCTTAGACAACTTAGAACTACGCAGTCTGACCTAAGCATAGTGCATAAAATTATCTGCCACAATGTCTTTCCTTTCAATGACTACTTCAGCTTCAACCACAACAATACATGAGCAAATAATAGATACAAACTCAAGGTAAACCACTCCAAACTCGATTGCAGAAAATATGACTTCAGTAACAGAGTGGTCAATGCCTGGAATGAACTACCTGACTTTGTAGTTTCTTCCCAAAACCCCCAAAACTTTAACCTTAAACTGTCTACTGTTGACCTCACCCCATTCCTAAGAGGTCTGTAAGGGGCATGCATAAGTGCACCAGCGTGCCTACTGTCCCTGTCCCAATATTCCTTTTTACTTACTCTTTTCATGTATTCAAATTATGTTTATACTTTTACCTGTTATCTTATATATGCTTGACAAATTAATTTATGTTTATGATTGTGGATGCAATCTCAAAACAACTGGAGTACCACTTGAACACCATTGGCATTGACAGGTCCACCATCAGTCAATTGCAAAAGGCAGCTTTACTTGGAACAGCTTACATCCTATGACGATATGTGTAACACCATCAAACATTCACATGTGCTTATCCCAGGTCCTTTGAAAGGACTCGATAGGTAGACAAAAATGCCAAATCTAGTCTGAACATCTGGCTGACCATAATTTACAATTAAAAGATGGAGGGAGAAGAGGGCAGAAAACACATGGGGAGAGGTGGGGTCTTTTGTAATCCGATAGCCATCACCACACTGGTGCACCCCTGCTCTGGGCCCAGGCCAACTGGCAGACCTATATCGTCAGGCTCTTACAGAAGGTCAGGAGAAGATATGTGAATCTCATCTTGGGGGCTACCATGTTCTGAAGTGCAGGAGTGTTGTGTATTACCCTAACAATCATCATCATCATCTCCTTTTAATGACTCCATAATCTCTTGCAGGGTGGTCTGGGCAACTGAATGGAGCTGAGTGTTTACTGGCTGGATACCCTTCCTGTCGCCAATGCGGAATTTTATTCAGCAGATATATTCTAATTGTGCCCAGAGAGAGAAATATCTGCCTCTACCTAGGATCGAACTCATAGCCTTCTAATTGTGAGGCGAGAGCTCTACATCTAGACCATTGCACCATTTATGTTCCCCTAACAATGGTAGGGTAAATATTGAAGCGAAATTATTTCTTTTAAAAATATCTGCCCCATAGGTTTCCCAAAGTATTTTCAAAACTTTCTCCAAACCAAAGAAATACCTCTAAAGCATAATTTTAAACATTAAGCGACTCAAGATTCATGTAAATTATTTTAAACCACTAAAATGTGGCTCAGATTGACAAAGACTTTGATCTAGAGCCTGGTCACACTGTTGAAAAAAAGAAAACCAGTTTCCATTATGTCTGTCAGCTATCTTTTCTCTGAAAATCCCACAGTATTTTAGTTCCCCCTGGAAGCTCATAAATACATCTCTGTCCCTGTCCCAAAAGAACACGGCTTCTGTATACTTATGATTTATTATTCCATACTTAGTAGTATTACTTTTCTTGCTTTCAATCTAATTTTTTCCCCTCCTTGCTGTTGTTGCTTTTTCCCCTTCATTTAGATATGGCCTAAGAGGATATAAATGAATTCTTCTCATTTAAAATGCAGTAAACAAGATAAGAAGAGAAGACCAACATTTCTTCAGCTTTCCTTACACATAATGAAAGACAAGTATGCCTCACAGAATGGTACAGTTTGTTTATGTGGAAAAATAAATCTATATGAGCTCATATGAGATCACTTCAGTAAGATGACTTTCCAGAATTTTATTATTCTCATAATTCACCTGTCAATATCTCTCCCTCTCCCTCTTTCTTTCTCTCTCTCCCTCTCTCTCTCTCTCACACACACACACATATACATACTCACACCAGTGAAGTAACGTGGTAAAAAATACTGGTTGGAAAACAGAATTTGAAAGTATATTACTCAGAATGTAACTGATGTTTCTTAGTAATGTACTTAAATTGCAATGAAGCCAGTTTTGATTGGCCATCTAGAGTCATTTCTGAATGGGAAAAAGCATTCTGTGGTGGAACAGGAGACTGTGGGAAGTGGTCAACTTTCTTTTAATGGAGAGTTTTAAAGATGGATGACTAACTGGCAGGAATAGGATACAGCTGAGTTCCTACTTTGAGTAGGATGTTGAAGTAGATGATCTCCCAAGTTCTCTTTCCAGCCTTGCTGTCAGGGTTCTGACGGATGCCATGAGCCTTGAGCCAAGCTTCAAAAGAAATCCAGTTATTTATTAGGAGCTTCATGTCGGCATGTTCCCAAGTGAAGCCAGCTCTGATCCTACGTAATTTTATGCTCCAATTATGACCCTGTTTCCCCCCATCACCCCAGGGTGTGTCATCAATCACATTAGCCAATGGAGTAATTTCGCAGGTTGGAGAGGTCACTCCCCTTCGACTGCTGCAGGTATCCCTGGGATACAGCCTTGAGGGAGATAAGCGTGGAATGTGCATCTGCTTTTTGCTGCTCTGCAGTTTCACCAGTTTCCCATCCCCCACTGGCCTATGGCAACTCGAGAGCAGGCCAGGGATGCTTTGTGAGTTTACACCAACCATAACTAAAGTAGGTCCCACAATAATCCTATCTACAAGGCCTGGGAGAGCATCCAGATCTTTTAACAATTTCTTAAATGTCACAAATCTTCTTTTGCTAAACCCATAGACATCTCTGGTTGCTTCCATTACCTGCTATCTGGATAGCAATGTGAACTTATCATCATGAGGGTAAGTTTCTAAGAGCAGCCTTGTCCAGTAATAAGTGGTCTTGAATTATGTTTCAGAGTTTGAGTACGCGTGCCACAACCTTTAGAAATATATCCTTATAATGTCTATTTTGTGTGTCTCTATCACTGTGTGGCCTTAAAAAGGAAAGGGAAAGAAGTCCATAAGTATTCTATGGGAACTGTGTACAATTCATATTCATTTTTCGTGTACATGCCAAGATGGAAAAAAAAGCAGATTTATGGGAAACTCATTAGAAAATCAGGTTATAACTCTAGTGATTCATTCCAGCTCATAATTAACAGCCTGTTCTGAAAAACTACTGTGTGCACAACAAAATGAACTAAGCTTTGTGGGGATGAGAGCGTTGAGTGGAGCTTAGTATTAATCATGTTCATTATTAGGAGAGGTGCTTGAGTTGTTAGTGTATTTTGAATACTCTGGTGTCAGTCTTTCTTTTCAGTTCTTCTCCATCTCAGAAACTTGTGTTTTTGTTCAATTTGACAATGAAGATGTAACCATCATGGCTTCCACTGGGTGATGAACTCCCACTGGGAGAAAGTAAATGTAAAGTCTCTTCTGAGTCAAACTTAGCTCTTGGTGACATGTCATTTCAGTTTTCTTGGCCACAGTTTGAAGCATAGAAGCCAGTCATTAGGAGAGATGAAGTTTCCAGAATTTCATGTTACTGGCAAAAAATATGTTGACTAGAAGATACCGGTAGTCTCTCAGGACTGCTATCCATTTGCTCCAGCTTTGCTTCACTGGATACCAGTCTGCCTGAACTATCGAATAGAATAGAATAACAGAGTTGACAGGGACCTTGGAGGTTTTCTAGTCCAACCCCCTGCTTAGGCAGGAAACCCTACACCACTTCAGACAAATGGTTATCCAATATCTTCTTAAAAACTTCCAGTGTTGGAGCATTCACAACTTCTGCAGACAAGTTGTTCCACTGATTAATTGTTCTCAGTCAGGAAATTTCTCCTTAGTTCTAAGTTGCTTCTCTCCTTGATTAGTTTCCACCCGTTGCTTCTTGTCCTGCCTTCTGGTGCTTTGGAGAATAGCTTGACTCCCTCTTCTTTGTGATAGCCCCTGAGATATTGGAAGACTGCTATCATGTCTCCCTTAGTCCTTCTTTTCATTAAACTAGACATACCCAGTTCCTGCAACCTTTCTTCATATGTTTGAGCCTCCAGTCCCCTAATCATCCTTGTTGCTCTTCCCTGCACTCTTTCTAGAGTTTCCACAACTTTTTTACATCATGGCGAACAAAACTGGATGCAGTATTCCAAGTGTGGCCTTACCAAGGCCTTATAAAGTGGTATTAACACTTCATGTGATCTTGATTCTATCCCTCTGTTTATGCAGCCTGGAACTGTGTTGGCTTTTTTGGCAGCTGCTGCACACGGCTGGATCATATTGAAATGTTTGTCCACTAGGACTCCAAGATCCTTCTCACGGTTACTACCATTGAGCCAGGTACCGCCTATACTGTACCTGTGCATTTTGTTTTTCTTGCCTAAATGTAGAACCTTACTTTTTTCACCATTGAATTTCATGTGGGGAGGGGGTTGGGGAAAAGAGGGAAACCTGGAGTCATATGATCACCTTTTGATAAGCACAATCAATGGGGAAGGCAGATTCACTCAACCATCATATTACTAACTTAACAGCTGCAATGATTCACTGAACATCTGTAGCAAGAAAGGTCATCATAAAATAGGGCAAAACTAATAATTGTATCACTTACCAACAGAAATGTTGGGGTCAATTGTGGTCATAAGTCGAGGACTAACTGTACTATCATTGATCCCAATTTGACTTTGACTTTCTTCTACTTTTGAGGTTTTCTCCGGAAGATCCTGAATTTGTCCTCTGTTCTACTTCTTCAGACTTCATCTAGCCCAGCAATTTTGCACTTGAATGTCCCGGATTTAAGAGAGTTAAGTAAATAAATAAAAAACCACGCTGGATGTCGTCGCCCTGAAACAGAATTTAGGAAAATCAAGGGGAATGTCAAGGAATATACAGTACAATGATAAGCTCCAAGTCCCAGCATCATCAGAGGAAAATATAACAGGAGGTATCACATGCCCTAGTTATTTCAGAAACATAACAGTGTATGCATCTATTTAGGGCAAATAAAATGCAGGCCCATTTCATGGTGAAATTAGAGCCATTTCTCCCTTCCAGGGAGAGCAGCCTTATTATTGACAATGTGAAATTGGCTCTCATCTCATGTTTGCAAAAAAGAAAAGAAAAGAAAAGAAAAAAATATACACCATTGGAATGATGAACCTAGTGACAATTGCAGGGAGTGTGAAATTGCACCCAAGGAAAAATCCGGAATTCGCCTTGCAACAAAACAAAACAATCCGGGTGGAGGGAAGCTTTTGAACATGTCTGGCTGAGAAAAATAAAATAAAATAAAAAGGTCTTTAAAAAATTAAAACACAAGCTTTTCTTTGAAACGGAGCCAGTAAGGAGTAGCCCAAAGCCATAAATTCTATAGCAGTAGCAAATACTGTAATATGTTTATTTCTATTCTGCTTAGATCAGCTAGTAGCTTTCTCATTTCTCTCTCTCTCAAAATGCCATCTATTTCACATAGGTGATGAAAAATAATCACGGTTATTCTTATCCAGTTCCACTCCGAAGCATTCAACAAACTTCATTGCTAATTCCATTTCTATATGATTTCATACGCATAAACTAGCTAATAGCGTTTTTTTTTTTTTATGAAGATGTCACGCCAAAAACTTACAGCATCTATCTAAGAGTTTATTTATAAGTGGAGATATATGAACTCTAATTAGGGTTGAGGGTTTGGGAAGGGAGAGCTTCCATTACCTATTTTTTTAATGTGCCTTTCCAATTTGCTTACCTGGAGTTCACTCCTAAAAGCAAATTAAGTGATGTCTCTTTCTAGTCAAGCTTGGCTCTTGATGTTTACATGGCCATATTCATATAACATTTTGGGCAATAAGAGGGAAATGGATTGCCACTGTCATTCTCTGGGGAGTCATTCCAGTTTTCTAATTTAGCCTACAATCCTGGGATCTCCTCATGGTCTCCCATCTAAGAAAATATGGTCCTGCCTTTCTTTCTTTTTTTTTCTTTTTTTTTTTTTTTTTAGATTAACTGATTACCAGGAAGCAGCCTGGGACCATTTAACTGTAGCTGGGACTTGTCAAGCTGTCTCTTGATCTTGGTCAGTTGGTGACATAACACCACAGAGAGCAAATTACTGTAATATTTATTATTAGTTATTGGTTACGTCAATCAATTACTATATCATATCACAAGGGGTCATCCATCTCTTTAAATCTTTCCAAAATGTTAGCAGGGTTGGGGAATCTACAAATCTCAGTTGTGTAATGGTATGTGGGAATGGCCTTGGGAGACAGGAGGAAGAGCAGTAGTCTACCCACTGGTCTGATGAATGAAATCTGAGTCTGAAGGAAGGATGGAATGGGGGGAAGCCTCTCAGAAGGGACCCTCCCTAGTTTTCTGGAAAGTAAAAATAAAAAGAGATAAAAGTGCTTTGAAACTTGTATGATTCCGGTATTGTAACCTTTCAACAGAGGTAGCATTAGCACTCACAATTGGTGATTCTCATATAGATTATCTCAAAGAGCTGACACAAATCTTGCAAGTCTGAAAATACCTCTCCCCTCTCTTACTTTCCTCTCCCACAAACTAGAGAGGGTTGCTTCTGAGATGCTATCTCCATTCCTAATTCTCAGATTTCTCAGTCTCAGATTTCATTTATCAGATTATGCTATTATCCTTCTCATCTTTTCTACTACTTCTTCTATGGGTATCTTATGATTATATTACTTTGTTGTTTGTATGTACATTGAGAGCTTATGCACCAGAGACAAATTTCTTGTGTGTCTAATCACACTCAACCAATAAAGTCTTCTTCTCTTCTCCTCTCCTCTCCTCTCCTCTCCTCTCCTCTCCTCTCCTCTCCTCTCCTCTCCTCTCCTCTCCTCCCCTCCCCTCCCCTCCTCTCCTCTCTTCTCTTCTCTAAGAGCCATTGTGGTGCAGTGGTTAGAATGTAATACTGCAATATAACTCACTGTTCACTCCAAGAGTTCAATTCTGAGTGGCTCAAGATGGACTCAGTCTTCCATCCTTCAGAGGTCAGTAAAATGAGGACCCAGATTGTTGGGGGCAATATGCGGACTCTATAAACCACTTAGAGTGGGCTGTAAAAATCCAGGAGATTTTTAAGCAAAACTTTTGCAAAACATTTTTGAGAAATTGGAAAGCTCATACACCTCGCCTCGCATGTCAGCAGCTCTGCCAACACCAGGAAAGATCGATTTCAATTAACTAAATATAGAACTCTCACATATAGCAGCTATAGAGATGTGTGCATGTGGGTGGATGGGTGGGTGGATGAATGGGTGTGATTCTTCATGAACACCTACTTGTCAGAGCTTGGCAGGTAAGCAGGGGTCAGCCTCTTCATTAAATGTATAGATAGAAAATTATAGAGAAAGCCAGGATACAGGTTAGATGGGTATTGATGACGTGTCTTTGCAGCTTCGCATTCAAAGAATTGTAGAAAGCAAGGCTTGAAGTGGACTTTGGAAATCACCCAGCCCAACCCTTGACTGAGCTAAGGAGTCTATAGCATTCTAGAGAGATGGTCATCCAAACTCTGTTTCAACACCTCAAGCAAAAGAGAATCCAGCTAGCTTTCCCAGCGCTGTGTCAGGTTTTGATGTCGTCTCAAATAAAATAAATTGCATTTCCAAACAAATAGTCTTTGAAGAAATCTTTCATTTTATTAAGCACGACAACCTGTCCCTGATTGTGGCGTAGCCAACACTGACTTCCTGACCCCAAAACCTTCCCTTTCAGTTCCCCAATTCTCTGTGTCTCATTGGCCCTCTTCCCAAATCACTCTCCCCATATCTACTACTTCAGCTCCCAGGAATGTCCCCCTTCCCATCTCATCTCCTAGGGGATATTATCTTCAGGGAAAATAAGTAGGTGAGAAGTCAAGCGTCCTCTTGCCAGCTGCCCCCACTTCTCCTTCTTATGTCAGCACTAGAGTAAATGCAGGTTGAAGTGTTGACACGCTGATTATGTTACTTAGTTGGGTAATGAAACATCTGCAAGAAAACAATCAAGCTCAGAGAACACCAAGAGCCCCTCATTTCAACCCTGGGCTAGAAATATTCTCCTTTAAAAGAGAATTCATTGCCTATGAAAGTCTGAAGAATCCCCAAAGAAAGCCAATTGTGGTCAATACAACCCCAAGCTGTATGTTTGAAGCCACCTAGGATTAAGCTTGCCTGAAAGGTGACTTGGCCTTATATAGTCTACATTTTGAGATGCATCTCTGCTTGCAACACAAGGCTGTGCCATTAGAAGAGGAGTTGTGTTGGCTGTTTCATACATTTTGCTTCTTCACCCCTCCACAAAAAGGTCCAGTGGTGGGTTCCTCCCAGTTCTGCCCGGTTCCGCCGAGTCGGTAGCGGTGACGATATGAAGTCACCGAACTGGTTCTGCCCCCTGCCCCCTGCCCCCCCGCCCCCCGCCCCCTTCATTATTCTTACCTTTTATTTGGCCCCACCCCCAATCTATTGCTGCCTCCTGAGTCCCAGCTGATCGGCTAGAAGGAAAAAAACTGTTTAAACTCTTCAAAGGGCCGCCCTACAGCTGATCAGTGTTAAAAGGAAACAAATGAGTAGACCAGTGCCTGCAAAAATAAATGGGTAGATCGGTGCCTCCAAAAACAAATGGGTAGACTGGTACAGCTCTGCAAGCAGTTAAAAGCCTGGTAGACCAGTACCTCTGCTAAATCCTAAAGAATTGTCACATGACCATCAAGCCATGCCCACAAAATAAGCCACGCCCACAGAGCCTGTAGTAAAAAAATGTAGAACCCACCCCTGAACAGGTCCTATTTTTTTCCATTTGTCTGCCAGGCATCAGATTCAACCAAGGACCAGATCATTCCTTTTTGCTATTGTGTGGGCCTTGTTTGGCACAAGTATCTCTCTTGGAGATAGTGATGTAATTGCCACTTTTGGCCAGGAGCCATGAGCAGGAGTGGGAATGTGACAATTACTCGAGGTAGTCTATCACCGCCGCCTGGAAAGTCGTGTTATTTTTAATGGGCTTTGCACGGCTTGAATCCCCAAACTGATTATATACTCTGTACTGTACGAGGGAGATAACTGGAAACGGCTTCCAAATTCTAATTGGGAAAACTCAGCCTAACTTATATTCTTCCCAAGAATGCATAATTAGGACTCATTATTAGAGTCAATAGGAATGCTTTAAAAATCGTTGAATATGGGTTAATCTTGGTTACACTTAAAATGCCACCTGTTCGTTTCTTCGCTCTCGCGCTTTGTTCAAAGAAAGGAGCCCTGGCTATATTAGTTTTAGGTTTCAATGCAGCAGCTAATCCTTCGGTATTCAGTTTTGTCTTTTGAATATGCAATTGGTTTTGGAACGGCTCCCATTACTCAGACCATCAGTGCAAACGTTGGGGAAAGCTGCATATTGTTTCTTGCGATGTCTTCATTGCTCGGCAAAGAAAGGATGGGGGGGTGGGGGTGGGGTGGGGGCAGCAAGACAAATCGGAGAGATGAACTCCCACCGGGAGAAAGCCAGGCGCTGCCAACTAGCTCAGATGTAGAGAGCAGGGTGTGGAAAGATTTAAACGGCTGCAAGGCAGAAATGCTGATTCCGGGCACTGCTGAGAACCGATATGGCAATGCACTGGATTCAAGATTTAATGACCCTGAAAAGAAAGCTACCGTACTTACTGCTGCAGCTCACAGCAGCGGGGACAGCCAGCAGGAGCAGTTCTAAACCAGACTATTGTGGAAAGAATTCTTTTCCCTTACTAATTTCACCATTGTTGCAAATGCAAAAGAGATTGGCATGCCTACGAGGTTTCAGGCCTGCATTCAACTCCACGATCCTAGGCTACTTACGATCTGAATACTCAGGAGGGTAGAGGGAGGGGGGGATGCATATTTTTATCTGCATTTCCCCCTCTTTCTATTCCCTAGCTTCATTTGAGAGTTGAAAGCTGGTTTTTCCTTCAAGTTCAGCACTTTGCCAAATTCTCCGCTGCAGATCTAAGCTTGGATGAAAATTAGTCCTGAAATGTTCGGCATAGACTGGAGAGTGGTATGCAGTGTGATGCCCCTAGTTAAAAATAAAATGCTTTTTAAAAAGTGTATTTTCTGGAAAGCGAACACCCACATAAATATGAATGTTCATGCAGCTTTTTGGAAAAGAAAATTTCACAATAACAGAATAACAGGGTTAAAAAGGGACCTCGGGGGTCAACAGGAGCCTGGATAGCTCTGCAGACTAAGCACTGTAATTTAACACCAGCTGTCTGCAATTAAAGTAAGTTCGAGTCTTGCCAGGCTCAAGGTTGACTCAGCCTTCCATCCTTTCTAAGGTAGGTAAATTGAGGACCCAGTTTGTGGGGGCAATAAGCTGACTTTGTATAAAAATATACAAAAGTATGAAGGCTATTGCTTAACGCACTGTAAGCCGCCCTGAGTCTCTGGAGAAGGGCGGCATATAAATCAAATTTAAAAAAAAAAACTGGTTCAATCCCTTACTCAAGCCTGCACCTGGAGTGGCGTGACTAGGAGGCATCTCCAGTTGGAACGATGCATTGATTGGACCATGTGATGGACATGTGGGTTCAGGGGGAAGGGACTTGTACTTTCTTTTGGGTGGGGAAAACCTGGAAGCTTTCAGATTCGGGTTTTCCCAGATGTGCCAATATGACATCTCTAATAAAATGGAACTTTGAGGAACTTCTGGCCTCTGGGTCTTCTTTCGTTAGGGGTGTTACTTGGAACCCTGACAATAGCACTTAGACTTATTTACTGCTTCCCAGGAGTTTACAGAGTCAGCCTATTGCCCCCAACAATCTGGGTCCTCATTTTACTGACCTTGGAAGGATGGAAGGCTGAGTTAACCTTGAGCCTGGTGAGAGTCGAACTGCCAAACTGCTGGCAGCTGGCAGTCAGCAGAAGTAGCCTGCAGTACTGCATTCTAACCACTGCACCACCATGGTTAATAAGTCTCTATAGGGCTGGAAGGGATCTTGGAGGTCTTCTAGTTCAATCCCTGGCCCAAGGGAGGAAATGTTACACCATCTTGGACAAGTGGTGCCCAACCTCTTCTTGTAAACCTCCAGTGATGGAGTACCCACAACTCCAATGTCAGGGTTCCAAGTAACACCCCCAATGAAAGAAGACTCCAAGGCTTGAAGTTCCTCAAAATTCCATTTTATTAGCGATGTCATATTGGCACATCTGGGAAAACCCGAATCTGAAAGCTTCCAGGTTTTCCCCACCCAAAAAGAAAGTCAAAGATCCATCCCTGCACCCACAAGTCCATCACATGATCCAAACAATTCACCATCCCAATTGGAGACTTACCATCCCAACTGGAGACATCCTCCAGTCACTCCCATCCAGGTGCAGGCCGAATGCCCTTGATTCCCAGAGAAAGGAATGTTGTTATGGCTAATCCTCCACCACTCTTTGTAATCCCCTCTCCCGTCTTCCCAGGCACTAAATGTGGCAGCCCTGAAGCGCCAACAAAAAAGACGGCTTCCAGGGCTGACATCCAGGAGGCAAGCTGTTCCATTGATTAATTGTTCTGACCTTATTTTGAGGTTGGATCTCCCTCTGATGAGCTTCCAGCTATTTCTTCTTGTCCTGCCCTCTGGTCGTTTGGAGAATAAAGATACTCTCTTCCTTGTGACAGCTCTTCACCTATTGGAAGACTACTATCAAGTCTTTCCTAAGCCTTCTCTTTGGTAAGTTAAAGATACCTACTTCCCTTAGCCATTCATAATATGATTTAGCCTCCAGACTTCTTATCATCTTTTTTACTCTTCTCTGCATTTTTTCTAGCATCTCAGCATCAAACTCATGTTTCACATCTTCAGTTTCCCTCTGGACTAATCACAATATTTGTCCAGAGGAGACAACTTCATAGTAAATCTTCTATCCTTTCCATTATCTTCTCCTGGATATCTCTCGCTGCTTTGAACTCCACTAACCCCGCAGGCAAGTGATTCAACAGTTGTCCTACACAAAGGATCTCTCACAGCAGAGTATCACTCTCTCTTTCTTCCTCTGAACTCCTGCACTCCTCTTGAGACAGCTCTTTTGCCAAGACATTGGATTTGGAGTTGTAACCTTTTGTTCAAATGATCATGGTAAGAAGAGAATGGCTTGTGGGGTGGTGGAGGATTTCTGCCAAGTGGCACTGGTGGATATTTGAGAATTTTTGTGGAGTTAAAAAAATGTCTTTTTCTCTTTTTAAAAAGGTATAATAGTAGAAGATGGAGGCTAAAAACATATGAAGAACAGCTGCAGGAATAAGATATTTCTAGTTTAATTAAAAGAAGGGCTGTGGGTGACATGACAGCTGTGTTCCATTATCTAAGGGGCTGCCACAAAGAAGAGGGGGGTTAGTCTTTTTTCCAAAGCACCTGACGGCAGGACAAGAAGCAATGGATGGAAACTAATCAAGGAGAGAAATAATCTAGAAATAATGAGGAATTACTTGACAGTGAGAACAATTACCGTATTTTTTCAGACTATAAGACACACTTTTTTGTCTCCCAAAAGGGGATGAAAATGTCTGTGAATCTTATAGACTGAATATTGCCGAAGCCCTGCCCACCTGCCAGCCATTTTTTGGTCTCCACAGACCCTGTTTTTGAGCCTTTTTTCTGCCTTTTTCAGGCCTTTTTTTGGCCCATTTTCAAGGCTTTTTTTTTGGGGGGGGAGATGTTTTTGAGGCTCTTTGGGCCCATTTTTAAGGCTTTTTTTGACCTACTTTTCCCCAAAAAGCCTCAAAAATGGGCCCAAAAATGCCTCAAAAACAGGCCAAAAAAGGCCTCAAAAGTGCCCCCCCCAAAGCCTTGAAAACAGGCAAAAAAAGCCCTGAAAACTAGCCAAAAAAGCCTCAAAATGGGCCAAAAACCCCTCAAAAGTGGCCCCCCAAAAGCCTTGAAAACAGGCCAAAAAAAGCCCTGAAAACTAGCCAAAAAAGCCACAAATATGGGCTGAAAAACCCCACAAAAATGGGCCACAAAAAGCCCTGAAAATGGGTGGAAAAAAGCCTTGAAAATGGGCCAAAAAAGCCCCAGAAACAGACTGAAAAAAGACTGGAAAATGGCCAAAAAAAGGGAGGCCAAAAACTTTGTTTTTGTTGTTTTCCTCTTCTAAATTTAGGTCCGTTTTATAGTCTGAAAAATATGGTAACCAGTGGAACGTCTTGCCTCCAGAAGTTCTGGGTGCTCCATCACTGGAGGCTTTTAAGAAAAGATTGGATAATCCTCTGTCTGAAATGGTACAATGGTACCCCTGCTCGAACAGGGGGCTGGACTAGAAGACCTCCAAGTCCCTTCCAACTTTTTTATTCTTTTATGCTGTTAGTACATCCTAGGTAGAATTTCGCTTTGATGGGAGAAGTTGTATAGTTAGACGAAATTAATGTGGATAAAAGAAAGGAATCATACAGAGTCAGATACATGAGCTCTAAAGGACCCTCTCTATTCACATTATTATAAGGGGAAGACGTGCTTAGATACATGAACTCTGAGAGACCCTCTCTATTCACATTATTATAAGAGAGAAAAGTGCTTGCTTGGAGATTACATTAAAAGCAGCTAAACCCCATTAAGTGGTAATATATCTTCTGATGAGACCTAGATGTCACGGAAGGACAGCCATATGGAAAACATCTGAGTGACCTCACTGTGAATGACACAAGGATATATATGTTACAAAGAGTTACTTAATCCAATAAATTTACCCAAGGACAGCAGTAAATTTCCCATTAGCAACTACAAGCAACTACAAGCTCTTAAGGAAAAGTTGTGTAGCTAAGATAATCTTATAAACTAAAAATAATGGTTTACTAATGGTTTAGTAATTAGGAAATGTGTCAATTATCATATGACAGGTGTGTGTATGTATGAGCTCATATTAACCATATATGGAAAATGCATGATCTCACCGAATCCTTTGTCTTAGAAATGTATAAAAACAGTTGTATCAGAGTTCTTTCCTTGTTCAAAGTTTCAGATACAAATCTGGCTCTGAACCTTGCACAATAAAACTGTCTCTGGCTGACCCAGGAATGT
This sequence comes from Pantherophis guttatus, assembly GCF_059756535.1. Lineage (NCBI taxonomy): Eukaryota > Metazoa > Chordata > Lepidosauria > Squamata > Colubridae > Pantherophis > Pantherophis guttatus. Next base: position 14,151,775 of record NC_142065.1, read on the forward strand.
TGTTTGGTCCCTTCATTCTACAACAAAATGATGTAGAATGATTTGGAAGGATGTGACCATACTGCAAATTCCCATTTCTGCTGAATTTTTTTTTTTTTAAATCAAGGTTTTCATGCTGCTATCAAAAGTATTTATTTCAACAGCTCACCAACTGTGCTGTTACTGATGCATATAGCAAGGCTTTAAAACACCAACAGCAAAGCAGAAATAAAGACACTGTCTCTCCCTTTTTAAACAGAAGAGTCCCTGGGGGATAAAAACTAAGCTTATTGATTAGTAAGAGAAAACTGGAAATATTGTTCAAAACCTTCTTCACTCTCTGTGATAATTTGCCAAGAATTTCCTGTTTGTGCGCAGGCCAGCTTATCCACCAAAACCTCATATGCATGCAGATATGTGTGTGAGAGAGTTTGCACTATGTCTGTACACACAGAGAAATACACCCGGGAGAATGGCTCACTAAGAGAACAAATATACATACTGGTTAAGCTAACATTTTAATATTAGTACTTTGAATTGATCTCAGACTCAGACTGACAGGGAACGTCGTTCCTTAGATTTGAATTCTTCTGGTTTGGTGAGTGGGAGAGAGAGAGAGAAGATTTAAGCAGGCAGTCCACTCAAAAATTTAAAACATCACCCTATGAGCTCTGAACTAAATTGGAATAAAAAGGCAACATGAACATGGCCCAACATGGGTCTTGTGATGGGTCAGGCCCAACTTCCTTTGTGTGGTTCCTTCTCCCTGAAAAGATCTTCTGGACATAATCCCTTCTCACTTCTCTGGCTTGTTTATGTGTCTGCTTCATCTTTAAGTATGACAGCTTTAGACTAGTCTCACACTGCTCCTCTTACAGCAGTGACTCTTGAATCATTGTCATTGATAGATGGCTTCTGAAAATAGCAGTAAAAATAAGAATTAATAAAAAAGAGGATGGAGCTTACTGACTATCGAGAGGCAAAATTCAGAAAGCTGGTATATGATAAAGAGCATCTTTCCCACGTATATTAAGTCCTACCTTTGCAAATGGACAAAAACAGGTCATATGTTAACTGCCAGTATTTCCTATGTCTGTGATGGTGAACCTATGGCATGCGTGCCAAGGTGGCACATGTAGCCACATCAGTGGCCACGCAAGCTCAGCTCCAGCGTGCATCCGTGTGCTGGCCAGCTAATTTTCGGGCCTTCTGGGCCAACCAGAAGTAGGAAAACAGGCTGTTTTCTGCCTCCAGAGGACCTCAGGGGAGGGGAAGGCTCATTTTTCTCTCTCTCCAGCCTCCAGAGCCTTTCTAGGAGTCTGAAAGGGTGAAAATGGCCTTCCCCATCCCCCGGAGGCCCTCTGGAGGCCAGAAATGGCCCGTTTGCTAACCCTCCCCAGACTCCTAGAAAGGCTCTGGAGGCTGGTGACAGCAAAAAAGGGACCTTCCAGTCCCACTGGAAGTTGGCAAGTGGGCTGTTTCTGGCCCCGGAGGGTCCCCGGGGGGGGGGGAGGCCGTTTTTGCCCTCCCCAGACTCCTAGAAAGGCCTTGGAGACTGGGGAGAGCAAAAAACAGGCCTACTGTGCCATCGTGTGCCAGGAGCGGAGGGAGCGGGGGGGTTCATGCGTGGGGGCAGGGCGCATATAATTATGGGTGTGGGCACGCACCCGCGTGACCCCCCACTCCCACTCCTGGCACGTGATGGCAAAAAGGTTAGCCATCACTGTCCTATGTGCATGCATTTGTATGTGTATGCATGCACTGTGTAGACAATTACATACATGGATATACATTTGTATACCCAAAACTGAAAATAGAAAGGTGTGGCTTATTATTGTGAAAGTTTAGCTATATAAACACCGTTTTAAAGGGAATAGTACTCTGAAAATCCTGTAATGCTGAGCTTTTAACAAACAAACAAACAAACCCAATGTTTTTCTCAGTGACATGAAAAGGATGCAAAATGGTTTCTATCCTAATACTTAATTTGATATGTTTGTGCTCTATTTAAAAACATTGTTGATAAATTCCTACTATACCCTTTCCTTGGAGTGTTTTATTACTGGATGTGAATTTATGCACAAAACCCAAAACATTTGGAAAGTTATGTTATCATGAAATTGTCTATTTGCCTTCGTTCTCAAACAGTTTGCCAAACCCTTCAATGAGTGGTTTGACTTCCAACCTTTTTTTTTTTTACACATTTGCTCACAAGTGTGATATGCCAAAATTTAGTTCAACATAGAAATACAATCCAGGAGGAAAAGAAAAAACCTTCAGCGAGGAGTCAAGAGTTACTAATTCTGTAATATGAGTGAGAAGCTAGCTGTGTCTATCGTAGAGGCATCTAAGGAATACCATATGTCTTTGAGAAAATTATTAGATCCAGAATTTCTGAATATAATATCCACTTAGAGGTATTTAAGCAAAGGCCAGATAACCATCTGGTAGGTATAATATAACTGATTCATACACTGTAAATCCTGTCTGAAACAGAATGTTGGTTTAGTAAATAGAGTATAATCAACTACATTTTTGTTGATCTCTGGTTCCTCTCACACTGTTACTCAGTGATGTGATTCACTGTATGCCAGAGGATATTATCAATAGCTTCCTGGCTTGTCAATGACTCAGTGCAGGGGCACAATTCGGTCTTTCCTATCTAAAGGCATTATATTCACCTTGGCATTATGCCAACAACCATATTCCCATTTTAATATTGCTTTTTGGGGGATTTAGCTTGTGTTTCTCTGCTGTTTCAGGTTCTGTGGAAAAGTTTCAAGGACAGGGGGTTTTTTTATCCACAAAGATAGCAAGATTTCCAGAACTTTTAAAAACCAAGATTTGGTTTGTAACATAATCAATTTGTTGGCAAAAGGCAGATCTTCTGATTGTTTGCTCCTAAACTTCTAACTATCATTTTCTTTAGTTTGGAGAAAATCTGAAGCTCTAGGGAGATTAATGTTACCATCTATATTCTCTCTCTCTCTCTCTCTCTCTCTCTCTCTCTCTCTCTCTCTCTCTCTCTCTCTCTCTCTCTCTCTCCCTCCCTCCCTCCCTCCCTCCCTCCCTCCCTCCCTCCCTCCCCCTCTCCCTCTCCCTTCCTCTCTTATATCTCATCTCATCTCATCTATCTTCTACCATCTATTTATTTTATGCCTTTGTGTTAAGTATCGAGTGACAATTCAAATAGCCCTATCAGGAATCAATCCTGAGAGCTGGAACTTTAAAGAAGCGTCAGTGGCTGAAGCCGGGGACAGCTCCCGTATAAAAGGAGCTGCTGCGGCTGTTATTGCCATTGCGACTATGGAGTTAAATAAAGGTATTAACTATACTGCGAGTCCTGTCCTTCTTTGCGCCCACGATCTAACACTTTGTGTCATTGTTGACTCCTGACAATCAGCCTGGAGGAGTCCTTGCAACTCTCTTGACACGGTTTTTCAGAAGAGGTTTGCAATTACCTTCTTCCTAGGGTGATTTATTTATTAATTTATTAATTTATTTATTTATTTATTAAATTTTTATACCGCCCCCCTCTCCCGAAGGACTCGGGGCGGTGAACAGCCAGAATTAAAAACACACAATACAAATATTAAAATATATTAAAACAAAATTAAATTATCTTAGGCTTCTCCAATTTAAAACCCCGTTACCCATAAAATTCACCCAATTAAAAATTTTAACCCAGCCCGGTTTGCTGAAATAAAAAAGTCTTCAGGGCCCGGCGGAAGGTCCGGAGGTCCGGGATTAGTCGTATCCCTGGGGGTAGCTCATTCCAGAGGGCGGGTGCCCCCACAGAGAAGGCTCTTCCCCGGGGGGTCGCCAGCCGACATTGCCTGACAGACGGCACTCTGAGGAGACTCTCTCTGTGGGAGCGTGTTGGCCGGTGGGAGGTTATCGGAGGCAGAAGGTGGTCTCGTAAATAACTGGGTCCTAAGCCATGGAGCGCTTTGAAGATGAGAACCAACACCTTGAAGCGCACTCGGAAGACCACCGGAAGCCAATGCAGCTCGCGATGACTGAGTGACTTAGCTTGCTTCATGCTTAAGGTGGAACTAGAACTCATGGTCTCCCAGTTTCTAACCCAGTGCTTAACCATTACACCAAATTGACTCTCTCTACTTTCAAATGCATTTTTTAATTATTATCCCATAATAATAATATGCTAGTCAGGGAAGGGTAGGTTAGTTAAAAATATATGCTGTATTTTTCAGACTATAAGACGCACCGGTGTATAAGACCCACCAAGATTTCGAAGAGGTAAGTAAGGAGAAAAAAGGGTTTTGCCTTCCCTGGCCCCCTAGAGCACTTTGTGGGCCTCTCAAACCCTCTGCGCACTCCATTTTTGCAAAAAACAAGGCACGCAGAGGGTTTGGGAGGCCTGCAGAGTGCTCCTAGGGGCTGGGGGAGGGCAAAAACACCCCCATTTTTTGCAAAAATGGAACGAGTAGGGCGGGGCTTTGGGAAGCCAAAAATGGCTGTATTCGGTGTATAAGACACACCAACATTTCCACCCTCTTTTAGGGGGGGAAATGGTGCATCTTATGCTCCGTAAAATATGGTAGCTTGCACTATATATCGCAAACCTGCTTATGCTTTATATGGAAAAAGTTCACACTGCTTGAAGCCTACTTTTATATGACTTTACCAAGTCTCTCTTTTTTTTAAAAAAAAATAATACTGCCTTAAGTTTATTCATTTTAAATTTCATATCTAGAAAATGAAAATAAGAGAGAGAGGGAGAGAGAAAGAGAGAGGGGGGGGGAATCAGCCCAATAAGAAGTTGCATCCAATTACCAGAAACTAAAAGAGAAAGATAGAAGATTTTTAATTATTTATTTAAAATAATTGCGTTTTTTTGTTTATGTATTAAAACTTTTTGCATTGCTTTCCACCGAAAAAATCTCAAAGTGATTTGCCATAAAATTCACTGAAACAATGAAAAGACTGAAGTTAAAAGTGCGTGTAATAAAGATAAAATAGTAAATCCAGCAATAACATGGAGAGTAAAAGCAGCATCGGAGAAGATAAAACTATCACAGGAACATATGAATTTATACATCCTTAAAAGGTGTGCAATAATAAAGATGTATTTGCCTGGGTTATATTTAAGACAATAGAGGTGGTACCCAGCCTATATTCCAAAGTCAGGGGGCTGTCACTGAATAGTTCTGCTCTTGGATAACATCCAGGGGTGGGCTGCTGTGATTTCGCAGGGGTTTGGGAGAACCACTAGCTAAGATTCTGTGCAATTTGGAGAATCCCCAAATCCCATTCCTGGCTGGTCCTGCCCACCCCACCCCACCCCACCCCTCCCAGGAGTCCCCACATGGCCCATTATTGATGCAGATAAGTGCAGGGTGTGCACGGAGGTTCAGGTAGAGTGAAAAATGGGCCTACTGGAAGTTCGGGAAGGTGAGAAACGTTTCTGGCCTCCAGAGGGCCTCTGGAGCCTCGGGAGGTCGTTTTCAAGCCTCCTGGAGGCTTGAAAAAAGCCTCCGGAGTCTGGGGAGGGAAACACCCCCCCACCGCCATGGTGCAGGAGGCCGACTAGGCCATGCCCACCATGGCCACACCCACCTAGCAACAGGGCAGAGAGCCCCTTGCTAAAATTTTTGAAGCCCACCCCTGATAACATCTGTGTCTTACAGGGGTGGCCCAGAATGGGACGATTCACTGTTGCCATGGAACAACTTGCCATGGCCAACTCACCACGGGAAAACTCACAGGAAAATTCTATTTAATTATTTAAAATATTGTTTTAAAATATTTTAATTTTTGTCATTGGCATTTCATTTTGTCCCTCCTTTGGCAACCATTTCTTTGATAACTCTTGTCCTGTGGCGAGTGGCTATGGCGAGTTGTTCCACAGTGAGTTGGCTGTGGCAGATTGGCCGTGGTGAGTTGGCTGCAGTGAGCAGATGAGAGATACAAGGAAAGGGAAAAGGAAGGAGGAGGAGAAAAATGGGAGGAACCTTTTGATGGAAAGGAAAGAAGAATAAAGATTGAAATGATGGAGGAAGACATATTGAAGGAAATAATAGCAGTGAAGAAGGAAGGGGTAGAAAAAGAAGAGAACAATAGTGAATGTAGGAGGAGTGAGATGGAAAATGAAGAAAGAAGGACAAAGGAGACTGAAGGTTTTTGTGATACTACTACAAAGTCTTCAAAATAATACACAATCAGTATTCCATCAAGCCACATACCCACAAACACAGCTATATCAAAATGAGAGAAATATGTATCCTATACATAGGATACAGAAGGATATCCTTCTGTAGCCAAGAAATTAAAAGACACTTGCTCCTAGGGAGGAAAGCAATGGCAAAATTAGACAGCATACTAAAAAGCAGAGACAACATCATGCCAACAAAAGTGCATATAGTCAAGGCTATGGTTTTCCCAGTTGCAATGTATGGTCGTGAAAGTTGGACCATAAGAAAAGCTGAGCATCAAATAATTGAGGTCTTTGAACTCTGGTGCTGGAGAAGACTCCTGCGAGTCCCTTGGACTGCAAGGCGATCAAACCAGTCAGTCCTAGAGGAGATCAACCCTGACTGCTCTTTAGAAGGCCAGATTCTGAAGATGAAACTCAAATACTTTGGCCACCTAATGAGAAGGAAGGACTCACTGGAGAAGAACCTAATGCTGGGAACAATTGAGGGCAAAAGAAGAAGGGGATGGCAGAGAACAAGGTGGCTGGATGGAGTCATTGAAGCAGTCGGCGTGAGTTTAAATGGACTCCAGAAGATGGTAGAGGACAGGAAGGCCTGGAGGAAAGTTGTCCATGGGGTCGCGATGGGTTGGACACGACTTTGCAACTAACAACAACAAATCTTTCTTTCTAACTTAAAATGGATTTTTTAAACCAGATCTAACATCTATCTATCTATCTATCTATCTATCTATCTATCTATCTATCTATCTATCTATCTATCTATTTTGTCGAGTACGTATTAGATAACATATATAAGTATAAGCATGAATTGAATACATAAAATGAATACAATTAAAGGGAACATTAGGACAGGGATGGTAGGCATGCTGGTGCGCTTATGCACGCCCCTTACAGACCTCTTAGGAATGGGGTGAAGTCAACAATAGACAGTTTAAGGTTAAAGTTTTTGGGGTTTGGGGAAAAAACTACAGAATCAGGTAGTGCATTCCAGGCATTGACCACTCTGTTGCTGAAGTCATATTTTCTGCCATCGAGTTTGGAGCAGTTCACTTTAAGTTTGTATGTATTGTGTGCTCGTGTATTGTTGTGGTTGAAGCTGAAATAGTCATTGACAGGTAGGACATTGTAGGGGATAATTTTATGAGCTACACTTAAGTCATATCGAAGGCAGCGTAGTTCTAAATTTTCTAAGCCCAAAATTTCAAGTCTGGTGGCATAAGGTATTTTGTTGCAAGCAGAGGAGTGGAGGACTCTTCTTGTGAAATATTTCTGGACATGTTCAATTCAACCTTTCAATTCTCTCTTTCTAATTCCAGTAAAAAAATAATCAACAGAATGACTCAAAGTCATTAAGCTGAATAATGGACAATAAATTTCTTTGCTATTCATTAGCTGATGTTTGCCATGGTGACATTCTAGGAATGTTGTCCTCTTCAAGAAGGAGGAACCATCTCCTTAACATACTGATTCTTCTGACATTGCCTCCTCTCTCATGCAGGACTGGGCACTGCTCTGAGGCCCATATTATTGTCTTAATAATGTTAGATCACTCTTCTTCTAGATAACATTGGTCTTTTAAATTCAGAGCAGCAACAGAAGGAAATTGTATTTGACCTGCAGAAATGGCTGGGCCCCAAACAACATACCAATTAACTAGTCAGGAAATTAGATAAGACAAAGAAAGGTGAACAATGAGGTGTTGTTTAGAATGCCTGCCGTGTGACTGATGGAGACTGACAATTCTTCCTGTGGCCTAAATTGAATTTTAGATTTGTCACAATGGTCTCACTGATGTCAAGAGCAGACATGCTGCATTTCTCCTGTTGTTTGTTTCACATCGCTTTATGGGTTATCTGTGGCCACGACGGTAACTCATTGGAGCCCCCTGTAGCTTGAGTTCACACTGCTGAAATTTAGCAACAAAAAAACCCATTTTGGGCCACCTTTATTTTTTTTCTTCTCCCATAACTGAGGATGGAATGGAAAATTGTGCATCAAGATAGAGAAAAGAAGGAATAGGCGGGACATGATAGCAGTCAACCAGTATTTGAGGGGCTGCCATAAAGAAGAGGGAGTCAACTTATTTTCCAAAACAATGGATGGAAACTAATCAAGGAGAGAAGCAAACTGGAATTAAGGAGAAACTTCCTAAAAGTGAGGACAGCTAACCAGTGGAATGACTTGCCTTCGGAAGTTGTAGGTGCTTCATCACTGAAGGTTTTTTAAAAAAGACTGAACAACCATCTATTCGAAATGGTATAGGGCAGGGGTGAAATGCTCCCGGTTTGGACCGGATCGCCCGATCCAGTAGTGATGGAGGCGGGTGGTTCAGAGAACCGGTAGCAAAAATCCCTGCCCCCCATGCCCAGCTGAGCCGTAAAATCATCAGAGGCTTTTTTTTTTTACTTTTAAAAGCATTTTTTCTACAACCTCTTCGGCCAAAGAGGTTATAGAAAAAATATTTTTAAAAGGAAAAAAAGCCTATGACGATCAGGCAAGTCAGCTGGGATCGTCAGAGGCTTTAAAAGCATTTTTTTTACAACATCTTCAGCCAAAGAGGTTGTAGAAAAAATGGTTTTAAAAGAAGAAAAAAAAGTTGGCCACGCCCACTCAGTTATATTACCCCACCACCACCAAGCCACGCCCACAGAACCAGTAGTAACAAATTTTACATTTCACCTACAGAATAGGGTGTTCTGTTGGAGCAGGGGGTTGGGCTAGAAGACCTCCAAGGTCCCTTCCAGCTCTATTCTGATCGATTTTTTAAATTTGGCCAAAGTCTCTTCCTTCCAATGATCTCATCATCCATCTGGTGATGCCATATAGCGTTCCAGTTGGTTAGGAAAACAAGTTGAACCCCCGAATGACAAGAAATTTATCTACCATCATCCATCCACAGAGCCGAGGTGGCACAGTGGTTAGGGTGCAGTACTGCAGCTACTTCAGCTGACCGCTAGTTCAGCAGATCAGCGGATCAAATCTCACCGGCTCAAGGTCGACTCAGCCTTCCATCCTTCCGAGGTGGGTAAAATGAGGACCCAGATCGTTAGGGGGCAATATGCTATTTAGTATACTGTCTTTGGTGTAAGCCGCCCAGAGTCCTCGGAGAGTGGGCGGCATAGAAATATGAATAATAATAATAATAATAATAATAATAATAATAATAATAATAATAATGGATCCCCAATCTTTTTGATTCCATGAACTGGTAGCGGGAGCGGCTTCAGCAATTTCAGCAGCAGGGTGGAATGGTTTCATTCATGGAAGTCCAGTTGCCTCTTGAAAAAAGCACCTTTGGGACAACGATGACCTGGATGACTGAGAATCTCCATAGACATCTTGGATGAACTGTTTGTTTCAGGTCCTGCCACAACTTTTCTCTAAGTTTTAGGTCTGGACTTGGATAGCAGCCCATTGAATTTATTCTCCTTCATCTTTTCTCTTGTAGATTTGGTCTATGATTGGAATCAATGTCTTGTTGCCTGAACTATTTGCATTTCAGCTTTCAACTGGCAGACAGAATTTCTCCTGCAGAGTTCTCTGGCAAGAAGCAGGATTCATGCTTTCTTCGGGGGTGGCAACTCATCTAAGCCCCGAGGCAGCGAAGCCTCCCCAGATCAGGATTATAACATCTCCAGCTGTATGAGGTTCTTATTGGGGAATGAAGCATTTGGTTTCTCAGACAGAATGATAGCCATCTAAGTCTGAAAAATTCTACTTTTCTTTCATCTGTCTGTAGAGCATTCCTCCAAATGTCTGGGAGGTTATTTATTTATTTATATCCCACTTTTATTATTATTTTTAAATAAATAACTCAGGGTTGTTAAATAAAGGTTTAAAAAAGGTTAAATAAATAATTCAAGGGCCTGGTAGCTCAGCAGACTGATAGCATTGTGATTAACACCAGCTGTCTGCAATTACTGTAAGTTTGAATCTCACCAGGCTCAAGGTCGACTCAGCCTTCCATCCTTTCTAAGGTAGGTAAATTGAGGACCCAGTTTGTGGGTGCAATAAGTTGACTTTGTATAAATATACAAAAATATGAAGGCTATTGCTTAACGCATTGTAAGCTGCCCTGAGTCTCCGGAGAAGGGCGGCATATAAATCAAATCAAAAAAAAAAAAAAAAGGTTGTGAGCTTACCTAATCCTCCTTCCTTCTATTTTCCCGGCAACAATATCGTGGTGGATTGGATTGAGAGAGAGTGACTGGCAGGAGTGGGCTGCTGGGGGTTCGCAGGGGTTCAGGAGAACCTCTAGCTAAGATTCTGTGCAGTTTGGAGAACCCCCAAATCCCACTCCTGGCTGGCTCTGCCCACCCCGCCCCACCCAGGAGTCCCCACGCAGCCTGTTTTGGATGCAGGTAAGTACAGGGAGCGAGCAGAAACTTGGGGTGGGCGAAAAATGGGTCTACCAAAAGTTTGGGAAGCTCCAGAGGGCCTCCGGAGTCTGGGAAGGCCGTTTTCGCCCTCCCGGACGCTCGAGGAACGCCTCCAGAGCCTAGGGAGGGCAACCCCCCTCCTGCCGCCATGGTGCAGGAGACCAACTAGGCCATGCCCACCATAGCCACACCCACCCAGCAATCAGGCAAAGAACCCCTTTCTAAAAATGTTGAAGCCCATCCCTGGTGACTGGCCCAAAGTTGAAAGCTGTCTTTCATGCCTACAGCAGGACTAAAACTCACAGTCTGCTAGTGAGTGGCCCAAATCACAGTCTTCTGGTAATTGGCCCCAAAACACCCATCTGGCTTTCATGCCTAAAATGGAAATAGAACTCAGTGTCCTGGTGATTGGCCCAAAGACAGCCAGCCAGCCTAACTCAGTACTAGAACTCATAGTCTCCCAATTTCTAGCTTGGTGCCTTAACCACTAGACCAAAGTGTGCTGTTTGACAAACCTGAACTGAGCATCAATGTTCTTCTTAGTAATCAGTGGCTTCCACCATGCTATATTCCCATCCATCCCATTTTACATTTTCTGACACAGTAGTAGAGTTGTGAATACTGATTTTAGTCAAGGCAAGATAGAAATTAGCTTTGAAGTTCCCTGGATATTGTTCTAAAGTTCTTCTGAGTTCATTTTATGCTATGCCGCTGGAGTGGTTTTTATCAAGATGGTCTTGGACATATCATGATAGTTCCAAATATTTTCTATTTCAAGAGTATGTCTGACATCACCTTTTTCAAAAGCATAAGTATCAATTGTTTTGTTTTTTTAACGGAGGTCAAGAAATTTATTTTGAGCAAGGTAGGTCTTGGTTCTAAAATATGTATAGCGAGAATCTTTCTGTGATGAGGGTTGTAAGATTTATGTATTGTATAATAACTGTATAATAAAATATTATACTGATTGTATAATAAAAGATTCACAGAGCTGGCCCAAGCTAGCTCTTTAATTGAATTGACCGAACGATGGAGTGTGATTATTTTTTCACACTGGCACATTGCATATTGAATGACTTCTTTTGTGACATAAATGAATCTGAATCTTAGCATTCTTTGTTCATTCATACTACTTTCTTCCTGCCCCAAATATTATGGCTGTCAAAACACAAAATGAAACCGTTGAAGAATGGTGCTGCAACCAACCAATGGGAGCTAACATTCAGAAGTGTCCAATGTGATGGTTTAGACCAGTGGTGAAATCCAATTTTTTTTACTATGAGTTCTGTGGGTGTGGCTTGGTGGGTGTGATGTAGCTTGGTGGGCATGGCTAGGTGAGCATGGCAGGGGAAGGATACTTCAAAATCTCCATTCCCACCCCACTCTAGGGGAAGGATACTGCAAAATCGCCATTCCCGTCCAACTCTGGGGCCAGCCAGAGGTGGTATTTGCTGGTTCTCCAAACTGCTCAAAATTTCCGCTACTGGTTCTCCAGAACCTGTCAGAACCTGCTGGATTTCACCCCTGGTTTAGACACGGGGTGTCTAAACCAGTATTCATGACCCCATGCCAGTATCTACTTTTCTGGCTACAATGGCCTCCTGCAGCCCCCGCAAGCTCCGTTTTTGCTGGCAGAGGCACCGCAGGCAGGTCCCTCACTGTTTCCAGGGCAACCCCATGGGCCAGGTCTAAGCAACCCTCGGGTGGGATCCGGCACCTGGGCCTTGAATTTGACACCTACCCTGTTTCCCCCAAAATAAGACATCCCCTGATAATAAGCCCAATCGGGCTTTTGAGCGCATGGCAATAAGGCCAAGCGCTTATTTCAGGGTTCAAAAAAAATATAAGACAGGGTCTTATTTTGGGGGAAACACAGTAGTTCATCCAAAATTTTCCTGAATATAGAATTAATCTTGGATTATTGTCTCAAATCAGTAGCACATAGTCACCTTGTGGTTTAATTATCTTATTCGTTTCCACAACCACCCTTTCCTTTGTTCTGGCTTGTCTCTTTATTATTTCAGCAAAACATAAACAGCTGTCCATGTTGCAAGCCCCTTTCCATGCTCTCCATAATATATTATAAGAAAAAGCAGGGATAAATGTTTAACGTTTTTCCCATTCAGTAATAGAATGCACCCGTTATCTTGCTGAGTCACCTCAAATTCAATTTCCCATTCAGAATTCATCTGAATTACTAGTCCATGAATTAACAATCACAAATGCTAACCGAGACATTGAATTATATTATTTTTCAGCTGCCAGACTTGGAGAATGTAATTGCTGCTGACAAGATAATATTTTCCTTCTTTTTCTTTCTTTCTTATTTTTTAAAGTGCATCTCACCTTTTAAAGATCAACAAAACAAAACAGGTTGGAAGGGGGAAAAATATTCATTTGCCCCTATCTCATTATTTAAATTAAGTAAGGCATGTCAGAGGGAACAATGGCAACTGTGGTGTTACAATCTAAGGCAGACTTTTAGGCGTAAACCTGGAAAGCGAGTGCGTAAGGGCCTGTATGTGAAAATAAGGGCTAAACAAGTAATTAATTCTAGGAGAAAAGGAATCTGTGGAAGAGTTCCTAGAATGAGGGGTCTTCGGTGCTCTCTGAGCTTGGTTGTTTTCCTGCAGATATTTCATTGCCCAAATTAGCACTGATGATGTTACTTAGTTTGAGTAATGACATGCCTGCAAGAAAACAACCACGCTTAGAGAGCACCAAAGACCCTTCATTTCAACCCTGAGCTACAAATATTCTCCTTCATTAATTCCTAGAATTATCTGAATGAGAGGTGATTTCCTTGCTTTGCAGATCATCAAGAGATGTTCCATTGTTATATGCACCACAGAGAATATTCTCCCTTCTAGTGCTAGTTCAGGGGTCTGCAACCTTAAACACACAAAGAGCCATTTGGACCCGTTTCCCACAGAAAAGAAAACACCAGGAGCCACAAAACCCTTCCCATGCCTGACTATTTCTTGAGCGGCCACAAAACTAACATATGTAGTTGAATTAAACGTTCTGTTTTCTTCTGAAACTTTTCTTTTCTTGGATTTATCCATGGTTGGCTAATGCTACTGTTAAAAGGTAGTATTTAGCTTCCAGCTGCCTGCAATTACTGCAAGTTCAATTCTCCCCAGGCTCAAGGTTGACTCAGCCTTCCATCCTTTCTAAGGTAGGTAAAATGAGGACCCAGTTTGTGAGGGCAATAAGCTGACTTTGTATAAAAATATACAAAAGTATGAAGGCTATTGCTTAATGCCTTGTAAGGTGCCCTGAGTCTCCGGAGAAGGGCGGCATATAAATAAAAATAAAAATAAAAATAAAATAAAATAAAATAAATCACTTGAGACTTCCAAGAAGAGGTTGAACTGCCATTTGTCAGAAATGGTGTAGGGTCTCCTGTTTAGGCAGGGGGTTGGAATAGATGACCTATAAGATCCCTTCCAACTCTGTTAATCTGTTATTATTTATGAACTGCCAAAACCCTCAGAGAAGGGTTGTGTTCATTTGGTTCATTTTTCTGACACAGAATGCACTACATTTGAAAAAAATGTATTAATTCATGGGATGGGAAGAATAAGGGCTGTGCTTTGACCTAGCATGAATCCTGAACTCAGTGTGAAATGGGACATCAAAGCAACTAGCATTGATCTTCTTAGATGCACAAAAAGCATTCGACAACATGAGTTGGCAGTTTATGATACTACAACTAAAAAATATGAACTTTGGAGAGAAGTTTGTAAAAATGGTCCAAACAATATACTCCAACCAAATGGCGAAGGTGATAATAAATGAAGAAACAATAGAAAAATTTAACATAAATAAGGGCGTAAGATAAGGATGTCCCCTATCACCTCTCCTATTCATACTAACTCTAGAAGTCCTATTCAGACAGACCAGACCAGACCAGGAAATAAAAGGTCTGAAGATAAAAAAAATAACAATATAAAGTACAAGCATTTGCTGGTATTTATTTTGGAGAAACCATTAGAAACGGGGCCTAAATTAGTTTAAAAAATAGAAGAATTTGCACAGTGGCAGGACTTAAAATAAATAAGGATAAGACCAAGATAATAACAAAAAACCTTATAAATAAACAGAAAAATGAATTGATGGAAAAGATAGGCATGCAAGTGACCAAAAAGTCAAATATTTGGGAATTTGGTTAACAGCAAGATGTATATCAATCAAAGAAGTTAACTATACTAAATTAATGCAGCAACTAAAGATAGATCTGGACAAATGGAAAAAGCTACAACTCTCATTAATTGGAAGAATGGTCACAATTAAAATGAATATTCTACCAAAAATTTTATTCCTATTCCAACTAATTCCCATAAAATTAGGGAAGAGCTTCTTAGGGAAGATTGGAATGGACATCTTAACTGCATCTTTCCCCCATTCAAAATCCCTCCCAGATTTACATTTGATGTAAATTCAAGTGCAATTGAGATGCAAGCCAAGCGTTCACACTTTGGGGTTTTTTTTAAAAAAAAAACTAATTTGGTATTCACTTGCATAACAAATAGTAGTTTGATTAAGAGGGAAGGGAGGTAGGTATTGAAAATGGGGATTAATCAAAGGGAACTTTGGGATCAATAGTCACAACATCGGATTTTGGATGGGCAGAGGATTAAAACATCCATTAAGATGTCGTTCAGAAGATTTATTGCTCAAGCTTATAAACAAGAACCTAGTCCACTAAAGTTCAATACTAAATTGGAGCCAGATAAGGGCCAATGGAATTCAGGGCAGGTGGGCAAGTGGACTTGGACTGTTTGTGACAATGTAATGATTCTAAGCTAATGACATGCTTAACTCTCCCCCTCCTCCCTCAGTCTGGCCTGCTCTTCTCCTACAATGACTAGATCATCAAGAATAGAAAGAACAAGAGGATAGTTGACAAAGAGCTGAGGTAGCGCAGTGGTTAGAGTGCAGTGCTGCAGCTACTTCAGCTGACTGCTAGTTCAGATCAGTGGATCAAATCTCACCGGCTCAAGGTTGACTCAGCCTTCCATCCTTCCGAGGTGGGTAAAATGAGGACCCAGATTGTTGGGGACAATATGCTATTTAGTATACTGTCGATTGTTGTAAGACGCCCAGAGTCCTCGGAGAGTGGGCGGCATAGAAATATGACTAATAAAATAAATAAATAAATAAAATAAATAAAGAAAAGCCCTTATTAACTATTACTATAATCATATTTTATTTATTTCCAGGGTCTTTTTTGTTTTTGGTTATTTTATGAATTTTGCTATTCTTTCTTAACAAAACAACCATTTTTTTCCCACTTCAGTAGCTTCATATACATTCTCACTTACTGCATACCCCTCTTGAAGCTCCTTCAGTTTTTTTTTTCAATAACTCTACTTTTTATTTATTCCTCTTCCCTCTTCTTTCTTTTTACACCCTTTTTACAGCTTATCCAGGCTTTTATTTCATTTCAAGGCAAGTGCCCTGCTTAGGTCATTTCTGCAGTAGTGATTTATAGGGTCTCCTAGAGTTATCCAACCAATTTTGTTATGCCAAAATATAATAATGTGGATAGATTTTACATCACTTCAACAATGACTGGGAGAAGCTAATGTGGAAATGACCTTCGTCTTCTTCCCTTGGTATCTATCCATCTTACATATCATTCTTTCATTAGTTTCCTTTTTGCTGTATAAAATTGAAAACAATCTAGTGTTATAGTTCAAAGAGAGGGGCAACCTAGGACTTTCCTAACCATGAAAATATTAACCAATAGAACGGGTTGCCTTCAGAAGTTATGGGTGTCCCATCAGAGGCTTTTAAGAAGAGACTGGACAGCCACATGTCTGGAATGGTATAGGGTCTCCTGCTTGAGAAGGGGGTCAGACTAGAAGGTCTCCAAGGTCCCTTCTAACTTTATTACTCTGTCATTCTTCTTTCTAGCTTTTGTTCTTCTAAGCAGAATCCATCTTTCCTGGTTTGATTCATTTTAAATTGATTACAGATAATCCCAGTCTTCCAACCATTCATTTGGTGACCATGTGAAATTACAATGACACTGAGAAAAGTGACCTATGAGTTTTTCTGCTTACAATGATTGCAGCAGCATCATGGTCACATGAGCAAAATTTGGGCACTTGGCAACTGACATGTATTTACAATGGTTGCAGCATCTCAGGCAGGGGTGAAATGCTCCCGGTTCGGACAGGATTGCCTGATCGGGTAGCGATGGAGGCGGGTGGTTCGGAGAACCGGTAGCAAAAATCCCTGTCCCACCCCCATGCCCTGCTGAGCCGCGTGATCATCAGAGGCTTTTTTTCTTTTAAATGCCTCTGACGATCCAACCTGAGTTGCCTGATCGTCAAGCTGAGTTTGACAATCCAAGCTGACGATCCAAGATGATGCCTGACGATCCAAGCTGAGTTGCCTGATCGTCAATCTGAGTTTGATGATCCAAGTTGATGAACCAAGCTGACGATCCAAGATGATGCCTGATGATCCAAGCTGAGTTGCCTGATCATCAAGCTGAGTTTGACGATCCAAGCTGACAATCCAAGCTGACGATCCAAGATGATGCCTGACGATCCAAGCTGAGTTGCCTGATCGTCAATCTGAGTTTGATGATCCAAGTTGATGAACCAAGCTGACGATCCAAGATGATGCCTGACGATCCAAGCTGAGTTGCCTGATCATCAAGCTGAGTTTGACGATCCAAGCTGACGATCCAAGCTGACGATCCAAGATGATGCCTGACGATCCAAGCTGAGTTGCCTGATCATCAAGCTGAGTTTGACGATCCAAGCTGACAATCCAAGCTGACGATCCAAGACGATGCCTGACGATCCCAGCTGAGTTGCCTGATCGTCAGAGGCTTAAAGCCTCTGACGATCAGGCAACTCAGCTGGGATCATCAGAGCCTTTTAAAACCATTTTTTTACAACCTCTTTGCCATTAGTTTCCATCCATTGTTCATTGTCTTGCCTTTTGGTACTTTGGAAAATAGTTTGACCTCCTCGTCTTTGTAGGAGCCCCTCAAATATTGTAACCTTCAAATATTGCAACATCCGAGTAGGTTCTTATAATATAGAGGAGCACGAAGGCAGCATCTGTCTGCAGCTGCATGCCACCCAACGCTAGTGGCTTGATTGAAGGAAAAGCCCACTGTAGAAATCAGATTTAACTTCCCAAGAAAATAAAAACAGGATCAAACCCAACTCATCCTGCTGTAGTTAATGCTGATTTATTTTCAGAGCTAACGCCACATCTGTATTTGTGATTTAAGGCAACACATACTTTCAGCACATCTTTCACCTATTTTGTTCTAGAAGGCCAATAATGACTACTATGGTTTTTCTATGTTTGTTTCAAAATTATTTTGTATTATTTATTTTTGCATCAGCAGATGCTCATTCTGTAACCTGTGCATAAGAGATGGGACCCAATCCTGCAGGACTTTATGGAAGGCTCACAAGTGTGATTCAACATAAGAGGGAAGTCAGCTTCTCATAACCAGCTAGCCCTTGGCCAGACAGCAGTAGCAGAGACAAGCAGTTTGAAGCTGCATAAAGTATCTCAAGCATATGGTATCTGAAATGCAAGTCAGTTGGAGATTCCTGCTCAAAATGAATGTTTGGCAAAGCTCTCTTGCTGGATAAACTTCAATACTTTTGGCTTTGTATGGAAAAGCTAATTATCCTCAAGTCCACTATGCCAACTCCAACATGCCTTCAGCAAGAACACACAAAAAGATTTGCAAGCCAAACACCAGACATATATATATATTTACTTGCACACAAACATATAGCTTCAACAAGAAGAAGCAGAAACGTTTTCTGCTACAGGTAGTGCTCAATTTACAATCACAATTGGGGTGAGATTTCCAGTTGTAAATCATTACAATTGTAAATCAAGGCACCCGCATGGCTAGACCCGATTTTACAACATCTTTAGAGACAGTTTTTAAGTGAATCTTACAGATTAACAGCATTGGAAAGGACCTTGTAGGTCATCTAGTCCAACCCCCCCTCCCCCCCGCCCAAGCCGGAGACCCTACACCATTTCTGACAAATGGCAGTCCAATCTCTTGTATTGATGAAGTGAAAACTGTGGTTATAAGTGCAAGTGCGAGTTCAAATCTCACCAGGCTCAAGGTTGACTCAGCCTTCCATCCTTCCGAGGTAGGTAAATTGAGGACCCGGATTGTGGGGGCAATAAACTGACTTTGTAGAAACACCGCTTATGGGGGGCCAAAAGCCCTAATAAGCAGGTATATACAAAAGAATGAAGGCTATTGCTATAACTGCATTGTAAGCCGCCTTGAGTCTTCGGAGGAGGGCGGCATATAAATTGAACTAATAAAATAAATAAAATAAAATAAATAAATTCTTCTGAATGGGGTGATTTTGTTAGAGACTGCAAAAAAAATCTCAGAAACTGGCCAAAAATGTTGCACGGGTCCCATGATTATGATTTGCAACATTTTTGGCCAGTTTCTGACATTTTTTTTGCAATCTCTAACAAAATCACCCCATTCAGAAAAATGGGTTTGCACTTATAACCACTGTTTTCATTTCATAAGTCCTAAAGGCGAACCAGTTGACAAATGCCCAAAATACAGTCATGTGACTACAGTGGAGTAAAGTAAGGGTAAAGAGTCCCTGCAGATTTTTCTCCACTAGTCGTTGGCAACTATAGGCAGTGGTGCTCATCTCTGTTTCAAGGCCATTGAGCCAGCACTGTCTGAAGACATTTCCATCATCATGTGGCCGGTATGACATCACGGACCACTATTACCTTCCCACCAAAGTGGTACCTATTTATCTACTCAAATTTGCATCCTTTCAGACTGCTAGGTTGGCAAGAGCTGGGCTGAGAATGGGAACTCACCCTGTCATGTGGTGCTCAGGTTTCGAACCTGGGCTGTCAGCTTTCCAGTGGACAAGCCCAGCATCTTAACCGCTGAGCCACTGCACAGCCCACAGGGGAGTATGTGCTGGTCTAATATTTTACAATGGCAGAAGTGCTTTAAGGGGCATAAAATACTTTTTTCAGGCCTGTCATAATTTGTTAAAGTGACCAGTCTTAAGTTGAGGACTACCTGTACTTTCTTTGCTCCAAAGCTATCAACATTTTATTTATTTATTTATTTATTTATTTATTTATTTATTTATTTATTTATTTATTTATTTATTTAAATAAAGAAAGCATGTATGAGAAAACAAGTATAAGTATGAACATAATATATAAACATATAAGTATAAACAGGTATAAGTAAATACATAATAAATGAGTACAAATAAATGGGGACAGTAGGACAGGGACGGTAGGCACACTGGTGCACTTATGCACGCCCCCTTACAGACCTCTTAGGAATGGGGTGAGGTCCACGGTAGACAGTTTAAGGTTGAAGCTGTGAGGGTTTGAGGATGTAACAACAGAGTTGGGTAGAGCATTCCAGACATTGACCACTCTGTTACGGAAGTCGTATTTTCTGCAGTCGAGTTTGGAGCGGTTTACTTTGAGTTTGTATCTATTGTTTGCCCATGTATTATTGCAGTTGAAGCTGAAGAAGTCATTGATAGGTAGGATGTTGTAGCAGACAATTTTGTGTACTAAGCTTAGGTCAGACTGTAGGCAGCGTAGTTCTAGGTTGTCCAGGCCTAAAATTTCAAGCCTGGTGGCATAAGGTATTCTGTTGTGAGCAGAGGAGTGAAGTACTCTTCTCGTGAAATACCTCTGGACTCACTCAACTGTATTGATGTCCGATATACAGTGTGGATTCCAGGCAGACGAGCTGTATTCAAGAATTGGTCTAGCAAAGGTTTTGTATGCCCTGGTTTGCAATATGTTACCAGAGAAGAAGCTTCGCAAAATTAGGTTAACAATTCTTAATGCCTTTTTGGCAATGCTGTTACAGTGAGCTCTGGGGCTTAGATCTTTTGAAATGAGTACTCCTAGGTCCTTGACAGAGTGAGGGTTGTCTACAAGATCGTATCTGCCCAGTTTGTATTTAGTTTTCTGATTTTTGTTGCCAATGTGTAAGACAGAGCATTTATTGGTTGAGATTTGAATTGCCAATTGTTCGACCATTCTGACACATAGTCAAGGTTGCTTTGTAGGGCAGCAGTATTGTCAGTGGTGTTAAATAGTTTTACGTCATTAGCAAAGAGGACGCAGCTGCTTGTAATACGATCACAAAGGTCATTTATATAAATTAGAAAGAGAGTGGGTCCTAGAACGCTGCCTTGGGGGCCACTGCTGTTAACTGGTGCAGGGTTTGATAGGGCACTCCTTATTTTGACTACGTGTTGCCTGTTTGACAGGAATGCAGCTATCCATTTGTGCAGTGATCCAGAAATGCTGTAAGAGCATAGGTTTAACTGTAGTTTGTCGTGTACCACTGAATCAAAGGCTTTGCAGAAGTCTATGTACATTTTCCAAAATTTTCCAAAACTGTTGGAAAAATGTCAAAATATTCTGAAGATCAGAGGACATATGGATTGACATAGAATAGAAAGAACAGTGGGAAGTTAAAAGATAGTACATTCATACATGGAAGAGAATTTGAGATGCAAGCAAGTGGTTCCAACCAAATAGTTGGAATAAGTTTGCATCAACATGACATTAGCCTATGGTTAATTAGTCTTCAGAATGCACAGCTTTTTTCACTGGTAGAGAATAACACTTTGGGTGTTTCTCTGTGTGTGTCTGTGTCTCTCTCTCCCTCTCTCTGTCTCTCTCTCTGTGTGTGTCTCTGTGTCTTCTCTTCTCTTCTGTCCCTTCCCTTCCCTTCCCTCTTCTCTTCTCTTCTCTTCTCTTCTCTTCTCTTCTCTTCTCTTCTCTTCCCTTCTCTTCTCTTCTCTTCTCTTCTCTTCTCTTCTTTCCCTTCCCTTCCCTTCCCTTCCCTTCCCTTCTCTCTTCCCTTCTCTTCAACCAAGCCAAAGAAATATGTGTAGAGATATCACACCAAACTGGCTGTTTTTTTAAAAAAAAATCCTCTTTCTAACAACCTTTCTCCCCCAAAAAACTAGAAAATCCCCAAATAATGTATTTCAATATTAAATTAAACATAAAACACTTTTATTAGGACAACATGCGATTTTCAGCAAAATGATCAGAGTGGCATCCAGGATTGTGCAATCGATCAAGCAGGCTGTGAGAACTCTGTGACAAACAAAAGAAGACTAGATCTGCTCACTGAAGAAAGAAAGGACAGATAGATACAGGCCATATCTTGAAAAAGATGAGGATGGGGATTTTGTTATATAGGATGGGAAAAGAAAATAAATGCAATTGGATTTGAACAAGGACTTGCTCTTGAAACCACATCAGTTGCTGACATTCTTTGGGGTATGTCCTCCTAACTTTCTTCTGCAAACATTTCTGCTTTTAAGTTCTTGAATTTCTCATGGGCATGCCTAAATAGCTTCTGTTTGGCTTGTTTGGGTGAAACCTGATCTATGAGCTGCTCACCTCTGATTCTGGTAGAAATGATGGTCAAATGAGCCAGTAAAGGTACGGATGTTAGGTAAAGCTATATTATGAACACTTGTCACTTTTGCTACTGTAGATATCTCAATTAATTAATTAGTCTTTTGCTTCATTAATCTTTAGTTTATTAACTGGTTCAGGGAATGTTGTAGAAATGTGAGGGCTGTTAATCAATTTTCAATCTTCAAATAAGGGAAATGGATGGGAAGAATGCCTTAGTTTTCTTCCATGCAAATATTAGAGGCTGATGTAATTATGGAAGGGATCTATATTCTTCTCTAATTTCTACATTATTGGACTGCATTGAGTGAGTTCACAAGAAATTTCTGTAGGTCCCGTGGATCTGAGGTTATATATATCGGGGCTTCACACCAGAACTCAGTATTAAATTGTAACTGTACAGACACTTAATCTTAGTTCAGCTTTTCAGCTTGACCTGCAAAAGGCTTCCAGATCTGACTTGGCTAGACTAGAACTTGTATTACAGAAAACATTGAAGTCTCACATATAACCCACCTGTCCTCATCCCAGTTACCTACCAAACTAGCAGTTTGAAAGCATGCAAATGCAGGTAGATAAATAAGTACTACTATGGTGGGAAGGTAGCAGCACTCCATGGTGTCATGCTGGTCACATGACTGCGGAAATGTCTTTGGACAGCACTGGCTCAATGGCCTTGAAACAGAGATGAGCACTGCCCTTTAGAATCGGCAACAACTAGCAGAATAAAATCTATAGGGACTCCTTCTATCTCTATCTCTCTCTATCTTTCTCCACCCATCTCTGGCTCCATTATCTCCATCTCCATCATTTCTATCTCTCTCTCCATCTCCATCATCCCCATCTCTATCATCTCTATCATCTCTATCTCTCTATTCCAGAGCGAAAATTCAAGCCTTTATTTCTGTTAGGATATGGTTTGAGCCTAACAAGTTGTCCAGGCAATATATGTGTTCTGTGACTTTAATATGAATATGTATTGTGTGACTTTAAAGTTTTACTGCTGATTCATTGTAATGCTGAGTCATGCTGTAATCAGATAATCACTGGTTGTAAACGTATTTAAGAAAGGTACTGTAATGTATTCAGTTGATGATATGCTACCATAGTGTGTGGAGTTGCTACCATTGTGCTATCATCATTGGATGGATCTGCTACCATTGTGGTTTGTGAACCAGAGTGAGTTTGTTATTCTAACCAACTACTGTTTGTGTGGTAAGAAGATTTTTGTATCACTGGACTGATTTAACTGGCAAAGACTTGGATTGATTTAAAGACTATGAGATTGTTTTTTCACTATAAAGTAAACTTTTGATAAACCAGTTTGCACATCTCTTATTCATTGCTCTCAGCAACGTTTCTCTGTGCTCTACACTCTGCTGATTGGTAACACAACAACAATATACTTAACAATTTCCTACATGTAGAAGGAGGTGTAGTTACCAAAGGAATGCAGAAATCATTAATGGATACAAGAGACAGTAAATGAAAACAAAACCCCCAGGAAGTAGTAAGCATAAGCAAGAAGATACTAAAATAATTGCACCAGAATTCTTCATGGCCTAACAAAGGATGGAGGGCAGCTTTGTTTTCTCACCTGGCCTAGCTTTAATGGAAACTTGGTTGGCTTCTTGTTAATGGATGCTTGGTTGATGCCTTGATAGCTTTACAAGGCAGTTGAGATGTGTTTTGTATTCCCTTGAGCCTAGGAACCAATGATTTCTGCTTCACTAACCTCCAAGTGATGCAGCTTAAAATGCAACATCCCATGTTCACATTGATTCACAATGGCAGAGGCAGCAGCTGCAGTTCTGATCACTAAGTCAGTCCCATGTGGTTGTTAAGTACAATGTCACCTGATTGCCATTTGCAACCATCTGCCAGTTTCCCCATTGATTTTGCTTGGTTAGAAGCCAACAGTGACGGTTGAAGTGGTCCCACATGGCTGTGGGACCCAGCTACCATGGCAATTGTGAGCCAGTTACCAAGTGCCCAAATTGCAATAATTGTGATTGCAGAGATGCTGTGATGGCCGCAACTCTGAGTGCTGGTCATAAGTCTCCTTGTTCAGCACCAGTGGTGGGTTGCTCCTGGTTTGGTCTGGTTCTATAGAACTGGTAGTAAAAACCAGTGGGAGGCTCCACCCACCCACCACAATGTCATCATGGGTGATCTGCGCATGCACAGAAGCACGCGCGCGTGCGCTCCCATTGCGAACCAGTAGTGAAGGTAAGTGGAACCCACCCCTGTTCAGCACAGTCATAACTTTGCATGATTGCTGAACGAGTGGTCATTAACCAAGGGCTACCTGTCCCAAAGGTACTTTTTCAGAAGGCAACTGGACTTTCTTTTTTTTTCTTCTTTTTTTTAAAGACTTTTTGCTTCTCATCCGAGAAGGTTCTTCAGCTCTGACAGGATAGTGGGGAATGGAAGGATTTATATTCCTTGCAGACAGCTGGTCATTTGCATCCTTTTAGAGGGTGATTGAAGCACTTGGAGGTTTATCTGTGTCCTCAGGGTCACCTGAGTAGTGCCAATTGTTCCTGTAGTCTGCCATTTTTTTCCCAATCTGGAAATCCATTCCTACTCCCACACCATTCAAAGCGTGTTCGTCCCAAATTGTGTAGCTAAAAGTCCGTAGAGATTCTCAGGCATCCAGGGCACTGAAGACAACGTCTTCAAAAGAAAAAACAAGAAAGTCCAGTTGCCTTCTGAAAAAGCATCTATGGGACAACCATGACCTGGATGACTGAGAATCTCTGCGTACTCCAAAGACAACCTGCAATTCAGGTCTAGCTTAAGTAAAGAGATGACCCTGTAAGCATCTTTCCAACTAACATGGTTGTATCAGTAAAGCATAATAAAGCAAACTTTCTCCTTGTTTTGCCAGTCACACGTTGAGTCTTTTGTTCTTTAAAAGAGAATTTATATTATGGTTGGAGATATTTATTTATTTATTTATTTTATTTTATTTTATTTTATTTTATTTTATTTTATTTTATTTTATTTTATTTTATTTTATTTTATTTTATTTTATTTTATTTTATTTATTTTATTATTTTATTTTATTTTATTTTATTTTATTTCTATACCGTCCTACTCCTGAAGGACTCAGGGCGGTGCACAGCCAAACAATAAAATACATACATACAAAATTTAAAAAGTGGAATTAAAATCAAATTAAATAGTTTTGGCCCATACAAATTAAAACCCCAATCAATTTGAAACCAATTTTAAAATTTGAATATATAAAATACTAAAAAATATTAAAAATTAAAAATCTTTTATAAAAGAGGGAGAAAATTAGGCCAGGCCCGCCTGGTGAAATAAAAAGGTCTTTAGAGCGCGGTGGAAGGTGCGCAGATCCGGGATCCTCCGTATCTCTGGGGGGAGCTCGTTCTAGATAGTAGGTGCCCCCACAGAGAAGGCTCTCCCCCTGGGTGCCGCCAGTCGGCATTGTTTGACCGACGGCACCCGGAGGAGCCCCTCTCTATGGGAGCGTACCGGCTGGTGGGAGGCTATTGGTGGTAGTAGGCGGTCCCACAAGTACCCAGGTCCTGAGCCATGGAGCGCTTTAAAGGTGGTAACCAAAACTTTGAAGCGCACCCGGAAGACCACCGGGAGCCAGTGCAGTTCGCGCAGGAGGAGTGTTACATGGGAACACCATGTCGCTCCCATTACCACCCGTGCGGCCGCACTCTGCGCCAGTTGGAGCCTCCGGGTGCTCCTCAAGGGGAGCCCCATGTAGAGCGCGTTACAATAGTCCAGGCAGGAGGTGACGAGGGCATGAGTGACTGTGAGTAAGGAGTCCCGATCCAGAAAGGATAAAGCCTCTAGGAAAACTTGACATTCTCTTTCTTGTTAATTTTTGTCTTTTTCCACTATGTTAATATTTGTTTCAATGTATGTGCCTATGCTGGCACCGATTTGTACTTTTTTCCCAATATCTGGAGTGTTAAAACAGTTTTTTAAAATGACCATGGGGATTTCACTTGATGGTGCACACAGCCTTGAAGGTGTTAAGACTACACAATGACTGAATAATAAATAAATCTGCATATATAATGGACAACCATTTAAATAAGAGCCAGTAGTGTGCAGCAGCTGCCAAAAAAGCCAACACAGTTCTAGGCTGCATAAACAGAGGGATAGAATCAAGATCACGTGAAGTGTTAATACCACTTTATAATGCATTAGTAAGGCCACACTTGGAATACTGCATCCAGTTTTTGTTACCACAATATAAAAAAGATGTTGAGACTCTAGAAAGAGTGCAGAGAAGAGCAACAAAGATGATTAGGGGACTGGTGGCTAAAACATACAAAGAATGGTTGCAGGAACTGGGTATGTCTAGTTTAATGAAAAGAAGGACTAGGGGAGACATGATAGCAGTGTTCCAATATCTCAGGAGCTGCCACAAAGAAGAAGGAGTCAAGCTATTCTCTAAAGCACCTGAGGGTAGGACAAGAAGCAACGGGTGGAAACTAATCAAGGAGAGAAGCAACTTAGAACTAAGGAGAAATTTCCTGACAGTGAGAACAATTAATCAGTGGAACAACTTGCCTGCAGAAGTTGTGAATGCTTCAACACTGGAAGTTTTTAAGAAGAGGTTGGAAAACCATTTGTCTGAAGTGGTGTAGGGTTTCCTGCCTAAACAGGGGGTTGGACTAGAAGATCCCCAAAGTCCCTTCCAACTCTGTTATTCTACTCTATTCTATATGTAATGTTATATAAAGTAATATTGCGAAGTCAGCTGAAGCCATACAAGAGTCCATTTACAGTACACCAATCCTTTTGATCCAAATCCAACTCTTTTAATCGAAATGAAAGCATCCTTTAACAGATGGCTGTTTAGTCTTTGCCTTTGCTGCCTTTCATTTGCAATGAAAGGAATTCCACCATTTTTCTGGGCAACTTACTCTATTATTGAACAGTCCTTTAGTGTTAGGAGTTTGTGTTTCTCCCCCCTCCCCTAACTTTCAGTTAAAATTGAAAGTTGAAGAGCCTGTAGTACAGTGGACTAAAGCACTGTTATTAACATCTGCTGCTTGCAATTACTGCAAGTTCAAATCTCACCAGGCTCAAGGTTGACTCAGCCGTCCATCCTTTCAAAGGTAGGTAAAATGAGGACCCGGTTTGTGGGGGCAATAAGCTGACTTCGTATAAAAAAGAACACCGCTTGGTGTTATAAGAGGCATCTTATAATACATGTTACAACAGCGGCCAGAATAACTTATGCAAAAGATTGGAAAGATAAATCAATTCCTCCAGAGATAATAATAATAAATAAAATCCTAGAGTGCGCAGAAATGGTAAAATTAACAAATGATCTTAATAATGAAGAGAACTCAAAATTCAATGTAATATGGGAAAGGTGGTACCAATAGTGGAAGAATAGAATGAGATCGTAAGATTACGTTTATTGTTTAATAATGGTAGATTTGAATGCATTAGACATGCTTATAATGTAAATATGTAATTACACGACACCTCAGACGTTAGCAGAGATTCGATGTTTTGTTTTGTAAAAATTTTAAAAACTAATAAAGTATATTTACAAAAAGAAAAAAAAAGAGGACCCAGATTGTGGGGGCAATAAACTGACTTTGTATAAATATACAAAAGTATGAAGGCTATTGCTTAACGCACTGTAAGCCGCCCTGAGTCTCTGGAGAAGGGCGGCATATAAATTAAAGCAAAAAAAAAATTAAAAACAAAACTACTGCATTGGCCATTCTATATCAGAAACGAATGTAACAAGATTACGTTTAGTTTAGCAATGAGCAGATACAGTCACACAACATGCTACGATTAATTTATTAGCTATAAAAATATAGTCTACATTTTAAAGTAATTAGGGTTGTTGATTGTTTTGTGACTTAATGTTTTGTGTGAACCAAATCTGTTCAGTTTATGGGGAAATGCATTATGCATATTGAGACAATTTGGTGAGAATTCAGACATTTGGTTGATCAAGCGGAACTAATGGCAGAGAATCTAGAATGGATTTCCATAATAGTTCGGCGCAGAACAAGTAATTCTGTTTTACTGCTTATTGGCCTAATCCCATGCAGCCTACCATCCTACTGATGATTGATCCCTTTCCTAAATACTTATCCATCCTGAAACAAGCACACACAAAGTGGTTTGATTCTGAAAATCAATTCAGTTTTGGAGATTTGTCTCCAAGGGAATTATATGTAAAATAAGATTTTATTTTTTAAAAAAGTCAGTTTTTGCAAGTTTTTATTTTGCATTGGTTTAACACAATTTATCTGGAAACCCTTTGTTAAACAATTTGGAAGTTCTATACTGTTCTTTCTTCCTCCATCCATCTGTCATACCAGATTTAGGGGAAACATTTAAAAAAAATACAATAAAAGTCTTTAAAGTATTTTAAGATCTAGCATATTTTCTATTTAGTTCAGTCCAAATAATGAAGCAGCTGCAGACATTTTGATATTTCTCCATTATATACTATGGTCAAAACATTTTCTAAGCTGAATCGCAAATCTCCAAGTGGTTGATCGTATTATGTTGCCTCCAAAATTGAAAGCATGAAAAGCAGACTGAATTATGGTTTTGAAAAATGTCAGTTGTTAAATCTGAAAGGAGTCCAGCTGATTTACATACCACATTGTTTAATATTTCTGGGTATATGGCACACCCAGGAATTTGCAAAGCTGGACTTTTAGAAATCTACAATGTATTTATTTTACAAAGCACAAGTTGTTATATAAAAGTAGAGTAGAGGGTCATAGAGTCTGTTCGTTTTTCTCCTCCCTTCTTTACTACAACATATGGATCACACAAAAACTGATTTCTAATGTTCTTCTATTTAAAAAAAAACATAAATTCCCACAAACAGGTGACAGTAGGAAATCATGTTTGAGACCAGATAAGTATATCTCAGGATAATTGATTGAACGAGTAATAGCACCCAAAATGATTACACAGTCTGGTACTTACAAAAATAATTACACTTCTGAAAATCAAAATTAATTTGTACACTCCTGCTGCATTTTTAAAAAGTTGTTGACATTTCATTGTAGTGCTCCTAATGAAATGAAAATTGTTAATAATTGTTTGCGCTTAAGTGTGACAAATGTCATTTAACTCAAAGCGGAGAAGCTTCGCACAGGGCATTGCAAGACAGCTAAACTGGCAGTTTTTTATTCAGATTTACATGCAAACTAGCAGCTGTCTTGAACGGGTAATCTGAGGTGGCGGGGGAAATACAACAATGAAGAAAGGAACAATTTAAGAGAAATAAAGCCTTTTGGAAACCCAAGCATTTCCCCCCAAAGTTAAACAGGCCCATAATTAATACTTTATCTTAGTCAATCACACCATTACATTCAAGACAAATGTATTTTCTTCACAGTAAGCAACCTATATTTTCTTGATTTTAGGGTCCTGCTTGATCATCTGTTTAACCAATTAAATGGAACTGTCAATGTTCAGGGAATTGGAGGCAAGTCTATTGTCAGTCCCATAATTTCTGGAAGCCGCTTAACTTTTCTCAGTTCAAAGAAATCCTGTAATTCACAAGAAGTTGCTTCAGTGATAGGTTGCATGAGCTCTGGTAATATTCACTAGGGATCTTTCAGGGGGGAAAAAAATATCTATGATTAATAATATTACTAATGAATCATTAGTGAATCTCAGCAAACAGAAGTTTCTTTATGCATAAATGCTTCCTTTGGATATTTATTGTATTTATGTATTGGTTCGATTTATATGCCACCCTTTCTCCGGAGACTCAGGGCGGCTTACAATGCGTTAAGCAATAGCCTTCATACTTTTGTATATACCTGCTTAGTAGGGCTTTCACCCCCCCCCCAAGCGGTGTTCTTTTTTATACGAAGTCAGTTTATTGCCCCCACAATCCGAGTCCTCATTTTACCTACCTCAAAAGGATGGAAGGCTGAGTCAACCTTGAGACTGATTAAATTTGAACTTGCAGTAATTGCAGGCAGTTGGTGCTACTTAACAGCACTTTAGTCTGCTGCGCGACCAAGGATAGGACCAGGGGTGAAATCCAGAAGGTTCTGACAGGTTCTGGAGAACCGGTAGCAGAAAATTTGAGTAGTTCAGAGAACTGGCAAATACCACCTCTGGCTGGTCCTAGAGTGAGGTGGGAATGGGGATTTTGCAGTATCCTT
The DNA here is from genome assembly GCF_059756535.1 of Pantherophis guttatus. Lineage (NCBI taxonomy): Eukaryota > Metazoa > Chordata > Lepidosauria > Squamata > Colubridae > Pantherophis > Pantherophis guttatus. The sequence continues at coordinate 14,181,945 of NC_142065.1, forward strand.
CCTCTGGAGTGGGGTGGGAATGGAGATTTTGCAGTATCCTTTCCCTGCCACACCCACCAAGCCACGCCCACTAAGCCGCACCATGCCCACTAAGCCGTACCCACAGAACCGGTAGTAAAAAAAAATTGAATTTCACCACTGGATAGGACTATTTAGTCCAACCCAAGATCATTTCTACAGTGGTACTTGTTCTGCCATACGAATCTGTGCTACCAAGGAGCCTTGGTAGCACAGTGGACTAATGCACTGTTATTAACTGTTATTAACATCTGCTGCAAGTTCAAATCCCACCAGGCTCAAGGTTGACTCAGCCTTCCATCCTTTCAAAGGTAGGTGAAATGAGGACCGGTAGTAAAAAATTTTGAAACCCACCACTGAACTGGAGAGCTACTTATCTGGAATGATATAGGGCAGGGGTGTCAAACTCGATTTCATTGAGTGCCGCATCAGGGTTGTGTTTGACCTTGGAGGACCGGGGTGGGCGTGGCCAGGGTGGGCATGGCCAGCTCAACGTCACTTGCGTCGGGGGTGCCTGTGGTGGCCCAAATGCTCTGCCAGTGAAAATGGGCTCCCAAGCTCCATTTTTGGCTGCCATGGCCTCCTGCAACTTTCTGCCAGTGAAAACAGAGCTCAGGAGGGCTGCGTGCGGCCCTCCCGAGCTCTGTTTTCACTGGCAGAAGCACCATGGGCCGGTCCTTTGCTGTTTCCAGGACATCCTCATGGACCAGATCTAAGTATTCCGTGGGCCAGATCCAGTCCCCAGGCCTTGAGTTTGACACCCCTGATATAGGGGTATAGGACATCCCTGGTCTCTGTTATGGGGTTTACAACAAGTGGCACCTCGCTCCTATTTGGTGGAGGTTGGAGGAACCTGATATCGGCGGAACCGTGTGGACTTGCGTGTGGCTGAGCAACCAGACTCCTCATATCCAGTGGGTGGGTCAGAGCCAGTTGCCAAGCCAAACCTACTTAAGGATAATAATGAATGCTCATCTGACATTGATGATAGTCCTGAGCAAGTTGGTGCGTCTGGTGATAGCCAAACATCCGAGGCTTCAGAAAATGGTGAGCGAAGAGATCCGGCCTGCGTGAGAGAGTCAGGTGTGAGAGAGCTGGTCGTTACTCAGAATGGTAGATGCTCACACCCCCCTGATAGACTCAATTTGTAGAAAGTGTTGCTGTTATTAGAAAAGGGGAGATGTTATGGGGTTGTGTTGCTTTTAATCTTTATCTCTATGTGCCTCTATGAGGTGTTTCCGGTTCCTGAGTGTTGCCTTTGAAGACGCTTTATAAGCGTTGTTTGTTAGTTTTACTTTGTTAATAAAAGCATATCCGAAACAGTCTCCTGCTTGAGCAGGAGGTTGCACTAGAAGTCCTCCAAGTTCCCTTCTAACTCTGTTCTTCTGTTCTTGATTTTTGCACTCCACCATAACTGGATCAGTGTCTGTCCGTCCCCCAAATTCCTGATATCTGATTTAGTGAAAAATTTCTATTCAGATTTCCTTTCTATATTTTTGCACAGCTGCATTTCATCCAGATGTGTGGGCTCCCTCCCTCCCGTCTTCCTATCCCCTTTCTGGTTTGTGTTGGGCAAAAGAACAAATTCCTTTGAAAAATGCCTTTCCCTTCATGTTGCCCTCCCATAATTAATTTCGGAGTATCTGAGCAGCAAGGATTCCATCAATTAATCAATATATTCTTGTTTCTTCTAAGTGCCACTTGAATAATATTTGCAGTTGTACACAAATGGCCATGTGCTGCATATCCGTGGCAGTTTTTAAAGGCAGGCTCCAGTTTTGTACAAATCAAGGCTTTTATCAATGAAGGTTTTATTAATATTTCAAAAGTTTTCCTCATTTATTCCAAACTTATTCATAGAACCCTGTCTGATGATTAAAAACAGGAGCTGCCTCTAAGAAGAGAACGGCCTGATTGGGTTGTGCAAAGGAAATGAATATGTCTCTTCTCCCAGGAGTTGCTGTAATTCTGAGAGGTGTATTGGTAGCCATGGCAGAAGAGAAGAGAAGAGAAGAGAAGAGAAGAGAAGAGAAGAGAAGAGAAGAGAAGAGAAGAGAAGAGAAGAGAAGAGAAGAGAAGAGAAGAGAAGAGAAGAGTTGGAAAGGACCTTGGAGGTCTTCTAGTCCAACCCCCTGCTTAGGCAGGAAACCCTATACCATTTCAGACAAATGATTGTCCAACATCATCTTAACAACTTCCAGTGTTGGAGCATTTACAACTTCTGGAGGCAAGTTGTCCCACTGATTAATTGTTCTAACTGTCAGGAAATTTCTCCTTAGTTCTAAGTTGCTTCTCTCCTTGATGAGTTTCCACCCATTGCTTCTTGTCCTTCCCTGAGATGCTCTGGAGAATAGCTTGACTCCCTCTTCGTTATGGCAGCCCATCAGATATTGTAATCTACATGATACTGCTATCATGTCACTCAAAGTCTTTCTTTCCATTAAACTAGACATACCCAGTTCCAGCAACTGTTCTTTATATGTTTTGGCTCCAGTCCCTGTGAAGAGCTGGAATACAATAAATCTACCCTTGAGGTAAATATATCCTTCCTTGATAGCAGGGAAATTTTTATACAGAATGTCTGCTTGCAATAGTGCAGCTAGATTTGGATCTCGGGGTGAAGTTAGACGCAGAATCACTTCTAGGTTTTCTTGATGGATCTTCATCTCAGAGAGGAACACATGATCAAACAGGATTGGCAACCAAGCCTAGGCTGACATAGAAATTTGAGAACACATCAAGGGCATACATATGCATACAGTGAAGGAGAGAATGAGAGAGGCAACCAATTGTTCCTTTGATTATATCTTCCTTAGATTTCTTCTTTTTTTGCTGCAATGCTACATTTTGCATTAAGTTAAGACATGACTGCTTAAAGGGAGCAGTTCAGTAGTTCAGTTAGTTGTACTTTTAAAATCAAGACAGGAGTGTTGTACCTTTTTAATTTGCTTTATCTGAATTAAAATGAAGTCAATATATATGGGGCATGGGTGAAATCCAGCAGGTTCTAACAGGTTCTAAAGAACCGGTAGTGGAAATTTTGAGTAGTTCAGAGAACCGGCAAATACCACCTCTGGCTGGCCCCAGAGTGGGGTAAGAATGGAGATTTTGCAATATCCTTCCCCCAGGAGGGGAGGGAATGGAGATTTTGCAGTATCCTTCCCCTGGAGTGGGGTGGGAATGGAGATTTTGCAATATCCTTCCCCTGCCACACCCACCAAGCCACGCCCACAGAACCTGTAGGGAAAAATTTTGGATTTCACCCCTGATATGGGGGTATCCTAAGTATGTGATGGTGCTCTTGGAAGAAATATCCATCTGGTTCAGTGCCAAGCCGGGAGAAAGACACTGGCAACATGGAGAGTGATTGGAAAGATGGTTTAATGATGAAGCAGAACCACCAAGCACATGGTTCTCTGGTGTAGCTGAACACATTAAGTTGAGAATGGGGGGGGGTGCTTTTATACCTTCTCTTGGGCTTTGCACTTCAGCTTCCTGTTCCTGTGCAAGAACATGTATTCTATTACCTGTTGTCAGACTCCCATGGGGCCCTGTAGGGGTCATGTTTGTTTGAGCTAAGATTGGTTGAAGTTTGGACTGCTGATGCAATGTCCTTAGGAGATTGTGCAATGTGGTGAACTCTGTGTCTTCTGCTAAATAGTCCTATTATGTCCTGAAGGGTCATGTCTTAATCCCATCACCCTGGAACTGAAGGTCTTTTGTCTTGTAGATAGGCTGGTCCAGTCCTCTGGAGCTATTAAGAAATGTGGGGGCTGCTTTCCAAGGGCAAGCTTCTCTTTTAAGGAAATATAATATTCTGTCTTCTTAATATTTCTCAAAATATTCCATTCTTCTAGGAAAGGGGTGGGTGCTAACTTTCTACAATGGACTTCATTCATGTTGTAGTTGGTGGGGTGTGGGCAACAGCAACTTGAGATGAAAGATAATTTTTAGATGTAAAAGCCTAGCTTGCTTACATGAATATGCTGGGTTAAACTAGGCATAGGGTATTTTTATGGCATACTGGTCAAACACCACCAAAACTGACTGATACTTTTCTTACAATTAGCAGTAACAGTAGTAACAGTAACAGAGTTGGAAGGGACCTTGGAGGTCATCTAGTCCAACCCGCTGCTCACGCAGGAGACCTGGTCTAGGGATTCGAACCGCTGAACTGCCGAACCTTTCTGATCGACAAGCTCAATGTCACTGAGCCACCTAGTCAGCCTAGTCAGACAGAACTTGCTGCATGCACGATGTGAAAAATCTGAATTCAAACAGTTTGGTAGTTTGATCTTATAGAAAGACGCTGATAAATATATGCAAGGAAGGGAATTCATATGTTAATTTATGAAATTATTATTTGTATTTATTTACATAATTTATATCCTTTCTAAGGGTGATAATTGAATTGATGCTATCTGTGCGGAACGAAGATGGCAAAACAGGAGCCGGTTGTTCCCAGGCTAAACAGAATTGTTATATCAACACATTAGGTGGTTTTCAAGGCCTCCTGTATAATGGCCACGTATCTATGGCCAGTGAAAAGAAAAAGGTTGGAATTTTACTCTGTTAGTACAGATCTTTGAAAGGGTTTTGACTCATGCATACAAAACATCTGGGTCTGCGGTGCTTTTCACATTTTGTTGCTACCAGTTCGCCGCATGCGCACATGCTCACTTTGTGCGCATGCGCACCTTCCATACATGTACCCAGCCTTCTGCACATATGCTTTGCTCATGCACGTGCATTCCGTGGATGCAGCCGACCTCAAAATCATGCCTAAATAGAACGGCATAGAGCTGGGGCACGTGGGTGGGCCCACCTGCGATCTCCTCTACCGGTTCGCACGAACCAGTATGAACCGGTTGTATATCACCTCTGATCTGGGTGTATATGATTTCATTTTTGTCTGCAATCAAGAGATTAATCTTGTCAAAGAAAGGGGTACAAAGTATGGTTTGCTGGACTTGTCTGCTCCGAAGCCCAATGCTGTCTTATTAAACATTCTATGTAAAGGTTTTGATTGACCCACTCAATAATGGATGACAGAAATCAGTATCTACGGGTCCGTCTATCGGTGATCACGGTATATAGAGGATTTTTGCCTGGAACATAAGTACAATAAATGGTAAAGAGCACGAATTAATGAGTGAAAGGAATGAAAGAAAAATAAGGTTTAGGAGAAATAAGGGCAATGGGAAAGAATGCAATAGACCTGAATTCAAAGAGTTTGATCTTATAGAAAGAAGCTGATAAATGTATGCAAGGAAGGGAATGTATATGTTAATTCATGAATTCATTATTTGCTTTTATTTCCATAATTTATATCCTGTCCAATTTTACAACTCCAGGCGGCTTGCATAAAAGCATCCTGAAAGGATATGCACAAAAATAAGAATCCTTAGTGTTTGTTGCACATGGTATTCCATTTAACAGCGCTAATGGAAAAATCCATTGAGCCGAGGAACTCAAATTATAATCATATTTCCTCCCAATAACAGGGCATTCCCAGAGGCATATAATCTACCTACCAATAGATAGGAAAAGAGCCCTGGTGGTGCAGTGGTTAAAGTGAAGTATTGCAAGCAAACTCTGCCCGCAGCCTGGAGTTCGATCCTGACAGGTCTCAAGTTTGACTCAGCTTTTCATCCTTCCAAGGTTAGAAAAACGAGGACCCAGATTGTTGGGAATACTATGCAAATAATGCTCCTATATTATAAATTGTGCAGAGTGTGCTCTAAAGAACTACAGGGCAAATAGCCTAAACGCTATTGCTATTGCGGATGCTTCTGATGATAGCAAGAAATAGAATAGAATAGAATGGAAGGGAAGGGAAGGGAAGGGAAGGGAAGGGAAGGGAAGGGAAGAGAAGAGAAGAGAAGAGAAGAGAAGAGAAGAGAAGAGAAGAGAAGAGAAGAGAAGAGAAGAGAAGAGAAGAGAAGAGAAGAGAGAAGAGAAGAGTTGAATTGGAAGGAACTTGGAGGTCTTCTAGTCCAAATTAGTCCAGTTTCTCTCTACCTTTGTACTCTGTACTCCCTCTCAGTCTCCCCCACTCACAGCCAGCAGCTCCTCCCACCAGCCTCTGGGAAGTTAAAGTTAATGCTAATACAGTTTCTCTGTAGAAAGGGAAAGATACTAAAGTTGACATAATGAAGATGTGAACCAGTTGCTCCTGCTTTCCCTATTCGATATATAAAGCTGGTTGAACTCTATACATTGGCTTGATATTCTCTAAAGATACCTATGTGAAGTTTCCGAAAGATGCCCTAATTAATTCATAAGCCATGAGCCAAATTTCAAAAGAAATACAGTCATTTATTAGGAGCATCATTTTGGCAATATTCGGATGCAGTTAGAACTAATCCCACGTAGATTTGTTTCCCCATGACTCTGTCTCTCCCCTCCTCTCTGGCCATATCATAAATCACATTCTCCAATTAACCACTTTGGCTGGCTCTGAAACCCAACACCCTCCTACTGATTGCGGTAAGAAAGCATCTATGGAATGCAGCTTCAGTTATGGAAATCAATCAGCTCTATCAGTTCTCCCTCCCTCCTGCTTGAAAGCTTAGTAAATTGACAACCTATTTAAGTTACTGGTATTGATTCATTGGATCATGGCACAAGGACAGGAACACCTAATCGTTTGGCCAATCTGCTTGTAGCTCATGCAGAGACCTAAATTCAACCCAATTTTCTAGACAGGGCTCAGAGGTACCTCCTCCCACCAATATAGCTGCATCACAGTTGTGAGTTTTTCTCCCTTTTGAGTCAACTTTAATCAGAATTCCACCTCCAGGCTTATTCATCAGAATTTTAAAAGGCACTAAAATCTTCCTTTTCTGGAGGAGTTTGCCAATTTTTAATTTGTTTGTATCCAGTCTTTATTGTTTTTATAAATAACTCAAGGCAGCGAACACACACAATATTTCTTCTTCCTCTTGTTTTCCTCACAACAACAACCCAGTGAGGTGGGTTGGGCTGAGAGAGAGTGACTGACCCCAAATCACCTAGTTGGCTGTCATGCTTAAGGGAGAACTAGAACTCATGGTCTCCTGGTCATTGGCGCAAAGCCATCCAGCTGGTTTCCATGTCTAAACCAGGACTAGAACTCACCATTTCCTGGTTTCTAGCATAGTGCCTTAACCACTAAACCAGGGGTCAGCAACCTGTGGCTCCGGAGCTACATGCGGCTCTTTGGGCCCTCTGCTGTGGCTCCCTGTCAGGTGATCCCACCATTGGCTGGCCCCGCCCCTCGCGCTCCCCTCCCAATCACTCCTCACCTGGCCTGAGAAGGTAAGGGCAACAGCGGGGGATGGAGAAGCGGCCAGGGCAGAGACAGAGAGATACAGAGAGAGTGGGAGAGAGAGATACAGAGAGAGAGGGAGATGGGAGGGAGGGAGGGGAGAGAGAGATATGTCAAAAGGATTATATGGTTCCCGGTGTTTTTTAACAACTGGTTCTCTGCCCTAATGATCGAATGAGTAGGCGTGGCTAGGGGGGGTATCATGTGACTGGTGGAAGTGAGTGACATCGAGCTGGCCACACCCACCCAAGTTTTGTGGCTCTCGGTGTTTTCTTTTCTGTGGGAAATGGGTCCAAATGGCTCTTTGAGTATTTAAGGTTGCAGACCCCTGCACTAGACCAAACATTATGGCTCATTCAGGTTATGGGAGTTCTATATTTTAGTTGTGATTTTAAATTTGATTGTAGTGAAATATTTATTAATTTTTGAAATCGGAATGTCTTATTTTGTACTATGCCTAGTTATAGGCACATGAAAAATAATACTACTAATTATCCTTCATTGGCATTACAATCATCTCCTTTTTTCATCAGCACAAAAGATCTTCCTGTAACATTTACAAAGCTCTAATTTGAGTCTCTCTCTCTCTTCAATCATTGACAAGCCACAATATGGATCAAAATATTTCCATTCAGTGGAGTTTTAAAAAGAGGAAAAGTTTGCAAGATAATTTAAATATTCTTCAGATCTAGAACTATGTTGCCAAAATTCCACATTGAGAAGGAAAGATCAAAGCATTTGAAAGTTCTAGTTTTGATTATGATAGTTAAGGATGATGATGATGATGATGATGATGATGATTATTATGATTATGATGATGATGAATCAGAATAGAGCTGGAAGGGACCTTGGAGGTCTTCTAGTCCTACCCCCTGCTCAAGCAGGAAAACCTATACTATTTCAGACAAGTGGCTGTCCAGTCTCTTCTTAAAAGCCTCCAGTGATGGAGCTCCCACAACTTCTGAAGACAAGCAGTTCCACTGGTTAATTGTCCTCACTGTTAGGAAGTTTCTCCTTAATTCCTTGATTAGTTTCCATCCATTGTTTCATGTCCTGCCTTTTGGTGCTTTGGAGAATAAATTGACCCCCTCCTCTTTGTGGCAGCCTCTCAAATACTGGAATATGTTGTGGCTCCGTTGCCTGAGCCTGGGCTATCCACAGATGCAGACTCTGAGAGTGAGGGAGAGGAGTTGGCAAGGCCTCCTTCTCCAGGACCCTCCTCTCTGGCAATGCCTCCGGAGGACACCGAAGGCCAAACGATAGGCTCAGAGCCAAGCACGTCCCCGCAGCCACAGGTGGACAGCGATGAAGTAGATAAGTGCTGGCTGGACCCACGGCAGAGGCGCAGGGAGAAGCGTGCACAGCAGAGGGGAAGGCGTGCCAGAGATTAGTTGAGTCACTGGACCACACCCCACAGGGTATAAATGTGGGTGTGGTGGCTGGTTCAGTTTGTGACAAGCAAAAACTAGAAATAATCCATGATCTCTGCGTTACTGGACTTCTACCTGCCTTGTCGGACTGCATTTGGACTAATTCTTGTATTGTTGAAACTTTGCCTGCTTTATCGGAATGCTTGCAGTCTAATCTTTGTTTTGTGTGAGTAAAGTCTGAATTGGCAGCTAGCCACTGGGTTGCTGCCAGCTTTATCTTCAAAGATTTTGTCGTGTGGCTTATTAACTCCGGGCCGTCTGTGGGGGTGCGTGTGTGGGACGGGGACAGAACAGAATACTGCTATCATGTCCCCTCCTTCTTTTCTCTAGACTAGCCAAACCCAAATCCTGAAACCGTTCTTCATATGTTTTTGTCTCCAGGCCTTTAATCATCTTAGTTACTCTTCTTTGCACTTTTTCCAAAATCTCAACATCTTTTTTGTAATGTGGTGACCAAACCTGGATGCAGTATTCCAGGTGTGACCTTACTAAGGCTTTATAAAGCGGTACTAATACTTCATACAGTTTTGATTCCATGTCTCTGTTTATACAATCAAGAATTCTATTAGCTTGATAGATGATGATGATGATGATGATGATGATGATGATGATGATGATGATGAAATTTCTGCTGGAGAATGCTCAGCAGATGATGGTAATTTAGGGTCAATTCAAGTTTTATCCCAAAGCTTAAGATTTAGAAACACCTTCACATATGTTTGGACATTTTATAAGTTTATTTAAATCCTTTTTTATAGAGAAGTGACGGCGAACCTTTTCGGCACCAAGTGCCCAAACCGGAAAGTGCGTGCTGGAGCCCCGAAAACACATAGACCAGCTGGTGTTCTGGTTTCGGGCGCACACATGTGCACCAGCCAGCCAGCTGGTCTTTGGGTTTCTGGGGCTCCAACATGCACGAAAATCAGCTGGTCGGCGAGCATGCTCATGCCAGAAAACAGAAGAGCAGCTGGCAATGGCGTGCATGCCCACAGAGAGGGCTCTGCATGCCACGTCTGGCACACGTGCCATAGATTTGCCATCACAGTTATAAAAAATAAAAAGTCTGTCAGAATATTTATGAACTGGGACAGACATGGCAACAGGTCAGCCATTGGGGACTTGCTGGAATAGAACAGGGTAACAAGATTAGCCAATGTATAGGCATAGCAACTACCATATTTTTCGGAGTATAAGATGCACCGGAGTATAAGACGCACTGGAGTATAAGACGCAGCTTAGTTTTTGGGGAGGAAAATAGGAAAAAAAATCTGCCTACCAGGTATTCATCTGGCTAGCGTCCTTAGTCTGGTCAGCTTCAGCACATTAGTTTGCTGGGTTTTTATCCCCTGCTTGGGGATAAAAAAACAGCTTTTAAGGCACAGCTGAGAAGAAGCAGCAATGAGAAAAGCAGGCAAAACACCGGGAGATCGTTTCACTCAGCTAGCGCTTAGTTAGGGCTGAAAAAAAGCTGCTAAAGAACATCTGAGAGTCAGAGCAAAGCATGGAGATCGCTTCACTCACTAGGGCCTCGTTAAAGCACAGTGGAGAGTCGAGGGAGCAGGCAAAGCTGGGAAGATCACTCGTTAGTGCCTCGTTACCACCTTGTTAGGGCTGAAAAAAAGCTTTGAAAAAGCTACATTTGGAGTATAAGATGTACCCAAATTTTCAGCCTCTTTTAGGGGGGAAAAGGTGCATCTTATACACTGAAAAATACGGTAAGTCAGCCAATGAGGGCTGTTTGGGAGCTGAAACAGCTTGGAGCCTGGGCGTGGCTTAGGCTTAGCTTAACTACCCTGTATAGAGGAGGTTTTCTTTGTCTGTGTTAAGCTCTGAGCTCTGAAGCTGCAAACAAGTCTGGTCTTGTCTGCTCTGAATTGCTGGAACCGAAAGCAGTCCCTCCTCTCTACCACCTTGGAAGAATCTGCTGTTGATATTGTAAATTTACTTCATGTGTTATTATGTATATAAAGAAGTTAATGAATTCTGCTGAATCAGTTTACCTGTGTGTGCTTTCTGGATTTGATTTGGCGACAAACTCTGACAAAATCTCCCTATCCCTTACAGTGAAATATAAAGAAGCCACTTGATCTAGAAGCTAGTGCTTTTATGTTTGTCTGGAGCCTGGATCAATCAAAGGAATATGTTAAAAAAAAAGAAAGAACCATGACAGCGAGAAAGAGGAAACTAGGGATAAAATACTGCTAAAAGATCCTAGATATTGCCATTGGCTCTAGTAAACTAGACTAATCCCATTGCATGCATGCATAAACAAATAAACAAAAATACTAATCTAAGCTCTCCCTTTCTTTCTCCAAAAAGACCAGATAGCAGTAGCCATCTTTCCATTTTTCCTGAAGGCTTCAACATAACACTTAAGCCAGGGGTGGGTTCTACTTAACTTTACAACCAGTTTGCATCGCGCCCGAGCGCTTGCTTCACTCGCGCGCGCCCGCACTATTCTGCGCATGGGCAGATGCTTCTGCGCATGTGCAGATCACTTATGATGATGTCTGGGTCAGTGGGTGGAGCTTCCCGGCAATTTTACTACCAGTTCTTGCGAACCGGGGGCAACCCACCACTGATTTAAGCACTTCTCTGCATAAAAAAAGAAAAGAAAAAAAGAGGGTGAAATGGATATACACAAAGCTTTTGTATAAACTATTAGACAATCCTATGCAATTCTTTGTCATGCTTTCCTGGCAAAAAGAACTGAACACTTACCCCATCAACTGCAGTCCTACTGTTCAGAGGTGGGTTTCAGCAGGTTCTGACCAGTTCTGGAGAACCGGTAGCGGAAATTTTGAGTAGTTCAGAGAACCCGTAGTAAAAATTCTGACTGGCCCCACCCCCATCTATTCTCTGCCTCCCAAGTCCCAGCTGATTGGAAGGAAATGGGAATTTTGCAGTATTCTTCCCCTGGAGTGGGGTGGGAATGGAGATTTTACAGTATCCTTCCCTTGCCATGCCCACCAAGCCATGCCAAGCCCACCAAGCCACACCCACCGAACCGGTAGTAAAAAAATGTGAATCACACCACTGCTACTGTTGACCTGTGCTATGTCCAATCCCAAACATTTGTTTTTAACAATTAAGAACAGGTAACAGGGTTGTTTTATTTAATCTTCCTGGTTACGTTAAGTCCTGTCTTCCTGTCCCACCAACATAACCCTCAACTTCATGGAGGACCTTAAACCCTTCCATCACAACCAGGTGTCACCCTATGTATAATGATGATGATTAAGGGTTTACTTCATATTTTAGAAAGTTACTAAATGCTTTTAATTTAGATTAAACCTAAGGACTCTTTTAGTGTTATGGAGCCGAGTGATTTACTAAAGGATAGGAAGCATTCATCCATAATATCTAGAGAGATCTTTCTGAGCACACACACCCCATGGGCAAATGGTGTAACTTTGATACATGCTTACCATGAATTTTAAATGCAGGCATAATAAATTAGGCTTAAAATGCACCTAGGGCTTTAAGGATATATGCTACTTTCCAAATGAATTACTGACATAGATGTAAGAAACCAGAATCATACCGAGTCATATTCATTGGGGAAAATGCCCTGTGATTTTTTTTTTTTGTGCAAAACCAGTATATCAAAGATATCCATGGAGCGCTGTGTGACATAAAGAGCGGAAAGATTATTTATAGAACAATATGGAACGAAAGAGCATCTACAAAATCAATGAAAGACTCAGCTGTGAGTGAGCAATTTTGAAAGCAATGCAGATTCGTCAGCACTATCCGACCAATATCTTGTGGTTAGTTTCTTCCCATGGTGATTTATCTATTTATTTGTTTGATGAAGCAATTCCTAAACCTCTAGCGAAGTTACAAGGCCATCTCAATATATACGCTGTGATAAAGCTTCATTAAAATTAAGCAAAAAACTGGCATGACAGGAATTAAATGGTAAGGGGGAAAATCAGAAGCCAACACGCACACCTCTGAGTTCCTTCAATTAAAAAAGACTGTTAGGCCTGGAAGCCATCTTTTTTGTTGGGCCTTCAGGCCTGCCACATTTCCTACTGTGGGAAACAGGGAGGGGGGATTCTATGGAGCCAGGGTGATATCTAGTCATAATAACATTCCTTTCTCAGAGAGTCAAGGACATCTTGCCCTGCACCTGGAGGGCTGGAACTGGGAGGCATCTCCAGTTGGGACAGTGCTTTGATTGGACCATGTGATGGATATGTAGGTGTTGGGCAGGGACTTGAACTTTTCTTTGGGGACAGGGTGGATTTGATTTAAATCGAGTTGATTTAAATCACAATTTAAATCATGATTTAAATCACTAGTAAAAAGGCTTGATTTAAATCAACTCGATTTAAATCATAATTTTTAAAGAGCAACTGTCATCTCTGCTACTCCTTTGACCCACTGTTGACTCACTGATAGTCCCAGTGTTGCAGAATATACAGCCTCATGCTACATAACTAAGCTCCATTTCATGCTGAGTAAGCTAAATTATTTATGTATCTTAAATAGAAAACTATCTTACGATAGATTTTTACCCCAAAAGTTTTTTTATTAAAATAAATTCGATAAAAATAAAAAAAAATCCGATTTAAATAAAAAAAATCTGATTTTTTTGATTTTTTAAAAAAAATCATTGATTTTTATCCACCCTGTTTGGGGAGGGGGGGAAACCTGGAAGCTTTCAGATTTGGGGTTTCCCAGATGTGCCAATATGACACCTCTGAGAAAATGGGACTTTGAGGAACTTCAAGCCTCAAAATTTTCTTTCGTTGGGGGTAACTTGGAACCCTGACATTGAGTTCATTTATATATTTATGCCTATTATATATATTATGTAATTCTGTTATCTATCAGGAGCCCAAAGCCCTTCTGACTTTGCTTTTCAGAAGGCCACACAAAGTGAACACATAATCCAGGGACCCTGCAAACCGTCATCAAATGAGTCAGTTGCTAAACATACGATTTTTGATCATGTGACTATGTCGATACTGCGACAGTCGTAAATGTGAAAAACAGTCATAAGTCACTTTTTTCAGTGTCGTCGTGATTTTGAACAGCTATAAGTGAACTGTTGTACGTTGAGGACTACCTGTATTGTTGATAGAAAAAACAACTTGTCCAACTTGAAAGGAATTTTATTATTTTCACCTCTTTTAGCTCTTATCTATGTTTCTGCCTAAAAATGATAAGAAACACTCCACTACCAAACACCCACAAAAGAAAGATATCTCTACCAATGACAACCCAAACGACTCCTGGACATGCTTTAAATGTACTGAAACTATCAAGAATAATGAGGATATCATGAAATGCTACCCATGTGACAAGTACGCCCACCACACCTGCTTAAAAGTAACCAAACAAGTGGCCAATTTTCTACAAACATCAGCTGCATGTCCATCGTGTTTACTTAAGCTGGACAAATTAACTGTCCTGTCTGATAGAGTCGAAACCATAGAAACATCCATTGATTCCATAGAAGCATGCTTAGAAGCACATTTACAAGCACGTTTACAAGCACGTCTAACATCTTTTGAAAAAAAAGTACAGCACAGAAAAGTCAATACACAACAGCTCAAAATCCTATCTCAATTCAACAACCACTACCATTACCACAACCACAAATAACCACCAACCCGGCAAATAATATCTCCATACTCATCAAAGATGCCATCAAAAGTGAACAGAAACATCCACACGCTATTCTATTTGGTCTAGATGACACCAACGAATCTGATGATATCACTAAGATTCTCAACATTATCAGCAATTCTCATATATCGAGTGTTGTGTTCGGCTGAAGAACACGTGTTAAATAAAGAGAAGCTGATTGGTCCTGTCGCTGGAAGCTTGCTGGCGGGAGATTGGAGCCCTACAATTGGCTGAGCCACTGACAGCTCGAGTATAAAAGAGCTGTCAGCCGACGGAGCGCTCGCTTGCTTTCCTACCTGTTGTTGGTTGTTGTTCTCAATAAAAGAGCTGTTAGATCGTTAACCTGCATCTCCTCCTTTATTGCTTGTTGTTCTGGGAATAGAACACTGGTGAAATCATCTTCCAGAGATGGCCCTGAATTCAAGTACAGTGGCGGCTTGGTAGCCCCACGATTTTGTAGAGTCGTTTGCAAGAATGAATCCAGCAAACGCAAATTCGTTTATACAATAAACTCCATCACCAAAAACAACACCAACCATAACGAACTTTGCTCGTGGCCTGACCTATCCATACTGCAACGAGCCCACTCCCGTGAACTCAGCTCTGAAGTTAAAAGACATCAAGAACAAGGAGAGACTGACTTATACATTGACTACCACGCTGACTGTATCAAAAGTAAGTCCTGCAACCCACATCCTAACATCCAACCCCCCCATCATCCAAAATTAACCTTACTGTTAGTTGACCTCACCCCTTTCCTAAGAGGTCTGTAAGGGGCATGCATAAGTACACCAGTGTGCCTACCCTCCCTGTCCTAATGTTCCCTTTATTTGTATTCATTTTATGCATTCAATTCATGCTTATACTTATATCTGTTATCTAGTGCATGCTTAACAAATAAAATACATAAATAAAAAGGTACTTGCGGGTCCGCCTTCTGCCACCAATTGCCTCCCACCGGCCAGTTCGCTCCCACACAGAGGGCCTCCTCAGGGTGCCGTCCGCCAGACAATGTTGGCTGGCGACTCCCAGGGGGAGAGCCTTCTCTGTGGTGGCACCCACCCTCTGGAACAATCTACCCCCAGAGATACGAGTGATCCCAGACCTCCGGACTTTTCATCGGGCCCTTAAAACCTATTTTTTTCAGTTAGCCGGGCTGTCCTGATTTTATGGTTGGTTTTAAAATTGATACTGATTTTAATTGAAATGTTTTAAATTATGGGCCAAATTTCATTTAATTATTTTAAATCTATTTTAACTTTTGTGTATGAATGTTTTATATTTGGCTGTTTACCGCCCTGAGTCCGAAAGGAGAAGGGCGGTATAGAAATCTGAAAAATAAAAAATAAATACTAAAAAATAAATGAAAATTTTGGCCATGGTGCAGCTGCAAAACCGGTACTGATTCTTGCAGTTATCGGTAGCTCATTCGTGATTCGATTGAATTGGGTTAAACTGATATGACTGCAGGAAAGGAGATGCATTAGTTAAAAGTAAAAAAAAAAGATAACTAGATTTTCAAGAGACATCCACTTTTGGGAGCTAAACAAACCCAACTAGATTTGAAATACATCCTGTGGGTTTTTGCAAATACGTGAAAATTGACCCTCATCTTAAAGGTGTAGGTCTGACAACTCTTGTCATCTTTTTCTTTAGCCAGCAGCAAAATACACCAGCCAAGAGAGGGAATATTTTGAAAAAGTTGCTTTCATCAGAACAGCATTTAAAACCCATTCACTGTTTATGGTCACCACTGTGCTGATTGTTTGAATTTTCTTTAACAGATATCTGTAAACATTCAGGAACAGCAAGAAATCTCTTTTTTTGCCTGCTGGTAGAATCTCAGTGTGCAGCCTTTTCAGTATCTGTTGCACTGATTGTGTAAGAGAGAAACTTTATTGAAAGAAAGCCTTGGTGAGTCAGTGGCTGTAGGCTGCATGCCAGCTTCTCCTTGAAATGGGACAAAGCCCAAGAAGTTGAGAACTATTGACAATGTTCTCTTCTTCTTCTTCTTCTTCTTCTTCTTCTTCTTCTTCTTCTTCTTCTTCTTCTTCTTCTTCTTCTTCTTCTTCTTCTTCTTCTTCTTCTTCTTCTTCTTCTTCTTCTTCTTCTTCTTCTTCTTCTTTTTGTAATCTCTCCCTCTAAGGCAGGGGTGTCAAACTCAAGACCCAGAGGCTGGATCTGGCCCATGGAGAGTTTAGATCTGGCCCTCAGGGCTGCCATGGAAATAGAAAATTGACTGGCCCGTGATGCCTCTGCCAGCGAAAATGGAGTTCACGAGGGTCGCGTGCAGCCTGTCTTACCTCTGTTTTCACTAGCAGAGGGTTGCAGGAGGCCATCCCAGCAGAAAACAGAGCTCGTGAGGGCTGTGCATGTCATTTCCCCCCCCCCCGAGCTCTGTTTTCACTAGCAGAGGGTTGCAGGAGGCCGTCATAGCCAAAAATGGGACTTGGGAGCCCGTTTTCACTGGCAGAGCACTTGGGCCACCACAGGTGCCCCCAACGCAAGTGACATCATGCTGGTCATGCCCATCCTGACCACATACACCCTGCCCCCACCCCCCCAAGATCAAACACAACCCTGATGTGGCCCTCAATGAAATCTGGTTTGACACCCCTGGTCTAAGGGCACATTCATATACCTTTCATTTCATGTCTGTCTCCACCAGTGGTGGTATTCAGCCGGTTCTATCCAGTTCTGGAAAACCGGTAGCGGCGACTGCGGGAGGCTCCACCCACCCACCCAGACATCATCACATCCTGTTTTTGATGCTCTGCACTCACATTTGCAAACCAGTAGCAAAAGTAAGTGAATACCACCCCTGGTCTCCACTATATGGGGCTCCCCTTGAGGAGCACCTGGAGGCTCCAACTGGTGCAGAATGCGGCCACGTGGGGGATTACGGTAGCGAGGGGGCGCTCCCATGTGACACCTCTCCTGTGTGAGCTGCATTGGCTTCCGGTGGTCTTCCGGTGCGCTTCAAGGTGTTGGTTACCACCTTTAAAGTGCTCCATGGCATAGGACCTGGGTATTTGCGGGACCGCCTTCTGCCGCCGATAGCCTCCCACCAACCAGTATGCTCCCACAGAGAGGGACTCCTCAGGGTGCCGTCAGCCAGGCAATGTCGGCTGGCGACCCCCGGGGGGAGGGCCTTCTCTGTGGCAGCTCCTGCCCTCTGGAACGATTTGCCCCCGGAGATACGAAGGATATCGGATCTCCGGGTCTTTCTCCATGCCCTGAAAACTTTTCTTTTCCACCAAGCAGGGCTGGCGTGAACCCCCCCCCTTTTTTTTTAGTTTTTTAGTTTTTAATTTGTCAACAGGTTTTAATTAGAATTGTTTTAAATTAGCGCCAAAGTATGTAATTCTTTTAATAATTTTAAATTTTGTATTGGTATGTGTTTTAGTTCTGGCTGTGCACTGCCCTGAGTCCACTAGGAGAAGGGCGGTATACAAATTGAATTAAATAAATAAATAAATAAATAAATAAATAAATAAATAAATAAAGTTAACAGTCTCCATTCCTTCAACCAGCATTTATCCCTTTGATGAGCTGAAAGGACCATATCCAATGTCTCCCTGCACCTATAGACCTAGAATAATTTCCTGACAGCGAGAACAATGAACCTAGTGGAACAGCTTGGCTTCAGAAGTGATGGATGCTCTATCACTGGAGACTTTTGAGAAGAGACTGGACAGCCACCTGTCTGGAATGATATAGTGCAGTGATGGTGAACCTTTTCGGCACCAAGTGCCCAAACTGGAATGTGAAACCCGAAGATCAGTTGGCTGGCGCTCTGGTACACACACAGACCAGCTGACTGGTGTACATACTGGAAACCAGAAGACCAGCTGGCAATGGCACGCATGCCCACAGCAGGGCTCTGCATGCCACCTCTGGCATGTGTGCCATAGGTTCACCATCACAGATATAGTGCCTCCTGGTTGAGCAGGGGGTTGCACTAGAAGACCTCCAAGGTCCCTTCCAACTCTGATATACTATTCTGTTCTAAATAACGAAATATGTTAAATGATAAGAAAGTAAGAATAACTTTCTTATTCCTTGGTAGTGCAGTGGTTTAATGCACCCTGTTATTAACACAGCTGCCTGCAATTTCTGCAGGTTCGAATCTTACCAGGCTCAAGGTTGACTCAGCCTTCCATCCTTTCTAAGGTAGGTAAATTGAGGACCCAGTTTGTGGGGGCAATAAGCTGACTTTGTATAAATATACAAAAGTATGAAGGCTATTGTTTAACGCACTGTAAGCCGCCCTGAGTCTCCGGAGAAGGGCGGTATATAAATCAAATTAAAAAAAAAAAAAACTTTCCATTGAGCAATGGAAATCCTTTTCCTTGTTTTTGAGTTGGGCTCTTTTTTTCACAGGCAACATTTTATGTCTGTGTGTAAACAAGACCCTTGACCAGGTCAGGTAAAAATGTAACTGCTGCATGGACCCAGAGTGCTATACTTATTTTGTCTAACCTTGTACAAGGTTTTCTTTTAAAGCTTACGATGTGAATACAGCTACTTTGGTTAATTTATGGTTTGGGGTATTATGCAAATTGAGACCAAGGATTACTTCAAAATCCAAGTTTAATATGTTGTATGAATATCATGTACTGTTTATCATCACCAACTTTGAACGCCTTCTGTGGTGGCTTGTAATGGATTATTCTGACCCCATGAATGCTAACAACTATTGGCTGAATGTTACAGGGCAGAAGGGATGCATATTCCTTCCACATCCAGCAAGCACAGAGCAACATTCCCCCACCCCGCCCCTGGATTAAGAGGGACTGAGAAAGAGGATCAAAGAGATCAAACAAACCTGGGTTTAGCATACTCACTGGGATTAAATTACACATACTTACTTTCCAAAATTCTACAGCCTAACCCCTTTTTCCCCTTTCAATAAATCTGACTAATGAGATTCTGAAAAACCCTGTTTTCTTGGTTGTGAATAGCTGCTAGGCGCTTGACACGACTCCTGCCAGAGTGCCTCATAAAACAAGAACGCCATGAAAATTTTTATAGAGTCTGGATTTTCTTGGCTTTTGATTTTTCTGTGTCTGAAACGAGTTGGCGATCCATGGGGTGGCAAGCTACAAGAGGTTTCTTGGTTCCTCCCAAGTTCATACTTCTAGAAACAGGGCAGCCAACCACTAAATATCAGCGACACTTCCAAAGAAAGAAGCAAAATAATAGTGTTCTTGAACTCTTCTCCTTCTCCTTCTCCTTCTCCTTCTCCTTCTCCTTCTCCTTCTCCTTCTCCTTCTCCTTCTCCTTCTCCTTCTCCTTCTCCTTCTCCTTCTCCTTCTCCTTCTCCTTCTTTATTTCTTTATTTATTAGTCATATTTCTATGCCGCCCACTCTCCGAGGACTCTGGGCGGCTTACACCAAAGACAGTATACTAAATAGCATATTGTCCCCTAACAATCTGGGTCCTCATTTTACCCACCTCGGAAGGATGGAAGGCTGAGTCAACCTTGAGCCGGTGAGATTTGATCAGCTGATTTCTGAACTAGCAGTCAGCTGAAGTAGCTGCAGTATTGCACTCTAACCATTGCGCCACCTCGGCTCTTCTTCTTCTCCTTCTTCCTCCTCCTCCTTCCTCCCTCCTCCTCCTCCTCCTTCTTCTTCTCCTCCCCCTCCCCCTCCCCTTCTTCTTTTTCTTCTTCTTCTCCTCTTCCTCCCTCTTCCTCCTCCTCCTCCTCCTCCTCCTCCATGTGGGTTTATAAATACCAATTTTTAGAAGTGAGCACAGGAGTTTTATTCAAGGACATAAAAACACTAAATAGAAGAGAGATGGAGCCCAAGTAATAACAACATATACCAATAGAAGAGAACATTTGTAGCTCAGGATTGAACTATTGAACATCATTCCCTTCCAGCACTGAGGATGTCACCTAGTTGGGTAAATTAAACATCTGCAAGAAAACAACCAAGCTCAGAGACCACCAAGGACATCACAATAAAAATGTATTGTTATTAACAGTCTATTAGCCTCCAAATTTCACCCTTCCTTAACTTGTGCATTCCCCCTGGTTCTTCTCTCCAGGGATTATTTTCATGCTTAAACCTTTATCCATTTTCTGTATTCACATGAAGCACACAACAATAAACTAATCAAAGCTGGCTTAGTCTGTAGATTCTAAGATTCTACTTTGGTAGATTTGAATTCTGCAATTTCCAAGAATTTTTTCCATATGTCTTATTTCAGAGTAACGATTCTACAAAATGTAATAGTTGCTTCAACCCACATGGCATCAGGGTTTCTCTTTTTTTTTTAATTAAAAATTTTTTTTTATTTTTATTTCTCATAAACATACATATATAAACTCTTAACCAGCATCAATTGTACATATTATCTTTGGATTCCATATTAAATCATTTTCTGCCTTAAATAATTAAAATAAGATATACTCTGGACTGTTCTTCTACCCTTCCATCTCTTCTACAAACCACAACAACCCTTCTCTTTCTTTTCTTTTTTTTCTTTTCTCTTCCCTTTCCCTCTCTACTTCTATCCTTTCCAACTTTCCTCTTCCTCCTCTCCTTCCCCTTCCCTACTTCCCCTTCCCTTCCCTTCCCTTCCCCCGCTCCTCTCTTCTTCCTTCCTTCCTAACCTTCTCTCCTACTTTCCTTCCCCCTCTTTTCCTTCCTCTCCTCTTCCCTTTCCTCTATCCTTCTCTCTCCTTCCCTCTCTTCTCCCCTCTTTCTCCTCTACACCTCTACTCCTCTCTTCATCCCCTCTCCATTGTTGTGTTTATTTTCCATTCGGTATATTTTCAATGTGGCATCAGGATTTCTCAATGGTGAGGTATATGCTTTGTGTTAAAGGTCTCAGTTTTAATCTTTCATTTTGAAGCTTTTAATTTAAAAGATTCTTCAGTAACAGCACTTGGAAATAAACACTACTAAATATATTGGAGAGGTACTCCAATACTCCTTGTGAAATTGGTCTGTGCAAGAGATTGTAACTCAGTGACACGACATGCATTCTGCAGGTTGCATCCCAGGTTTGAGTCTCTGATGACTCTGGTTGATAAGGCGTTGATGAAAGAGCCTTCAGTCGTTTATGAAAGTAAAGGTACAAACGCTCTTTAAAGAATTGGTAGAATACAACTTCCTATATTCTAGAGCAGTGATGGCTAACCTTTTTGTTGTCACGTGCCGAAAGCATGCGTGTGCCCGCACCCTTAATGTAATGTGTGCATGACCCCCCTGCGTTCCACACACCCCGTTTTGGACCTAGTAGGCCTCCCTGCAGCCTCCTGGGAGCAAAAACGGGCCACGGGGAGTGCACCGCAGCCCCCACACCCCATTTTGGGCCTAGTAGGCCTCCCTGCACTTATAACCCATAATACAATGCGTATGCAACCCCCCACACACACCTGCACGCGCAATGCCCCCATGCATGCACACCGTCTCCCGCATTCTCCCTGCCCCCAAGCATGCACAGCAGAGACCCGAAAATCAGCTGGCTGGTGGGAGGCATGCGCATACGTGGTGGAGCTGAGCTGCCGTGATGGCTCGCGTGTCCACAGAGAGGGCTCTGCATGCCACCTGTGGCACGCGTGCCATAGGTTTACCATCACAGTTCTAGAGTTATGTCCCCATCTATCTGGCAGATCTCCACCCCTCTGCCCTGTGCACTCTAGCCGGCAGCTCCACCCAAGCCGGCAGCTCCTCCCTCTCTTCCCCATTGGCCTGCGAGCTCTCCCCAGCCGAGTCCTGTTCTGCCAGCAGCTCAGGGTCAGCAATACCAGACATGCCAGGAATGCTTTCATTCTTCCTCAAGGCCTCTGAGGAAGACATGGATGAGCCATCATCCACAGGAGACATCACACCCTCATGACAACTTTTTCTTTAGCAATCGTGCAAAGTTACAACGGCACTGAAAAAAAGTGACCTACAACTGGACTTCGTACTTAACAACCATCACAACATCCCCATGATCACATGATCAAAATTCAGGCATTCAGCAACTGGCAGATATTTGTGATTTGCTTAACAACCGCCTTGCTTAGCTATGTAAATTCTGCTCCCAATTGTGGTCATACGTTGAGGACTACCTGTTTGGATTTATTTTATACTCTTCTTCCCTGTTCAGAAGCCCTTCTGAATGATCAAACTCATCTGAAGGCATCCAATTCAATTGGGTGAGTTAATTCAAACCATTGATGTGAATTACAAAGTTGATTGTATCCAGGGCTTTGACAGAGCAGCCTTGAACGAAGACGGAACACAACCTGAAAAAAAATGCCTACTTTCTTAGCAGCAAGTTGCAGGCTGCACCTGCTGGCTTCGAACGATGTCATTTTACGTACCAGTTTCCAATGATGGCATGCGGGACCATCAATATTGTTAAGGATATTCTTGGCTCATAACCAATGTTGTGGGTTATTGAGCAGAGTACTCTTTGAGTAAACGCATGAAAAGCGATTGGGAGTGGTTGTGAACAATCACAGTTAACATACAAACACACTGAGTTGTTGTAGTCTTTTACTTTTAGAAGAAATAAAGCAAAGTTCAAAAACAATCCAAGTCATACAAAGATAAGGTTTAAAAGATCAATTCAGGAATATTTCAAGTACAAAGTCTTCTTACCAGTTGTGGTCATACACATTAAAACAGTTCTTCTTGAGTTTCAAAACAGGAACAAGTTCAATATCAAAACATTCAATAAATAGTAGAAAACAACATGTAGCTATGATCAAACAGTGATCATGCAGAGAGATCAGGTAGAGAGTTACAGCAAATAAGCAGGCAAAATGGCATAGTATCCACACAAGCCATGATCCTGACTTGCCTTAAGTACATTGGCTACAGAGCTTAGCCAATCAGGATACAGGATGATTCAATACAGTCTTAAAGCAATATAATACCTTTCTAACTGCCAACATACATAGTTGGTTTATATATTGCCTGACCAACTAGTTAGACAAATAACCATTTCCTAACAAATATCCTGCCTCCTGCCCCCCTCCCCAGCAAAACACGAAAGTTGTATTACAGCTATCTACCTGTCCAATCTAGACTAGATCCCTGTCCGTTTTCCTTCTTGCTTCCTATCGTTGTCTTTTCTTCCTTGAATTTTGGATTGGTCCCACTTTTGTTGCTCATATCAAGGCAGCCTTTTTGATGGCAGGAGTGGTGGTAGGGCAGAAGATAAATTTGATAAACAAGGTGTATATTTAATATTGCATGTACTATTGCAGCGAGGGTTATATTTGCACAGCATTGGGAAAATGAAGATGAAGAGATAAATTTAGAAGATATTGGACTGTGCAGAAATGGACAGACTTACATTGAAGATTAAACAGAAAGAAGATACAGAATGCTACCAAACATGGAATTTATTTTATCAATGGCTGGAAAAAAGGGGTAAAGATGAGGAATATAATTTGTATTGTTAAGCAAACAAAATAACCCAGACAACACTATGTTTATTCAGCACTAATTAAATGTAATAGTAGAAAATTAATAAAAGTTTATTTTTTTAAAAAAAGAATTTCTGTTTGATCTAATCCTTCCCTAGTTCCACACCAGGGGTAAAATCCAGCAGGTTCTGACAGGTTCTGGAGAACCGGTAGCGAATATTTTGAGCAGTTCGGAGAACCGGTAGCAGAAATTTTGAGTAATTCTGAGAACCAACAAATATCACCTCTGGCTGGCCCCAAAGTGGGGTGGGAATGGAGATTTTGCAATATCCTTCCCCCAGGAGTGAGGTGGGAATGGAGATTTTGCAGTATCCTTCCCCTGCCACACCCATCAAGCCACGCCCACCAAGCCACACCATGCCCATCAAGCCATGTCCACAGAACCAGTAGTAAAAAACTTGGATTTCACCACTGTTGTACACCCTCTCAATTTCCTGCTTCCAACTTTCTTCGTCCTTCCCCATTAAGTGCTCTCAATTTCTTCTTTTCCTTTCTAACCTTGTATTGGACCCCCAACAGTCAGGGTTTAATTCCTTGAGCAAATATTATCATTAATCCACTCAGAATCCTGCCCCTTTTTAGCTAACCTTGCATAGCTCAACTCTGTCTTCTCTTATTATAAACTCATGCTTGCTTTTGAGCTCCCCCCTCTTTTTTTTCCCCACCTTTGAGAAAATGAGGAGCTATAAAGTCATACTTAATGATCACACTGACTGGTATACTTTCAGATCAACCACTGCTTTGATCTTCAGATATTCACTGATATTCAAATTCCACAAGTCATCCCATTGATGCTCTGTCGATCTGCAAGCACCATCAACTATTAAACACGATGATTTAGCAAGCAGAGCAACAGGCTGAAGATCTCTGAGTTTAGAAACAAAGAAGGCTCAATCCTGATTTATGCTTCGATGGGAGAAGTCCAGGAAACATCAGTGCTAGTAGAAGCATCTGGACAGTTTTCTCTGTGGTTGAAATTTAAATAAGATTGATGCTTAGATAATACTTTAAAAAAAAAAATCCTAAATAATACAATGGCAAGTTAACTTCTGCATTATTGCCCTGTATGTTCATTTTTACATCGTCACCGGAAGTTGACTTGTCACCTAGGAGCCTTGGTGGTGCAGTGGTTAGAATGGCTAACTCTGGCCACCGCCTGGAGTTCGATTCTGACCAGTTCGAAGTTGATTCAGCCTTATATCTTTCCAAAGCTGGTAAAATGAGGAGCCAGATTGTTAGAGCAATATGCTGACATTGTAAACTGCTCAGAGAGGGCTGCAAAGCACTGTGAAGCAGGGGTGGGTTCTAAAATTTTTTACTACCGGTTCTGTGGGCGTGGCTTATTTTGTGGACATGGCTTGATGGTCATGTGACAATTCTTTTGGATTTAGCAGAGGTACTGGTCTACCAGGCTTTTAACTGCTTGCAGAGCTGTACCGGTCTACTCATTTGTTTTTGGAGGCACCGGTCTACTTATTTGTTTTTGGAGGCATCGGTCTACTCATTTGTTTTTGGAGGCACCGGTCTACCCATTTATTTTTGGAGGCACCGGTCTACCACCACACTGCCTTTTAACACTGATCAGCTGTAGGGCGGCCCTTTGAAGCCCCGCGGCAAGAGTTTAAACAGTTTTTTTTTCCTTCTAGCCGATCAGCTGGGACTCAGGAGGCAGCAATAGATTGGTGGTGGGGCCAAATAAAAGGTAAGAATAACGCAGGGGGGTACTGGGGGGCGGGAGGGCCCAGCTCCTGAACAAAGAGAACTGGTTTTTTGTTTTTTTTAATTTGATTTATATGCCGCCCTTCTCCGGAGACTCAGGGTGGCTTACAATGCGTTAAGCAATAGCCTTCATACTTTTGTATATTTATACAAAGTCAGCTTATTGCCCCCACAAACTGGGTCCTCATTTAACCTACCTTAGAAAGGATGGAAGGCTGAGTCGATCTTGAGCCTGGTAAGATTCGAACCTGCAGAAATTGCAGGCAGCTGTGTTAATAACAGGGTGCATTAAACCACTGTACTACCAAGGCTCTTTTTCGGTGACATCATATCATCAGCGCTACCGGTTCAGCCAAACCGGGCCAAACCGGGAGGAACCCACCACTGCTATGAAGCAGTCCATAAATCTAAGTGTTGTGGTCTGCCAGCAGCCAGTGAAGTTGCTGGCAGACTTTGGACAGTGAGGAGGTTGGGGAGGAACATGGGCCAGTCCTGGAGTCTGGGGAAGGCTCTGATGAGTGCTCTGCATCAGAGGCAGAGATGGGGCCAGGGCCATCCAACAGTTATCAGCTATCCGACCTTCGGAGTCGGAGATAAGTGGAGCTGGAGCCTGTTCCCGATGCGCGCATGCACAGAATTGCCAGGAGAAGGGAACAGTTAAGGAACAAGGGCCAACTCGGGAGTAAAGGCACAGGTGGATGGTGAATGGCCTCTCCCATAGGGAATAAAGAGGAGCAAAAGGGGAGTGGCATTTGCAGGAGACAATTAGTTCATTTCATTGGTTCTCTGGATTCCAAATAGATACAGAATGATACATTCTGCTGCAGCTATTATTATTTTTATTTTTTATTTTTTTAATTTGATTTATATGCCGCCCTTCTCCAGAGACTCAGGGCAGCTTACAATGCATTAAGCAATAGCCTTCATACTTTTGTATATTTATACAAAGTCAGCTTATTGCCCCCACAAACTGGGTCCTCATTTAACCTACCTTAGAAAGGATGGAAGGCTGAGTCGACCTTGAGCCTGGGGAGAACTGAACTCACAGTAATTGCAGGCAGCTGTATGTTAAATGTTGCCGTAGGAGGCATTAGCCTCCTACGCCACTCAGGCTCCTTTATGGAGGAAGATGGGTGTCAGTGCAGTCAGAAAATCTCAAGTTTTAAATGTTGCATCTTACGCTTAGGATGCTGAAAAGGTTGTGCATTATCCCTGTAACATTTTGATAAATAATTTTCTAAGATAATAATAACTTTATTGTCATTGTATGTGTATACACAGTATACCCATACAACAAAATTCACTTAACACCCAAAGACCAGGTCCAACACACATAACAATCCCCAAACACATTCCCACCCACCACAATTCCCCACCCCTAAGCCACCCAAACATCTACACAACAGACTAAGTAATGCTGTCCAATAGCTCACTGATGGTGGCCCTTTAGTTCATTGTTGAGTGCAATTATAGCTCTGGGACAGGGGTGGGTTCTACTTATCTTTACTACCAGTTTGTAACGGGACTGTGTGTGCGTTTGCTTCGCTCGCGTGCGTACACGCTCTTCTGCGCAGAAGCATTTTGATGACGTTGGGGTTGGTGGGCGGAGCCTCCCACCAGTTTTACTACTGGTTCTATAGAACCGGTGCGAACCAGGGGCAACCCACCACTGCTTTGGGATATTTTAGAAGATGGTTTTCAGTCAAGATCAGCCAGGCTGGAAATAGATGTTCAGATCTCAAAAGAAAATAAAAACAATCTTATGCATTCTATTGTACCTTTTGTCAGTGCAATTTTTAGATGCAGCCATTTCTAAATTGGTTTCTTTCTTCTTTCTTTCTTTCTTTCTTTCTTTCTTTCTTTCTTTCTTTCTTTCTTTCTTTCTTTTTTTTTGTGGTTCAAGACAATCGTTCATCAGATCAGATATGAAATTCACTTGGTTTTTATTTATGGAGACCAGAATCTAAGGAATCACTTAGAAAGTTGTTGGTTTAGAAAACGTGGCAGACTTACCGCAACAGACTTGATGCACTACAAATCTTGTTTCTGTTCACCCCACCATGGGAGGCATGGCATTCGTATTAGTCACATGATCATTCCAGGAACTACTGGAGGACCAGGAGCAAATGTCCTCTTTGCAATAACTTTGTCAGCACTTCAAGCTGCATTTACTCTAGTGCTGACATAAGAAGGAGAAGCGGAGGCATCTGGAAAGGGATGTTTGACTTTTCACCTACTTATTTTCCCTGGAGATAATATCCCCTAGGAGATGGGATGGGAGGGGGGAAATTCCTTTGAACTGGAGTAGTAGATTAGGGGCAGAGTGACTTGGAAGATGGCCAATGAGTGCAGAGGAGTGGGGAACGGAAAGGGAGGGTTTTGGGTCTGGAAGTCAGTGCTGTCTGTGATGGAGTCAGAGCTAGAATGTCGTGCTTAATAAATGGAAGTTTTTCATCAAAGACTTTGTTTGAAATGCAATTTATTTGAGACGACCTCGAAACCTGACAAACTTGTTAGAGCATGATGGTTCTACAACGAAAAATAAAAGGCTATAATAAAATAAAGTAAAACGAAATAGCAAGCAAGCTACAGATAGTTTTCAACTTAAAACAATTGGGACTAGCATTCTTGAGCAAAATGGTTGCTAAGCATTAAGAGCTGTCCAATTGTCCACTGGAGGATTTGATAGCCCATGCCTGGACTACATATTTTCAAAGCTGTTTGGTAAAGTCCAAAAGGATTTTTAAAAAGTTGATTTAGAGTAGGGGTGTCAAACTTAAGGCTTGCAAGCCAGATCTGGCCCATGGGGTATTTAGACCCTGACCCTAGAAACAGGAAAAGTCCGGCCCGTGGTGCCTTTGCCAGCAAAAATGGAGCTCGGGGGGGGGGGGAATCCATTTTCACTGGCAGAGGGTTGCAGGAGGCTGTCGCTGCCAAAAATGGAGCTCAGGAGCCCATTTTCACTGGCAGACTGCTCGGGCCACAGGCACCCCCCAACATGAGTGATGTCAAGCTGGCCACACCCACCCTGGCCATGCCCCCCCCAGGTCAAACACAACCCTGTTGCAGCCCTCAACGAAATCATGTTTGACACTCCTGACTAGCACTCCTGATAGGAGCAACTTAAACAGATGGTGCCAATATCCCTTTAGTTTAACTATCTCACATCATTGTCGTGGGAAGGAGTTCAGCCTTATTTTCCCCTCCTGCTATTTTATAGTAAGAAAAAGGTCCAAATACTGTTATCACCGCACTGTCTGTGTTTGTTTCCTTGGTGGTCAAATGCTGTTTTCCATTGTGGTCAAAGCACCAGTAGTGCTGTTTCTATCCAGCACGACAAGGAAAAACATTTAAAGAGAATTGCAGAGTCCCAAAAAGCCTTTGCAAATGGCTTCCATATAGCTCTGGGCTTCACAAAAAGCTGTCAGGAGCTTTGGCTGGAAGCATACACTTTCCAATGAATACCTGCACAGAGACAAAATACCCTATGCATTTGGAGCACCAAGTAAAAAAATAAAATAAAATAAAAGTAAAAATTTTGATAAAGGTTGAAAGAAAGTGTTCCCCGGGTTTTTTATACAGCTTGCTTGCATTTTAGGAATACTAAATGGATTGTGCTTTCAAAGTCTATTTTCTTTCTTTCTGTGAATCAGATATGTTTTTGTGCTTTATTAAAGAAATAACATCTCTACTGTGTTGGTATTACAATTCTCAAACATTTGCCAATATATCCATCTACCCTTCCTTCCTTCCTTCCTTCCTTCCTTCCTTCCTTCCTTCCTTCCTTCCTCCCTCCCTCCCTTCCCTTCCCTTGCCATGCCATGCCATGCCATGCCATGCCATGCCATGCCATGCCATGCCTCCCTCCCTCCCTCTCTCCCTCCCTCCCTCCCTTCCTTCCTCCCTTCCTTCCCCCCAATAAACTTCAGTTAAGCTATCTTATACAAAATTCAGAGAACTCAATTGTGATATTGCTCAAATAACATTATTCTTCTAATGCACCGTTGGGTTTATTAATAGCCATCCCATAAACAATAAAACTTACCCGAGCATGAAATGCGTTTATGCGAATGTGCTCATTACCTTGGCATTAGAGTGCTGTGGATTTTTGATGCTTTAACACCATTCATACTACAGCTGCCTGCCTTCTTCTTAAGCAAAAAGAAGGCATTGGAAAAATGCACTGGGAAGGAAGCATTTGACTGGATAATTTAAATCTAAATTAGCCAGTGTAGAGTGAATGTTTGTGATGCCTTTTAAACACATGTTTATGTCAAACCACCAACAGCACCAGCTCAAATTATCTTACCTTTTTTTTCAAGAAACACAACTGTTGCTGGATTTCTTATAATGCAGACCAGTGGTGAAACCCAAATTTTTTACTACTGGTTCTGTGGGCGTGGCTTGGTGGACATGGCAGGGGAAGGATACTGCAAAATCTCCATTCCCACCCCACTCTGGGGCCAGCCAGAGGTGGTATTTGCCAGTTCTCCAAACTACTCAAAATTTCCGCTACTGGTTCTCCAGAACCTGTCGGAACCTGCTGAATTTCTCCCCTGATGCAGATGAATAAAAGAACATTGTCTTTGGGGGAATGGGGAAGGTAACATTATGGGGAACAAAGCTTCCTTTTGGTTCATATGAAAGCAAGATTAAGACATTTTTCAGTACTTGGATTTTACAAAATGTAGCCCACTGACTAGCTTCAAATGTTTGAGATTTCAAAGATACCACAGACAGCCACCTTCTTCCTTCCCGTTAATTAATAAGAGGGCGAGTTACTTTCTAGATTTGACCTGCAACTCCCAAAATATTCAGGCGAAGAATTCTTTGTGTCACATTCTCGCTCTCTCCTTCCCACCCCACGCCTTGGTTTCATTTGTCTTGAAAATGAAAAAAGAACACATCGGAGTAGCTCTTGAAAAAGGCTGCGCGTAGTTTGAAAGGTAATTCTCCTGACATTTTATCAGGATATGAAAGGCAGGACTTTGATTAACTCCATTGCTCCTTCAGCTTAAAAAGTACGTATCAGAGTGCTCAGAGCTTACATCTTCAAGTGCTGCCATTTGCTGGTACTGTGGAAAACGAGTCCTGAGGAAAAAAAAAAATAATAATAATCGGAAAATTCTCAACAAAAGTTTTCTTCTCTTGCAAAAGAAGCTTCTCTTTCTCGATCTCATCTTTGAGCTGCTCGGCATCTTCGTTGGGAAATGGTTGATGTTTTCTGTTTCCTTTCTGTCTACTGCTCTACAGCTGGGGTCACCAACTTTTCGGACCTCAGGGACCATTAAATTCATAATTTTAAATCCCGTGGACTACTAATATGATCTGCCTAATGACCGGATGGGTGGGCGTAGCTAGGTGGTCATGTGACTGGGTGGGCGTGGTCAACTCAATGTCACTCACATCGAGGGGTGCCTCGCTAGCCTCTACTTGCCCCTCCCCTCCCAGCCACTCCTCGCCTCCCCACCCTGGCTCCTTAGGACCCCAACAGGAAGCAGTTGTTGGAGCTAATCAGCCACCAGAAGAAAGAGTTGACAAAACAGTTCAGTTCAAATTGGATCTGACCAAGAAGGAGGGTCAGCAGAAGCACCTCACTGAGGACTATGAGCATAGGCTTTCCAAGCAGAGGGAAGACCTGCAGGAGTGCAAGGCCAGGTACAGGCACCTGGAGGCTCAATGGGCTGAGATGGTCAGTCAGTTCCAGGCCATGATGAAGTCCCACTGGAACAAGGCCCTCTGGCTCTTTGCCACCAGCACCACTTCCCTCCAGCCTTCGCCCAAAGCCCCGCACCAGGAGGCTGAAACAGACCCCAAGTTGGAATTTCTGCCCCCCTCCAACCCACACAAGAAGACCTTGAAGGGGGAGACTCTCTGCAGCAACACAAATGTTCATTGCATGCATCCAGCCCAAGGGCCGTTTCTCGAGGACCCCTGATTTAGTGCAATATAAAAAATGCAAATAATTTTTCTACGGACCACCAAAATTTTCTCGTGGACCATCAGTGGTCCATGGACCACTAGTTGGTGACCGCTGCTCTACAGTGTATCACAGAGATCTCTAACTTTTCCAGCTCAGCGGATCGGCGGAGGCAGTGGGGTCAAAAGAGGGGTGGGGAGGGGGGATGGTTTCCCGCACAGTGCATGCTATTTTCACAAATGCAGCTTCCTGTGCTCGCCCACCATTTTCGCAGCCTGGTTTCAATGGGAGACTACCACACAGTGGCGGTATTCAGCCGGTTCTATCCGGTTCAGGCGAACTGATAGCGGTGGCTGCGGGAGGCTCCTCCCACCCGCCTGGATGTCATCATGTCCCGTTTTTGACCCTCTGTGCATGCGCGGAAGGCTCTGTGTATATGCGGGGGTGGTGCGGGTGAGTGAAGCGAGAGCGCGCACCAGGGGTGGGTTCTAAATTTTTTTACTACCGGTTCTGTGGGCATGGCTTATTTTGTGGGTGTGGCTTGGAGGTCATGTGACTAGGTGGGCGTGGCTAGCTGGTCAGAGTCATTTCTGGAAGGTCCTCGCACTTACGACCAGGCCTCGCACTTATGACCCGACTCATTTGTTTGCTTTTAACACTGATCAGCTGTAGGACGGCCCTTTGAAGCCCTGCGGCAAGAGTTTAAACAGTTTTTTTCCCTCTAGTTATCAGCTGGGACTCAGGAGGCAGCAATAGATTGGGGGTGGGACCAAATAAAAGATAAGAATAACGTGGGGGGTGGGGGGTGGGAGGGCAGGGGGGAGAGAACCGGTTTGGTGACGTCATATCATCACCGCTACCAGCTCGGCCGAACCGGACCGAACTGGGAGGAACCCACCACTGGTGCGCACGCTCACATTTGTGAACCGGTAGTGAAAGTAAATGAATACCACCCCTGCTATCATATCAGGCTCTGAACTAAACTGGGAAAGTAGCATTGGCAAACTAGTTCCATAATATTGCCAAGAAGACTGCCTGGTCCGTGACATGAGCAGGAGTTACAAAATGCAACGCGCTTGATGAAGAGGAAAAGAGCATTGGTCCTCTAACCTGTGACAGATCTCCTGCGATTCTTTCAGAGACGAGGCTAGGTCAGCCTTTTCATTAGACCACAGATGTATCTGCAGGAGAAGACTGATTAATACATTTCAGTCCTCTGAATGACAAGAGATTCCAACCAGCCATGACTAAAGAGCAGCCATAACCCTTTTAATTGCATAAAATAACCATCTTCATTAGGCCAACTTATCCTCTTGAGTATACCCCTGGGAAGCAGTTCAATGACTATGGAGCACAATTCCTTTCTCCCGGCAGCTTCTTAGGGAGGCTTTCTACGTGATGCCATTTCTCCCCACTTGAAAAGGACAGCGTCCCAGGCATGCCCTTTTTCAATTTAATCTCTCTGAGAGAAAGGAATTAAAAACTAAATTTGATACTGGGCAAATTCGGGCTAGGTTGAAAGGAAGTGAACAAAGCAAAATGGGAAATGTTGAAAGAAATCAGCAGGGCGCCGGTGTGTTTCCAGGTGCAATTCAAGGTGCTGTTTGTCACCTATAAAGCCCCACATGGCTTGGGACCGAGTTACCTGAGGGACCATCTTTTTCTGAGAGTCTCCACCCATACAATTCAATCCAGCAGATTGGGCATGCTACTGATCCCATCAGCCAAAGAGTGTCCGTGGGTGGGAACTAGAAGATGGGTCTTCCCTGCTGTAGCCCCTGCATTGTGGAATAGTCTCCCCTTGGAAATTAGAATGGCTCTAACCATGTTGGCGTTTCACAAGGCTCTACAAACTTGGTTATGTACTCAGACTTAGGGCTTGGAATGTGTTAAAAGCAGAGTAGAGTAGAGTAGAGTAGAGTAGAGTAGAGTAGAGTAGAGTGGAGTGGAGTGGAGTGGAGTGGAGTGGAGTGGAGTGGAGTGGAGTGGAATGGAATGGAATAGAATAGAATAGAATAGAATAGAATAGAATAGAATAGAATAGAATAGAATAGAATAGAATAGAATAGAATAGAATAGAATAGAATATATTGGCCAAGTGTGAAAGACACCCAAGGAATTTATCTCCAGTGCATAAGCTCTCAATGTAAATGCTAAACAGCAAACTAATGATAATCATCATAATATTAAAGTGAAAATAATCATAATACTGATACCAATAAGAGAAGGTAGTGGAACAGATGAGAAGGATACATGTAATACAGTCATTTTATATGGGTAAATATACTGAGAGCTGAGACAGTAATATGGGAATTGGCTGTTCAGCAGAGTGATGGCATGAGGAAAAAAAAACTGTCTCTGTGTCTAGTTGTTTTGGCATGCAATGTCCTGTAGTGGCATCTCAGTGGGGGTGAGTATATTGGCTTTACTGCTAGCTGCTTAATTATCTTGGCTGCTGTATGCATTTATTTTCTGGATATTTATTGTTTTAAATTGTTTTATAATTTTAGAATTATAAGCTGCCCGGAGTCATTTGGTTGAGTTGGGTAGCTACAGGAAATGAATGAATGAATGAATGAATGAATGAGTGATGAATGATGAATTAATGAATTAATGAATTAATGAATTAATGAATTAATGAATTAATGAATTAATGAAGGATGGATGGATGGATGGATGGATGGATGGATGGATGAACAAAAGATAATCCTATACTTTACAGGTTATAAATCCCTACCAATCTTTACAGTGGTCTGTTTCTTGTTGATTTGTAGCATGCTCGCCTCCATTTTTTCCCTATATTAACAACCCTGTTAAGATGGATTGTCCTGCGAGATAGTGACAGGTTCAAAGTCACCCAAGGGACTTCCATAGTTGAGCATGAACTGGTCAACTGCTTCTTCCTGATTTTAGTTCATCATGTCAACCATACAGGTTTCCTCTCCTTTGAATGTCGGGAGTTATTCAAGGGGATCAGGGAATAAGCAATCTGAAGAACCTTTTAGATGGTTATAAAATAGCAAGACAGTTGTGAGATTTGTGTATGTCAATCCTAGGGATGGATCATAGGGATGGATGGATTGCCTTTGTAGAATTTTCTTCTGGTGGTAGCAGGCAAATGACTTGTTTACTGATGAATAATCTGCACCTTGCCTGGGATGAGAAGGAAGATGCCACACTGTATCTTACCTCCAGGGGTGGGCTGCTTGGGGTTCGCAGGGGTTCGGGAAAACCTCTAGCTAAGATTCTGTGCAGTTCGGAGAACCCCAAATCCCATTCCTGGCTGGCCCTGCCCACCCCACCCCGCCCCTCCCAGGAGTCCCCACACGGCCCGTTTTGGATGCAGGTAATTGCAGAGCACACTCAGAGGCTCGGGGAGGCCTACCAGGAGTTCAGGAAGTCTAGAAACAGGCCTGTTTCCAGCATCCAGAGGGCCTCCGGAGCCTGGGGAGGCCGTTTTCGCCCTCCTGGAGGCTCAAGCAAAACCTCCGGAACCCGGGAAGGGCAAACACCCCCCCACACACACTGTGGTGCAGGCCTACTAGGTTACGCCAACCATGGCCACGCCCACCCAGCAACCGGGCAGAGAACCCCTTGCTAAAATTTTTGAAGCCCACCCCTGCTTACCTCTGTCCCTCAAACAGCAAAATGTCTTTAACCAGCCACCTAAGTGGAATCAAGACTTTAAAAACTGTAGATTCAGAGGAAAATGCATCTAGAAAATGGCTTGGGAGGGAAAAGGGATATTAATGCTTTTTTTTTAATGTTGAAAATTAGGAAGAGTCCATCCAAGATGAACATCTTGTTTGTAAGTTGAGGGCCAAACTTGATCTATTGGGAGCCGAAACTCAAAATTGATAAGAGTGAGGCAGGAGAACAATGAAACCTGATCCGGCTCCATTTACGTTCTACTGTAATTAAACAGAGTCAATAGTGAGTATTCCTCGATCAGGGATTTAATAATGTTTTTGCTGCAGCTAGATTAAAACCTTCAAAGATGAACCAATGCTTGGAGATTTACATTTGAGGCTTTGGGCCCAACTGGGAGCCCTGGGTTTAGGATATGTACCTGTAGTTTAGAAACTTAAACCAGAGTTTTAATTTAGCTTCTAATTGCTAAATATTTTTTTTAATAAAAAGGCAAACTTTAGTAGTGGTAGGAAACTTTCTCCCCCCCACACACAAAAAAATTAAATCCAATTAACTACCTCAGAATCCCCTCCCCCCTTTGTTTTCTCCAGAAAGCAACCTGCAGCTTATTGTCCATAGAAATCTTCCAAATCCAACATCAATTCCTTGGCTTCTGAAATTCCCCAGGAGCCCAAAAGGAACTCCCTGAGTGAGCAGATCCCACACACTTTGTGACCATAGAAAAAGAGCAGGCAGAGCTGGGTAGATGGAGTCAAGCATGTCATCAGCTTAGAATCATTACATTGCCACATACAGTCCAAGTCAAATCTCTCTTGAACTCTGTTGACCCTTATCTGGTGCTGATTTAGTATTGAAATTCTTGTACATACAGTATGTGTGAACAATAAATCTTCTGAACTACAATTTAATAAGGTCCTGATCCTTTGTGCCTGACAGTGTGAAATGCAATTTTGAAAGGGGATTCATTTCCACTTAGGAATGCCAAACCTAAAAAAAAAAAAAGGCTGATTTTTCTCCTATTTAAAAGGGTTCTGGGGACAAACTTCAGATTCTGGATTTTATTCCTTAAACCCTTAAGCTTCTCCTTATCGTAGGTCAAAATGTCGGCACTGCATATTCCAGTGATATCATAACATGCTTCAATGCTTTGGCCTTCCAGGGGACTTTTCCATTCTCTCCTTTTTTCAGTCATTTTTCCAATTTCCATCCCCTCACATCTACAGACCCTCACACCCTGAACTTAAATTGTTTCAACTTCTCCCCTCAAGATCCCACTATATAGCATTGCATGCCAAAACAACTAGACACAAATATAGTTTCTTCCCCCATGCCACACTTAACTCCCACAGCACTTGTCTTATGCCTAAAGATATTTACACATATAGTAGGCCTGCACTACTTTTATCCTTCTCATCTGTTCCTCTACTTTTTCTTATCATCATTATCATTATCATCATCATCATCATCATCATCATCATCATCATCATCATCATCACATTAATATTATTACTTTGTTGTTTTGTATGTATACTGAAAGTTTATTCACCAAAGACAAATTCTTTGTGTGTCTATCACATTTGGCCAATGTTCTGTTCTGTTCTGTTCTGTTCTGTTCTGTTCTGTTCTGTCGTGTTCTGTTCCATTCCGTTCCGTTCTGTCCCGTCCCGTCCCGTCCCGTCCCATCCCATTGTCAGGCCTGGAAGCAGTGGTGGGTTTTAAATTTTTTTACTACCGGTTCTGTGGGTGTGGCTTGGTGGGCATGGCATGGCTTGGTGGCTGCAGCTTGGTGGCTGTGGCAGGGGAAGGATACTGCAAAATCCCCATTCCATCCCCAATCCAGGGGAAGGTTACTGCAAAATCCCCAATCAGCTGGGACTCGGGAGGCAGAGAATAGATGGAGGCGGGACCAGTCAGAGGTTGTATTTACCGGTTCTCCGAACTACTCAAAATTTCCGCTACTGGTTCTCCAGAACTGGTCAGAACCTGCTGAAACCCACCTCTGCCTGGAAGTCATCTTTTTTGTTGGATCTTCAAGCCTGCCACATTTACTACTACTGTGGAAAACTGGGAGGGGGGGTTGTATGGGGCCAGGGTGATATCTAGTCATAATAACTTTCATAAAAAGGAACATAATAATTCCTTTCTCAGAGAGTCAAGGACATCTTGCCCTGCACCTGGAGGGCTGGAACTGGGAGGCATCTCCAGTTGGGACGGTGCTTTGATTGGACCATGTGATGGACATGTGGGTGCTGGGCAGGGGCTTGGACTTTCCTTTGGGTGGGGTCAACCTGGAAACTTTCAGATTCGGGTTTTCCCGGATGTGCCAATATGACATCTCTAATAAAATGGAACTTTGAGGAAACTCAAGCCTCAGAGTTTTCTTTCGTTGTGGGTGTTACTTGGAACCCTGATGCACCAGAGACAAATTCCTTGTGTGTCCAATCATACTTGGCCAATAAAGAATCCTATTCTATTCTCCAAAATATTAGTCTTGATGATATCCTATGGAAATGCAGAAACTGCTTTTTTTCCCCCCTTTCTGGGTGCTTCCATTTACTACAGTATGAATTTAGGGCATGGTTACCCACTCGACTATGTAGAAGAAATTATATATTCACAAAAGGTGCACACCTAGGCAGAACAACAATAATAAAGATATCCGCCTTCATTTGGCATGTAATAAAACATAATAGTTTCGCCTTCTACTTTAGCGTGCAACCTTCCCAAGCAATTTCATTGAGAGCGGTGGAAAAATTGTTCTTCGGCTGCGCTATCTAAAATAAAGTCAAAGTGACATTTTTCAACAAGAACACATTGTCGACTCCTTTGTCTCGCCTTTTCAATTCAGCTTTGTTACATCTTTTGTTTCTTTGATGCCTAGAATATTGCACCATTTGGCTTTAAAACCCACATTAGAAGAGCATTAATTAAAGGCAAGCACAGCGCAATGGAGACACTGTTAAAATTATGCTTGAAGGTACAATGTAATTAATTTTGTACAAGCGAAACATAAAAGAGATCGGATGAGACCAGGGGAAACAGTGGCATATCTTCACAAAATGATAATGAGAAATACAATTGCAGATTAGACACAATATGAAAGGACATATGGACTAATTAGACTTCAAAGGAGAGAATCAAAACAAAAGGGGAACCTGCTAAGTGTTCATCAAAATTAAATTATATATATAATTTATAATACACACATATACACACACACATTTAATAGCCTCAGGGTTTTCATACTTTGTGTATGTATGCATGTATGTATGTATCAGGGGTGGGTTCTACTTACCTTTACTACCGGTTCGCAGTGGGGCTTTGCTCACTTGTGCGCTCTTCTGGGCATGCGCAGAAGCATTTTCATGATGTCGGGGTCAGTGGGCGGAGCTTCCCGCCGGTTTTACTACCGGTTCTATAGAACCGGTGCGAACCGGGGGCAATTCACCACTGGTATGTAGGTATGTATGTATGTATACATGTATTTAATTGGCTTTTCATACTTTGTGTGTGTGTGTGTATGTACACACACACACACAGAGTATGAAAACTCTCAGGGCTATTAATTGCAGCTAGTCCTCAACTTACGACCACAATTGATACTAGGTTTTCTATTGTTAAACAAGGTGGTTGTTAAATGAGCCATGGCTTATTTTACAACCTTTTTTGCCTTAATTGTATAGGTGGGCTGCTGCCGGTTTGGACCAGTTTGGGCAAATCGGTAGTTGCGACCCGCGCTATCTCATCCTATATCGCCATGTTTTTGAAGCCGCGTTCATGCATGGAATGCCGCGCCTATGTGTGGAAGGCAGGCGCGTGAGTGAAGCGTGCGTGCACACTCACATTTTTGGTGCTGGTTGTTACAACCAACAGCAGCCCACCACTGCTCAATTGTTAAGGGAATGTGTGTGTATACATACATACATACATACATACATACATACATACATACATACATACACACACACCAGAGGTGGGTTTCAGCAGGTTCTGACCAGTTCTGGAGAACTGGTAGCGGAAATTTTGAGTAGTTTGGAGAACCAGTAGTAAAAATTCAGACTGGCCCCGCCCCCATCTATTGTCTGCCTCCCGAGTCCCAACTCGGGAGGAAATGAGGATTTTTCAGTAACCTTCCCCTGGTTTGGGATGGGAATGGAGATTTTTCATATCCTTCCCCTGCCACGCCCACCAAGCCATGCCACGCCCACCAAGCCACACCCACAGAACCGGTAGTAAAAATTTTTGAAACCCACCACTGATACATTAGATACACACACACACACACACACACACACACACACACGGTTTAGAGATACACACTACATTTCCTTTCATGCACAATTTTTCCCATCTGCGTATATGAAGTCTCTCCCTATGGATATTTACTGTAGAAGACTGAAGTTACGTCTATGTTTTCTTCAATTTATCCTTTGAAAATTTAAATTCATTTTTTTTTTCAGGGCAGCTCATCTGAACAGAAATAAAAATTGATAGATTTGACTATTCTTACCTTTAAGATCTCTTTGGGAAAGGACATTTAGCATTTGTTGGGGGGGCGGGGGATAGGACAGTCCTCAGAATTTGAAAAAGTGGGGAGATTTTTATTCTGCGAACCTCTGAAACATGACCGTCCATGTCTTCTTTCTTATAAAGGAGTACTTAAATAAATAAATAAAAAATCTCAGAGTAGGCAAATGCATTTTTCCTGCTGTGATACATTACCGTTTACAAAATCATACACATACTCTTGAAATAGATGTTTTTTCCCCACCATAATTAGATATTTTTCACTACTTTCCAGAGACTTGCATTCATAGTTCTATTTTGGAACAGAAAGTAAGCTACTGCTTTGAAATGGATATGAATCCAGCTCTAAAGAGCATCAGAGGCTGTCCTGAATCAACAGTGTCTTGAATTCAGGTCCAGATCACAATATTGTGGTGGTGCTATCTAAAGTTACAATAAGAGACCATTAATCAGCCTAGAACTTTTTGTATGCAATACAGATATTTGTCCACTAACTTATTGTCCAGTCCTTGGCGAAACCACATAAGTTCTAATCTATGTGAGAGCCAGGATAAACCATGCAAAAATAAATCCCTGCATGTCTAAAGGTCTGTAGTTCTGTAGGTCTGAGATCACAGATGAACCTCCAAGTACTTCAACGACCCTCTAAAAGGACGCAAATGACCAGCTGTCTGCAAGGAATATAAATC
Source organism: Pantherophis guttatus (assembly GCF_059756535.1). Classification (NCBI taxonomy): domain Eukaryota; kingdom Metazoa; phylum Chordata; class Lepidosauria; order Squamata; family Colubridae; genus Pantherophis; species Pantherophis guttatus. The sequence continues at coordinate 14,222,291 of NC_142065.1, forward strand.
CTTCCATTCCCCACTATTCTGTCAGACAGTGGTGGAATTCAATTTTTTTTTACTACCGGTTCTGTGGGAGTGGCTTAGTGGGCATGGCAGGGGAAGGATACTGCAAGATCCCCATTCCCTCAACACTCCTGGGAAGGATACTGCAAAATCTCCATTCCCACCCCACTCCTGGGGGAAGGATATTGCAAAATCCCCATTCTCTCCCCACTCCTGGGAAGGATACTGCAAAATCCCCATTCCCTCCCCACTCCTGGGAAGGATACTGCAAAATCCCCATTCCCACCCCACTCTGGGGCCAGCCAAAGGCGGTATTTGCTGGTTCTCCGAACTACTCAAAATTTCCGCTACCGGTTCTCCAGAACCTGTCAGAACCTGCTGAATTTCACCCCTGCTGTCAGAGCTGAAGAAGCTTCTTGGATGAGAAGTGAAATGTCTTCAAAAGAAAAAAACAAGGAAGTCCAGTTGCCTCCTGAAAAAGCACCTTTAGGGCAACCATGACCTGGATGATTGAGCATCTTTACAGACTTTTAGCCAATTAGACAATTTGGGATGATCACCCTTTGAATGATGTGGGAGTAGGAATGGATTTTCAGAGGGAAAACAATTCTAGACTACAGGAACCAGGATGTCTACTCAGGTGACCCTGAGGACACAGATAAACCTCCAAGTGCTTCAATGACCCTCTAAAAGGATGCAAATGATCAGCTGTTTGCAAGAAATATAAATCTTTCCATTCCCCACCATCCAGTCAGAGCTGAAGAAGCTTCTTGGATGAGAAGCGAAACATCTTCAAAAGAAAAAAAGCCCAAGGACGTCCAGTTGCCTCCTGAAAAAGCACCTTTGGGACTGCATGTCTAAAGGAATTGTATATTATATCCAAAACTAATCTTGGCGTTTACCTCCCCTAATGAGAAATTTACTCTAGTGCAATTAATTCATTTTTTTAAGCCCGTGATATCACTTCCCAGGGTGCTCTGTCAACATGGATGGAGTATACAGTTCAGTCCTAATTAGTGACAAACCCATCCCACAATAAAAAACCCTCTCATTAGAACATTGCAGCACTCTTCAGCGTAAAGTGTACTTCAACCTGTCTTCAATCCCACGGGACTCGGTATTCAAACATGTTATCCAGTCTTAATTATACTGCACAATTACTGTCATTGTGCATGGCGATGTGCCTAATTACCCACTGCTATTCACAATTATCTAATCCATGCATCCTGTCATGGTTGCAAAGGCGGTAAATTCTGTGCTTCTAAGAACAGCTACAGGCTGGATGGGTTTGAACATTCGGAGGAGAAAGACTTGTCAACCGATAGTTGTCCTATTTCTGGATTCAGTTGTACCACTTGATTCTTTAGTTCTACGTTCTTGCTGAAATAGCAAAAGTGTTCATCACAGCTTTCAGCTGACTTTCAGTTGTTTCCTGCATGCTCTGGACTCAGGATTAAATATTTGGTCGCTCTCCTCTGATGCTGATTTTATAGCAACGTAACTTTTAATTAGCTTAGGTTTAGGTTTATTAAATTTGTATACCACCCTTCTCCCGAAGGACTCAGGGCGGTGAGCAGCCAAAATTAAAATACATACAGTATAAAAATTGAAATAAATTAAAACAGAATTAGATCAGTTTGGCTTCCCCAAATTTTAAAACCCTTTACCCATAAAATAGCCCATTAAAATTTTAAGCCAGCCTGGCTTGCTGAAATAAGAAGGTCTTCAACGCTCAGCGGAAAGTAGGGAGGTCCGGGATCAGTCGTATCCCTGGGGGTAGCTTGTTCCAGAGGGCGGGTGCCCCCACAGAGAAGGCTCTCTCCCTGGGGGTCATCAGTTGACATTGCTTGACCAACGGCACCCTGAGGAGACCCTCTCTGTGGGAGCGGATTGGCCAGTGGGAGGTTATCGGTGGCAGAAGGTGGTCTCCTAAATACCCGGGCCCTAAACCATGGAGCGCTTTAAAGATGAGAACCAATACCTTGAAGCGCACCCGGAAGACCGCCAGGAGCCAGTGCAGCTCGCGCAGGAGAGGTGTTACATGGGAGCACCATGTCACCCACATAATTACCCACGCGGCTGCATTCTGGACCAGCTGGAGCCTCCGGGTGCTCCTCAAGGGGAGCCCCATGTAGAGAGCATTGCAGTAGTCCAGGCGAGAGGTGATGAGGGCGTGAGTGACCATGCATAAGGAGTCCCGATCCAGAAAGGGACGCAACTGGCGTATCAGGCGAACCTGATAAAAAGCCCCCCGACCACGGCCGTCATATGCTCTTCTAAAGACAGCCGTGCATCCAGGAGGATGCCCAAGTTACGAGCCCTCTCCGTGGGGGCCAATGACTCACCCCCAATAGCCAGCGATGGCATCAGCTGGCTATATCGGGACGCCGGCAGCCACAGCCACTCAGTCTTGGAGGGGTTGAGTTGGAGCCTGTTCCAACTCAACGTTTGTCTTTCTCGTCAGAAGAAGAACACAATGCTTTTAGGTGATTACTTGTAGGAGACATGAAGAAAGAGTTGACAAAATGTCTCCCTACTGTGGATAAGGGAAAAAACTTTTGGAAGGATGGAGGGATGGATGAACAGATAGGGGTCCCCCTGTATTGTCAGAGTTGAAACCAAATTTAAATGACTGTCATCCTCAACTAAACATTTATCTTCACGCCGGGCTTTGGGGTCAATTGCTGCTACTACCTCATTGAATGTGTTTGTAATTGTAGCTATCATATTCCTCTTATTATTTCAACATTTGTTATTTTGTGTGAGTGTTTTGGTTGTATTATGTCTAGCAGGACATGGCTCAAGGGTCTATAACTCCTGTGGATGATTGGGTAGAAACATACATTAAATAGATGTCCATCAGCCACCAGATACCTGGATCTTACATGTGTAGAAGCAAAAAAATATTGGACCAAAATAAAGACATGGTTGTAAAAGATGATAAAACAATGCATTGAGCTAAAGCCAAAAATATTTTTGCTGGGGATTTTACCTGAAAGTTATAATAAAGAAAATACTTATTTAATTATCCATGTTCTAACTGCAGCTAGAATTGTATTTGCACAACATTGGAAAAGGGAAGAGATTCCTATCGATGAGAAGGTGATTAAGAAAATATTAGAATGTGCAGAAATGAATAGATTAACACTAGCAATCAATATTATAAGATATGGGAAGTTTTTATCAATGGTTAGAGGATATAAAAAGGGACATGGTGGCTCAGTGGCTAAGATGCTGAGCTTGTCGATCGTGACCCTAGTGCCGCGTAATGGGGTGAGCTCCCGTTACTTGTCCCAGCTTCTGCCAATCTGGCAGTTCAAAAGCACGTAAAAAATGTAAATAGAAAAATAGGGACCACCTTTGGTGGGAAGGTAACAGCGTTCCGTGCGCCTTTGGCATTTAGTTATGCTGGCCACATGACCACGGAGACGTCTTCGGACAGTGCTGGCTCTTCGGCTTTGAAACAGAGATGAACACCGCCCCCTAGAGTTGGGAATGACTAGCACATATGTGCGAGGGGGATCTTTACCTTTTAGAGGGTAAAAAGGAAAACTGGAAATAAAAGGAGAAAATTAAAGAAGAATAGAAAATATGTTAAGACAGAGGTATAAACAAGATGAAAATTGTTAGTGTTATGATGATGAGGATAATTATGTTTAATGATATCATTATTGTATTTTTACTAGAATACATGTTAAGAGGAAAAATGAATAGGCTTATATTGTCTAATTGTTTAATATATTATAATTTTAAGATTAGAGAATTATTATTAATGTGAATGAGATTGTAAATGCTGAAAGTTGTTACACACTGTTTAAAGAAAGATGGGATGTTTATACTGTATTTTGAAAAATAAAAAATAAAAAACTTCTTATAAATAGATGCCCATCTCAGTCCCCCTTGAGTTGAATTTAGATCTCAGTGACTACAGAGATACTGGCATGTTTTAGGGACAAGAATATAGAAGTTTACTTAGAAGTCATCTTCTAAGATGTTGCTTACACTTCTCAGTCTACCCTATAGCCCTGAGATTCCAGATTTACTACCGGTTCTTTGGGCATGGCTTGGTGGGTGTGGTGTGTCTTGGTGGGCATGGCAGGGGAAGGATACTGCAAAATCTCCATTCCCACCCCACTCCTGGGGGAAGGATATTGCAAAATTCCATTCCCACCCCACTCTGGGGCCAGCCAGAGGTGGTATTTGCCGGTTCTCCGAACTACTCAAAATTTCTGCTACCGGTTCTCCGAACTGCTCAGAATTTCCACTACCGGTTCTCCAGAACCTGTCAGAACCTGCTGGATTTCACCCCTGATCCAAACATTAACCAACTCTATCTCAGTTTAGCATGTCAAGATCAGATAAGTCCTTATGGTTTGCCAACTCTCCATCTATCATCCCTTAGGACAATTATGCAGTGAAGTATTTTTAATCAGTAATATAATTCCATTTCAAGAATATGTTCCTTTGGTTATCTCTGTTGCTCACACAGTATTTTGTTTGCTGGTTTGTTAGTTATATGAACTGCACGATGAACTTCATTCGGCATTTAATTAATTTTGGCTTGAAAGCTCCATATCAAAACTTTGGCATTTCTTAGTGAAATTCTAATTCTGCTTTTAGCAACAAAGTACAAAGTGTGGTCTTGCTATGGAATTTTTGATCAGCTTCACAGCAACAACTAAAGATATATAAGTCCCAGAGCGAGAACTGCGAGCTTGTTTTGAATGAGGCAATCAGTAACTGTAAAAACAGCAAACTCCTCGGAAACCGAGGTTATAATATGATAGAGAGCAAATAGAGGAGATTTGTAAATGACACACACATATATATATCTGTCCAGTGCAGTATGTAAACTTCTGGACATCTAAGTGACTTCCTAACCTGCAGAGCAAAAATGAAAAGACCTTCTAAACAGAAACAGGAGTTGGGTGATTATTACCTTGACCTTACCTGTTGTAAATATCCAAGTAATACATGGCTTAATTCAAACCTTTAAGAAGCAAAGAAGGCATGGCTTTTATATAGTCCCTGATTTGCTTGCAATGTGGTTATAGTGTTGAGTTTGAACACGAACTCCAAATCCATTTTTTAAAGCATAGAATAATCACTATTACTATAGGATGTAAACCAATTCAGGCAGAAGAATGGCAGTTATATAACTTGCATCAAGTTATGTTGATCATAGAGTTTTTTTAGAGCTACAGCCACCATTCAGCAGGTGGTATTCAATATAGCTCTGAAGGTTGATCAAGGTGATCTACTGGCAGGGTTATCCCACTGCTGGTTATGGGAATCTTCAGACCTACAGCCATGAGGTTGATCAGGATCAGTGGTGGGTTGCTCTCCGTTTGGTTCGGTTCCAGGGGTAAAATGCTCCCGGTTTGGACGAGATCACCTGTTCCGGTAGTGATGGAGGTGGGTGGTTTGGAGAACCGGTAGCAAAAATCCCTCCTCCCCCTCCCCATTGCCCAGCTGGGCCGCGCAATCATCAGAGGCTTTTTTAAAATTTTTAAAAGCATTTTTTCTACAACCTCTTTGGCCGAAAAATGCTTTTAAAAGTAAAAAAAAAGCCTCTGATGATCACGCGGCTCAGCTGGGATCATCAGAGGCTTTTAAAAGCATTTTTTTTACAACCTCTTCAGCCAAAGAGGTTATAGAAAAAATGTTTTTAAAAGGAAAAAAAACCTCTGCCAATCAGTTCAAGTCAGCTGGGATCGTCAGAGGCTTTTTAAAAAAAAAGAAAGCCTCTGCTAATCAGGCTAGTCAGCTGGGATCGTCAGAGGCTTTAAAAGCATTTCTTTTCTTCAGCCCAAAAAATGGTTTTAAAAGTTAAAAAAAAAAAAGTTGGCCACGCCCACTCAGTCATATTACACCCCCCCACCAAGCCACGGCCACAGAACCGGTAGTAACAAATTTTACATTTCACCACTGTCCGGTTCTATAGAACTGGTAGTAAAACTGGTGGGAGGCTCTGCCCACCTGCCATGACATCATCATGGGTGATCTGCGCATGCGCAGAAGCACACACACACTCCCGTTGCGAACTGGTAGTAAAAGTAAGTAGAACCCACCCCTGATCAGGATGATCTATTGGCAGAGTGATCCAATGTTCACTTTGCCAGTAGTAAATTGGGGTTTTTTTTAGAGCTACAGCCACGATTCAGCAGGAGGTGTTGAATATAGCTCTGAAGGTTGATCAGGGAAATCTACGGGCAGGGTAATCCACTGCTGGTTATGGGGATCTTCAGACCTACAGCCATAATTCAACAGGAATCGTTCAATATAGCTGTGAAGGTTGATCAGAGTGATGTTAATGTTAAGGTTTTATAATTATGTGTGTTTAATGTGTCTGTATGCTTTTTGTATGTGTGTGCATTATTGTTTATTGTCGCTGACTGCAATAAAGTTACACAATACATTTGCCACCTCAATCAAAGACTGTGAGATTGCGACTAAGTAGACAGCCCAGCAAAGATTCCTGGATTGAGTACCAGCCATCTCATAGTATGCGTGCAACATAATGCAACACAAGTCACTGGAAAATCTAAAGGGCATCAATGTGTAAATGGTCTAGGGACCACAAAACCCATTACAGCGATCCCAGCAGAAAAAGACTGGCTGAAAAGTCACACGTATCATCAGAGAGACAGCAAAATACCATGCATTGTTAGACGTGAGACTTTCAAATGGTAGGAGCATATTTAGTCTGAATTTAGTTTCAGGTGCAACCATGACCTTGGCTTGGAGGACTGAAATCAACAGATAGTTTTATATATATGGCTCTGGCAAAACAGCTGTTCAGTAATGACTGTATATGCATAGCCAAGTTTTAATGATTCTGGGCCACTGAAGGTTTCGGGGGAAATAGCAAGAATTCCACAAATTGCTCTTGCATTACAAATTGAATCAGCCCCTCTTCTTTATGGGACATTTTTCTCAACCTTGACAACTTTAACATGGGTGGACTTCAGTTCTCAAAATTGCAGTAAAGTTGTCTATGTTTTAGCAATAGCAATAGAAGTATATACAGCTTCACAGTGCTTTACAGAACTCTCTGAGTGTCCCAAAACTGTTTTTTTTTCCAGGAGGCAACTGGACTGTCAGGTGTGCTTCCTTCAAAGTCCAGGAAAGAATGACCCAAACTCCATGGTTTATAGAGAAAGGTACTTTTACTAGAAAATGAAGTGAACGCAACCAAGGAGTTTGGGTCATTCTTTCCTGGACTTTGAAGGAAGCACACCTGACATTAAGCTGAAATTAAAGGCAATAGGCGCGAAAATTGCATATAGAAAGCATCCCCTCCCACTGTCCATCGTAAATCATCCAATCCAAAGGTCTCCCAGGGGTCAGGTGGAAGCACGTCTGGCAGCGTCATCAATCAGGAATGCCACGACGGTTGACCCGATAGCAACTTCAAAGATTCAGTTTCGTTTCTTCCAAAGTCCTCCAGCACGCTTCCCCCCCCCCCGGCCTCTTAGCTCTCCCCCCTCCCGTTTCTTATGGCAGCCAAAGCAGTAAAAACGGAGGCTGACGTGGACTTTGTTTTTTCTTTGAAGATGTTTTGCTTCTCATACAAGAAGCTTCTTCAGCTCTGACAGGATAGTGGGGAACGAAGGATTTATATTCCTTACAGACAGCTATCATTTGCCTCCTTTTAGAGGGTCGTTGAAGCACTTGGAGGTTTATCTGTGTCCTTTTCAAAGAAAAAAAAACAAAATCCAGTTTCCTCCTGAAAAAAAGCACCTTTGAGACAACCATGATCGGGATGACTGAGAATCTCTACACACTCTCTGAGCGGTTTACAGAGTCAGCATATTGCACCCCAAAATCTGGGTCCTCATTTTACTGACCTCAGGAAGGATGGAGGGCTGAGTCAACCTTGAGCCAGTCAGAACTGAACGCTTGACATTATTTTTTATTTTATTTTATTTTATTTTATTTTATTATTATTTTATTATTTTATTTTATTTTATTTTATTTTATTTTATTTTATTTCATTTCATTTCATTTCATTTCATTTCATTTATTTTATTTTATTTTATTTTATTTTATTATTTTATTTTATTTTATTTTATTTTATTATTATTTATTTATTTTGACAAGCATGTATTAGATAACAGATATAATATAAACATGATTATGAATACATGAAATGGATATGAATAAAAAGGAACATTAGGACAGGGATGGTAGGCATGCTGGTGCACTGATGCACACCCCTTAAAGTCCTCTTAGGAATGGAGTGAGGTCTACAGTAGACAGTTTAAGGTTAAAGTTTTGGGGGTTTGGGGAAGAAACTACAGAGTCAGGTAGAGCATTCCAGGCATTGACCACTCTGTTACTGAAATCGTATTTTCTGAAATCAAGTTTGGAGTGGTTTACCATAAGTTTGTATCTATTGTTTTCTCGTGTATTGTTGTGGTTGAAGCTGAAATATTCATTGACAGGTAGGACATTGTGGCAGATAATTTTAGGTACTACGCTTAGCTCGGACTGAAGATGACCGAAGTAGGCAGAGCCAGACCTCCAATATTGCATTCTAACCACTGCTTCACCAGGGCTCTTGATTTATTCTATTTAACACAAGAAAAATGTGGTTTGTCCTTATCTTTTACTGGGATGTTTTTCAAATTCCCAATTTCTTCTCACATCCAAGTATTTATCAGATCTGGCCCTATAGATCTTAGCTTTCTTCTAGATCAGCCAAGGTCACTTAGCAGCTAGCTGGCAAAATAAAATTACATCCAAGCTGAGTCAAGTCCTGCTAAACCGCTTGGACACATCCATGTGATTTGCTTGGCAACAGTTTAGAAGCAGCTTGTCAAAGCCTTCTTTGAAGACTACAGAACACCCTTGCAAGTACTATTATAGATAGTCAATAGTTAAAGTACCCAATGAAAAGTTGAGAGGCCAATGAGTCTCAATCAGAAGATGTCACTTGCAAATAACATTTCTTCATGCCCTGCCCTGCATAGATATCACAAAGGCTGATCCAACAGCCAAGCTGTTGTTCTTTTAACCATTTAGTCATGTGCAATTCTTGCCAACTTTATAGGCAAGTGTTCTCCATGCTACCCTGTCAAGCACAGCTTCTTTCAATTGTTGGATATTCAACTTTGTATCAGATTTGATGCTATTAAGCCAGCCTGTTCTTTGCTTGCCCCTTCTTCTTTGTCAGATGTAAATGCCTTATTCTCCAATGTGTAAATAATGTATATATGGAACATCAGAGGTTAACTTATTCTTTGGACTTTAATGTATTCATAACTTACCACTCCCATTCCTAGCTCCACCCCTTGTATATATAAGGAGCCACCCTCACCATTCTCGTCGCTTCTACCTTGAATATTCAGTGAATATAGAATGCCTATCATAAATAAAAAGAAATATATTTAAAGCTTTAACTTCTATTATCTTTATTGAGTCTGATCCTGAAAATATTGCAACAAGCTGGTAGCAGAGGATGGTTAATTGACTCAATAAGTAATTAAAAATGTCCAAGAAAGATAGGCCCAACACCAGGGCCTACAGCAAAGAAATAGAAACTGATCAAGAGATGATCAACGAATCCACCAATGCGATTTCGAGAGAATCCGAAGAATACACCACTGAAGAAGAAGAACTAATGAGTGAAAATAATGACCAGAAAGAAATCGAAATAGAAAATAACGAACTCAGGTCAGAGATATTAAAGATACTAAAAAGCCAAAAGAATGATGAAAGTCTCATCGCGGACCTCCAGGAGATGCTGAAGAACAGCGGAGCAGCGAGAGAGAAAAACGTCATTAAAGAAAAACCCAAAGATCAAAAAATCGTAAGTGAGATGACTACTGAGAAAATAGTTGTTAAAAAGAAAAGATGTGATCCCGCGCGAAATTTTGAATGGCAGCCATCTTGGTTTCAACGAACTTCAAAAGAGAATGGAGCAGAGCCAATCAAAACGCTCAGTTCAAAATTTCTGGCGCGAAAAACACTATCAGACGAAGAAAGTGAGAAAGAAGTCTCAAACTCTTCAGATGATCCAAAATCAGAAAGTGAAGACGATTTAACAAAATCTCAAGTAAAATCAGCAATGAAAACGCTTTTTGCTGCTTTTGGGCCAAGACTGAAAATTACCAAGACATCTACGAAGAAGCAAGAAATCAAACCGGCGACTCAAGACCTGCACGCTCCCATCCTGACTTCGAAAGCGACGACGCCCGAGCCCAGAGAGCCATGCCGATTTCGCCCTACACCACAGACAAAATCGAATACCAACGCACACAAAAAGAAGAAAAGAACCGTCACCACCACCAGAACCCCAAAAACCGAGCCAGAGACCGACTCATCTGAGGAGGAGCGGATCGAGAGAGCTGAAAGGGAGAGAACCTTCCACGACGCCACCAAAGAAGAAATGAGCAACGCGCATGTGCGAAACTACGTAGACGACCCAGAAGGACTTGAACTGGCCAGAGAACCGCGCAGACTCATTGCAAGCATCCCAATGCCGTTCTGTAATTTCCTGCACTTGAGAGATCACGGACTGCCCCAGGTTGTAAGTAATGGACAGAATAATGTAGGTAACTTACCCAGTGACTTCCCAAAACTTAGAATTGATGGCATTAATTTACAAGAGTGGTATCAACAACTTCAGGTTATTTTCATGAAAGAAAATTTACTATTCTTTATAACTAGCCCTCCAAGAAGACCTTGGACTTTAAAAATAGATTGTTTACATCATAGAGCATTTTTCATAATAATATCTAGCGTGTCTCCTGCAATGTATCATAGCATCAAACCAAACCTAACTGTATCAGAAATAATTCAATGCATGTTTAATCTATTTCACAGCGATAGCGTAGCTACAACCACAAGAATGTCTAAGGATTTCTTTTCCTCTAGAGTAAAACCAGGGGTTTCTATAAGTGAGCATTTGATAAATCTAAACAAAATAAGAGCTGAGCTACAATTGAGGGGGGAAGTGATTTCAGATCAAACAATGAAAAGTGTTATTATCAATTCACTTGATCCATCATGGGATAGCTTTATGTCACACTTAGATACCATTAATTTGGGATATTTATCCATAGAAAATCTATCTAACAAATTGATAGCAGAAGACAATTCAAGAAAAAATCGATCCAGTAACCAAACAGACCACAAACCTTTTAGGAAAGTAGTCTTTCAAGATAAACATAATGAGGCCTTTAGATGCTACAATTGTGGATCCAGGGAACATAATAGAAGAGACTGCCCCAAAGTCTCAAGAGAGAGACATAGACCAGAATATAGGAGCAAATATATTTACAGACAATCTTCCACAGATAGACACAAATATAGAAGCCCACCAAATTACAAAGAAGGTAGAGGGGGTAGAGAAAATTCAAAAGAGAGGAAATCTGGGTCACTGAATGGGCTAAATAAACAAGACAGCACCAGAACACAGCAGGATGAGAATAACAATTGGCTTATTGATTCTGGTGCAACAAATCACACCACCAACAACAAAAGTATATTATCTTCATTTATAGAAGATAAGTTTGTGATAAAGGTAGCTAATCAAGAAAAGGTTCAAGTACTAGGCAAAGGAAATGTGACCTTGCCTGGTCTAGGGAAAATAGAGGGGGTATTATTAATCCCAGAAATACCTCACAACATACTAAGTGCCATAAAATTAAGCAGAGAATCTGATATCAATATAGTTTTCTCAAAGGGGAAAGCAACTATAGAAAAGAACAAAACAAATGTAGGTACTGTAATGATAAAAGGAGGTCTACCCTATCTGATAACTAAAGAAAGATGTTTACATAACATTGATTCAAATATGGAAGATTGTATTGAAGCAGATGATGAAAGTGTCAGTAACAGTGACAATGATGAGTGTAGAATAACTCATGATCACAAAAATACATACAAGGAAAAGAAACCAAAAATAGGTAAACCAATTCATGATGAGTGTGCTCACATCTTACACAGGAAGTTAGGACATGCAAGCTTTCCTGTAGTACAAAAAATGACTGAACACGCAGAAGGTGTCAAAATAAAAAATTGTGAAAATTATTTGGAATGCTCAGTATGTAAGTCCACCAAACTAAAAACCAGTCCCAGACCAAAAAAATCTAACAGATCAACTAACAATATTTTTGATTTGGTACATATGGACTTAGTTGGTCCATTAAGTCCCTCAATTACCTATAGAAAACGTTACTTCCTAACTATAGTGGATGACTACAGCCGATATGGTTTTGTTTACACATTAAAGCACAAGGATGAAACATTTCAGAAATTTAAGGAATTCTACAAACGTATAGAAACACAACATAATATCAGAATAAAGCAAATTATGACAGATAGGGGATGTGAGTTCATGTCTAAAGAATTCTCCCAATGGTTAAAGGATAGAGGAATGTTACATTTCACGTCCAATCCTTTTTCTGCATTTCAAAATGGAGTTGCAGAGAGGAAAAATTCCACACTACAAACCATGATTAGGTGCACATTAGAGGATGCTGGTTTAGGCAAACAATTTTGGTCAGAGGCATTACATTATTCGAATTACACTCAAAATAGAACCTGGTCCAGTATTGTGAATAAGACACCATATGAGGTGATGTACAATAGAAAACCCAAATTATCACACATGCACATATTTGGAGTCACTGCAGACGTACACATACCTAAACAATTGAGGAGAAAGGGAGAAAACGTATCCAGGAGATTAAGATTCATGGGATACGAAACTGGAACCAAAGGGTACAGATTTATTGATAGTAATAACAAATTTATAGTATCCAGAACAGCTGTGTTCCATGAACAGGCCAATTGGTCAAAATTGCACCTTAATGAAATATTTCCTAATAAATGTAAAGATACAATATCTTGCGAGGAAGGAACAACAGAAAATCAAAATATTAACAAAAGTAAGAACAAAACCAAAACTTGGACTAATAGTCAGCATAAAATAAAGACAGACACATTAACAAAAAAGGAAGCTAGATATTTGCATGATAACCATAGCAAGCCTGAAAGAACTATTAGAAACAATAGAAACCAAATACCAAATAAATACAAAGATTACATAATGCATATGAATGGAGAACAAATAACACCTAATACATATGAAGAAGTATTGAAACTTCCACATGAAGAAAGAGAAAAATGGGAACTAGCTATGGAAAAAGAGATGGAAAGTTTACAAGGATTAAATGTATTCACACCTACGATCGCACCTAAGGATAAAACAATTATAGGTACCAGGTGGATTTATAAAATTAAGAACTTAGAAGGAGGCAATACCTTATACAAGGCTAGACTAGTTGCACAAGGCTATGCACAAAAATACCCAGAAGACTATACTGATACATATTCACCCACAGTGAGAACTGAGAGTGTCAAAACAGCCCTTGTAGTAGCATCTGCACTCAATCTGGACGTATTCCAATATGACATACAGACCGCATACTTACATGCAAAATTAGATAAGGAAATATATGTAAGAGCACCACACAGTCAATACACTAATAAGAACGAAATTTGGTTATTAAATAAGAGTCTGTACGGATTAAAGCAATCCGGCAAAAGATGGTACGATTGCTTGGTAAAAGTACTTAAGACCATGGATTTCAACGCCACCACTGCTGATAACTGTTTCTTTGTAAAAAAGAGTAATGATCATATTGAATTTGTATTAATTTACGTGGACGATATTTTATACATTGGAAAGCATAAAGAGAGCAGGGAAATCTTTGTAAATAAGTTAAATGAACACTTCTCACTGAAATCTCTGGGTAAAGTGAATAAATACCTTGGTGTGCAAATTAACAAAACTAAAAGGGGATTCAAACTTACACAGAAAGACAAAATCATCGAACTCCTAAACAAATGTAATTTAAATAATGCTAAAACCTGTGACACCCCTATGCAAACTGATTTTCTTAGAAACACTGATGAATCTTCCCCTGAGTTTAAAGACAACACATTTTACAGATCAGTTATAGGTTCACTCCTTTATATATCTAATTGGACTAGGCCAGATATTGCATTACCTCTCAATCTATTGTCAAGATATGTTAGTAAACCAACCTTGTATCATTGGGAAGCTGTCAAAAGAATTCTAAGATATCTGAAGGGTACATTAGATTTTTGTTTAATGTTGGAACCCAATAATGACAGAGAACCAAAAATTACTTGTTATGCTGATGCAGATTGGGCTGGTGATACATCATGCAGAAAGAGTACTTCTGGTTATGTTTTTCTATTGAATGATTGTCCAGTTTACTGGTATACTGGTAAACAAGAACTAGTAGCCACTTCTACTACAGAAGCGGAATATGTTTGTTTGTCCAAAGCTGCAAATAACCTTGTATGGTTCAATGATCTGATCACTGATGTTTGGAAGAAACCCACCTTACCATTTATTATGCATGAAGACAATAAAGCGGCCATTGAAATATCCAGATCCGATGCAATTGGACAAAGGTCCAGGCATATTGATATAAAGTTTAAGCATGTGAGACAACTGTCTCAAGACGGATTCATTAAAGCAATACATTGCGATACTTCTGAACAATTAGCTGACATATTAACAAAACCCTTACCTTCTAAACAACACAAATATTTAACTTCTAAATTATATGTATTATATTGTCCTGAATCAGAATGTAATTGGTGTTGTGTAACGAACCGGCATTTAGAGGGGGATTTGTCAGATGTAAATGCCTTATTCTCCAATGTGTAAATAATGTATATATGGAACATCAGAGGTTAACTTATTCTTTGGACTTTAATGTATTCATAACTTACCACTCCCATTCCTAGCTCCACCCCTTGTATATATAAGGAGCCACCCTCACCATTCTCGTCGCTTCTACCTTGAATATTCAGTGAATATAGAATGCCTATCATAAATAAAAAGAAATATATTTAAAGCTTTAACTTCTATTATCTTTATTGAGTCTGATCCTGAAAATATTGCAACATTCTTGTTCCACTAACCATTCCTAGCATTATCGCCTTCTCCAATGAATTTGAACACGTGACATGACCAAAGTAAGTCAGACGTAGTCTTATGATTTTAGCTTCTAGCAATGTGTCTGGTTTTATATGATTTAACTCCTCTCTGTTAGTATTACAGTTTGCAGCAATCCAACCAGCACACAAGTAAATAATTCAGCAGGCTTCATTTATATAAGAAACTTCTTTATATACAATACCATACAGCAGAAGCCAGAACTCAGAATCCAGAAGTATAGAATCAATGATCACAGAAGCACTCATATATATACAGATCAGTGAACCTAAGCCATGCCCAGGCTCTGAGCCATCTGGGTCATCAAACAGTCCCCATTGGCTGACCTGTTACCATGTCTATTCCAATTCATGAACTGACAGTTAGTTACTCTGGCTGTCCATGGTATATGCAATAATTTATGGAAGCACCACAGTTTAAAGGCATCAATTCTTCTTCAATCAGCCATTCTTAGTGGAAGCTTACAGAATCATAAAATTGTAGGTCTGGAAGGGCCCTCAGAGGTCTTCTAATCCAACTCTCTGCTCAAGGCAGGAAATTTATACCATCCCAAGTCAATCTGTTTTTGAAAACCTCCAGTGATGGAGTACCCACACCCTTAGGAACCAAGTTGATTACTGTATTTTTTGGAGTATAAGACACACCTTTTCCCCCCAAAAAAGAGGGTAAAATCTGGGTGCATCTTATACTCCAAATGTAGCCGTGCCCAGTCTCGCAAACAGAGATTTCAAAGGCTGAAAGAAGCCTCTGAAAGAAGCTTCAGAAAAAAAGCCTTTAGAAAAAAAAAGCCTCCAAACAGAGCTTCAGAAAAAAAGCCTCTGAAAGGCTTTTATCTAAAATAATATGACAAGCAACAAAAGAAGAATCAGTAAAAGATCTAACCAAACTATGCTAACAAATCTGGAGAATGACACAATAACCAACAGATCAGAAGAGGTTAATCTATATACCAATACCAAAGAAAGGAGATTGAACAGAGTATAGATAGTCCTTCAGAAAAAAAGCCTCTGAAAGAAGCTTCAGAAAAAAAGCCTCCAAACAGAGCTTCAGAAAAAAAGCCTTTTTTTCTGAAGCTCTGTTTCAGAGGCTTTCAGAGGCAGAAAAAAAGCAAGGCACAGAGCTCACAACCAACGAACCTGTTGCTAAAATTCCCCTCTGGGAACAGCTGATTGGAGGTATTCTGGGAGGCTGATCCACCCACCAATCAGCTTTTTTCTTATTTTCCTCCCCAAAAACTAAGGTGCATCTTATACTCCGAAAAATACGGTAATTGCTCTCACTGACAGACAATTTCTCCTCACTTCTAGGTTGGCTCTCTCTTTGACAAGCTTCCACTCATTACTTCTTGTCTGGCCCTCAGAAATGGAAGTGCTCAGTCCCCTTCTCAGTTCTTAAAGTGGAATGTGTTCAGGTGAAACAAACACCTGAAGTGAAGGATAAAGGATACAGAGAGGCAAGCAAACCTTGGAAAGGCTCTAGCCTTCCTGTCACTAGGATACAACAGATATATTGTCACTGCTGCCAACTATCTTACACAGCTAGAAACAACCTGTCATCAGAAAGCTTTCTCTCTTGTCCAATGCCTTGGCAATGCCTTGGCAGGACTGGATGGATTCCAGAGAGGCAAAAACAATAGCATATGTTATTCTTCATTGCTCCTTTTATGGAGACATCCAAACCAGATTCATACTGCCTCTGATTAGTAGATATCCTGGTCACCCAAATTCTTTTTTTTTTTTAATTTGATTTATATGCCGCCCTTCTCCGGAGACTCAGGGCGGCTTACAATGCGTTAAGGAATAGCCTTCATACTTTTATATATTTATACAAAGTCAGTTTATTGCCCCCACAAACTGGGTCCTCATTTAACCTACCTTAGAAAGGATGGGAGGCTGAGTCAACCTTGAGCCTGGTGAGATTCGATCTTACTTTAATTGCAGACAGCTGGTGTTAAATTACAGTGCTTCTGTCTGTTGAGCTAAACCAGGCTCATAATTCGGCCTATGATTAGATTGTTTTACAGTTTTATCTTAATTCTGTTTTAAATTTTATTTTGGTTATTGTCTATACTGATCTATGGCTGCAATAAATTGAACTGAATTGAAAAGAGGTCCAGTCTTAGATTAATCACATTCGTTACAACCCCTTTAGCACAGTGGCAGTATTCAGCCGGTTCTATCCGGTTCGGGCAAACCAGTAGCGGTGGCGGCAGGAGGCTCTGCCCACCCGCCCGGATGTCATCATGTCCTGTTTTTGATGCTCTGCATATGTGCAGAAGGTCCTGCGCATGTGTGGAGGTGGCATGTACGCTCACATTTGCAAACTGGTAGTGAAGGTAAGTTAATATCACTCCTGCTTTAGCATTACATCCATGCAACTTACTCATACTGACTTACTTCCTACACCTCCTATACCTCTGACATGGAGCTGGAGTGCTCTATGGATTGATTTTATTTTATTTTATTTATATTTATGTATTTATTTAGGATTCATTCATTTGTTTGTTTGTTTAACAGATTAACAGAGTTGGAAGGGACCTTATAGGTCATCTAGTCCAACCCCTCCCCAGCAGCTCAAGCAGGAGACCCTACACTATTTCTGACAAATGGCAGTCCAATCTTTTCTTGAAAGCCTCCAGTGATGAAGCTCCCACAACTTCCAAACACAACATCTGTTCCATTGGTTGATTGTTCTCACTGTCCGAAAGTTCCTCCTTATTTCTAGGTTGAATCTCTCCTTGGTCAGTTTCCATCCATTATTCCTTGCCTGGCCTTCAGGTGCTTTGGAAAACAGCTTGACCCCCCTCCTCTCTGTGGCAGCCCCTCAAGTATTGGAAGACGACTATCATGTCTGCCCTGGTCCTTCTCTTGGATTTGGATTTGGATTTATTGGACTTCTATACCGCCCTTCTCCCGAAGGACTCAGGGCAGTGTACAGCCATATTAAAACACATATAGATTTACAAAATCTAAAAACAATTTAAAACCAAATATATAAAAATTTGGCCCACAAAATTAAAAAACTAACATACACCCATTATAAAATTCATATTAGGCCAGCCCAGCTTGTTGGAACAAAAGGGTCTTCAGGGCGCGGCGAAAGGTACGCAGGTCTGGGATCATACGAACCTCTAGGGGCAGCTCATTCCAGAGGGCTGGTGCCCCCACAGAGAAGGCTCTCCTCCTGGGTGTCGCCAATCGGCATTGTTTGGCCGACGGCACCCTGAGGAGCCCCTCTCTGTGGGAGCGTATTGGCCGGTGGGAGGCTGTCGGTGGCAGAAGGCGGTCTTGTATATCTTGTATATTTTCACTAGAATAGCCTAGCCATGCCCAGTTCCTGTAACTGTTCTTCATATGTTTTAGTCTCCAGTCCCCTAATCATCCTGGTTGCTCTCATCTGCACTTTTTCTAGAGTCTCAACATCTTTTTTATAGTGTGGTGACCAAAACTGGATGCAGTACTCTAGGTGTGGTCTTACTAAGGCTTTATAGAGCGGTATTAGTACCTCACTTGATCTTGACTGTATCCCTCTGTTAATGCAATTTAGGATTGTGTTGGCTTTTTTGGCTGCTGCTGCTGCACACTGCACACTGCTGGCTCATATTTAGCTGGTTGTCCACTAAGACTCCAAGATCCCTCTCACAGTCACTGCTATTAAGCCTGTTTTTTCCCGGTTTATATGTGTGTTTTTGGTTTTTCGTACCTAAGTGTAAGACTTGACTTTATTACACCTTCTTCCTATTTTCTCCACAACAAGTCTGAGGGGAGTTGGGATGAGAGAGAGTGACTGACACAAGGTCACACAGCTGACTTTCATGGCTAAGGCAGAACTAGAACTCAGAGTCTCCCACTTTCTAGTCTGGTGCCTTAACCACTTGACTAAACTGATTTTCATCACAACTGGATGATAGTTACAGGGTCCTCTAACAGACACCTGTCCAAAGTGTCCTCTTAATGTTTGCCAGCAATGTCCATCACACAATCTTTTCCAATCACCTTAATCTCTAGCTGACTTGCTAGGTTGCAAAGTCAGACGTGACTTCTTTCAGGGAGGTTGATTATTAACTTTCTTATCTCTAGTTTCTGTCCCCTAGTCCTTGTTTGATCTTGAGGGATTGTTTTTTGTTGTTGTTTTTTTTTCATCTGCATGGCAGCTCTTATCTCTGGAGTCCAGATCAGACATTTTATTTCTTGTTAAAACAGCCATTTAAAGATAGTCCTAATAGATAGTACATGTGTTTGTTTGGTTTTTCTCCCACCTTTATTATTTTCATAAGTAACTCAAGGCACTAAACATATCTAATATTCCTTACTCTTATTGTTTTCTCTACAACAACCACCCTGTGAGGAGACTTGGGCTGAAAGAAAGTGACTGGCCCAAACCAACTGACCCAGATGGCACTTCATGCCTAAGGTGGGACTAGAACTGACCGTCTGTTGTGACCTAGGCCCAAGTAGTCATTACCAGACACAATCAGTCCTAAACAAACATATTTTATTAGAACAGCTGAGAATTATTTCATTCTTAGCTTAGTCCAAATTAAGTCCAAAACAAATTCTTCATTAACAGTCCTTCGGCCTTATCATCAACCTTTGTCTACTTTGGCACCTTGCCAAAGGCTTTTCTTGGCAAAAGTTCAGAAGCAAGAGACGCCGACAAGAAACAAATGTAGCAAGACAAGAAACAAATGTAGCAACATTGCTTTCCTACAAAGAGCCCAAGAGCCATTGCTGCTCTTTTAAGTCTTCCGGGAAGGGCCAATAATCTCCTGGCCTTAGTCCCGAGTTGTCCTTTTTTTATATATATTGCTCTTGCCTTCTGGCAGCTCTTCACATGCGTGCACTAGGAACAGGCTCCTCCTGTTCCTGTGCCTCTCTGCTATCCGCCTCTGGAGGCTCTGGAGTCCGCACATCGCTCCCAGATGGCCCTGGCCCTATCTCTGCCTCGGATGCAGAGCCCTCATCTGGACCTTCCCCTGACTCCAGGACTGGCCCATTGTCCTCCCCAGCCTCCTCACTGTCCAACTCCGCTGCCAGCTCCTCAGGCTGCTGGTGGACCACAACACAGTCTCCTGGGCCAATCACCACAATCTTCTGGTGATGGCCCAAAATGGCGCAGCGGCTTCCATGCCTAAAGTGGGACTACAGCTCTCCCAACTTCTAGCCTAGTCTCGTAACCTGAGTTCACAGACACACTGTTTAATTCAAATAATTAAACATCCATTAAAATTCAGTATCAATTCCGCCTTTGCTTAGTTTTTGTTTTTAAATTAGTGAATCCATGTTCACCATTCAAAAAAAAAAGAGAGAAAAAAAGGACTAAAGTTTGGAGGTGGGATTTGGAGCAGGTGATAGAACAAAAACTCAGGGTTTTGTAATTGATTATATAACCAAAGGAGACACTTTGAAAAAAGGCACTCTTCCTCAGCTGCCATTTTGTGCAAGCGCTAACAACTTCTTCCAATTCCAAATATGGCCATCAAGTTTGGTATCTCCTATACAATGAGAGGTGGGCTTCACATACTGTACAACCAGTTTGCCCAGCACTGGAAATGTGAGTGCGCGCACGCACATGCTTGCTTCGCTCGCGCCCGCCATCCGTGCATGCATGTGGCATCACAAAACATGGCAATTCGCATGCACGCGCCATCCACACATGCGTGCAATGTCAAACAACATGGCAATTCACACATGCATGCTGTCCACGCAGGTGTGCAGCATTAAAATCACAGCGATATAGGACGGGATTGCACCCGGTCGCCGCTACCAGTTTTCCTGAACTGATCCGAACTGGCTGAATATCACCTCTGTATCCAGTCATGTTTTATGCCACAATAATTTTTAATTGGGCAAATTGTACAATCTGGTGTTTCTCAGTCTCAACCACTTTAAATTGTATAGACTTCAAATTTCAGAATTCCTCATCCAGTCCATACATGTTAAAGTTGTTGAGATAGAGAAAAACTGGTATAATCAAAGCTGCATCCACAGCAGCTCAAAGTCAACTCCCAATTCATTCACAGAAAAAAGATACAAAGGTCTCTAAATATTTAGAGAATCTTGCCGATTTTCACTATGTCTGCAGCTGGTTTCAAATTAAGATGGTGGCTGCAGCCACCTGTCATTACATAGCTGGCTCCCATTTAAACCATCTTGAAAAAGAGATTATGGATCCTTTGATGTAAGTGGGAGTTGTATCTGCCACGGAATGATGGTTAGCTTAAACATTACAAATGTACTTCTAGGGAATCCGAAACTGCTCTTTGGTCCTCCCTTCATCCAAATGTAATTTTAAATTGCATCTTTATCATCACTGAAATACAGCAATTGTATCTTTTTCATGGGGAAGTTATACATTTATACATGCAAGGCATAATGCATATGATTAATTGCATCATTTTGCTGCACCAGTTCCAAAAGCATTTGTGGGCATGCCTACATTTATAAGAAATAGTTTCTGAATAGTGAAGGGAAGGCGTTCTTCACATGTTTAGTACTAAAGGAAAAAAAGTTTTATTGGACAGAGTTTGATTCCTGATGACTTCATAAACACGTCCATTCAGTCTTCCTGGATGTTGTTGTTAGCTGTGAAGTCGTGTCCAACCCATCGTGACCCCATGAACTGTTAGGTGTTTTGTGCCAGCCATGGCAGTCTCTTCAAAGGCCACCAGATGGGGGCAAAGAGGTACCTTTGATCCCACGGATGGGTCAAGGGGCTCCAGCCCCTGCAGCCCCATTGGGGAGAGTTAATGGCCCTCCAGCCCCCTCACACACATGGGTAAGGGAGGGGCCAGGGGCTCCTATAAGAACCCCTGCACAGGGGCTGCTCCCTGCTTTTCCTTTTCCCTTTTTCCCTGCTCTTGTTCTACTCTTCTATGGGACTGATCCATGGGCTCAATCCAGGCATGGATGCCTCCATGCCTGGGGACTTATTTTACTCTACTTTTATTTCTAAATAAAAACTTAATTTGATTGCATCCTTGCGTGCTGACCTTTTCTTGGAAGCGCCCTCAACGAACCATCGTTCTTCGTGAGATCCCTCACATGGACAATGTTCCTCAAGGCCTTCCTATCCTCTACCATCCTCTGGAGTCCATTTAAGCTCACGCCTACTGTTTCAGTGACTCCATCTAGCCACCTCATTCTCTGCCGTCCCCTTCTTCTTTTGCCCTCAATCTTTCCCAGCATTAGGATCTTCTCCAGTGAGTCCTGCCTTCTCATTAGGTGGCCAAAGTGTTTGAGTTTCATCTTCAGGATCTGGCCTTCTAAAGAGCAGTCAGGGTTGATCTCCTCTAGGACTGACCGGTTTGATTGCCTTGCAGTCCAAGCAACTCGCAGGAGTCTTCTCCAGCACCAGAGTTCAAAGGCCTCAATTCTTTGGTGCTCAGCCTTTCTTATAGTCCAACTTTCACAGCCATACATTGCAACTGGGAAAACCATAGCCCTGACTATATGCACGTTTGTTGGCAGGGTGATGTCTCTGTTTTTTAGTATGCTGTCTAGATTTGCCAGAGCTTTCCTGCCCAGGAGCAAGCATCTTTTAATTTCTTGGCTGCAGTCCCCATCTGCGGTGATCTTGGAGCCCAGGAAAATAAAATCTGTCAGTACCTCCATTTCTTTCCCATCTATTTGCCAGGAAGTCTTCCTGGTACTGATACAGAAATTATTTTTCATTTCGAATTATGTCTCTGAAAGGTTTTTATTTATTTATTTATGTATTAGATTTTAACCTGTGTTTATTACTTTATATATACCTCAAGGCAGTGAACATACCTAATACTCTTTCTTCTTCTTTTCCTCACAACAACCCTGTGAAATAGTTTGGGCTGGAAGAAAGTGATTGGACCAAAGTTACCCAGCCGGTTTTAACAAAATAACAGAGTTGGAAGGGACCTGGGATGACTTCTAGTCCAACCCCCTGCTCAGGCAGAAAACCCTATACCATTTCAGACAAATTGCCCAATTTCTTCTTTAAAACTTCCAGTGTTGGGGCATTCATAACTTCTGGACACAAGTCATTCCACTGATTAATTGTTTTAACTCTCAGGAAATTTCTTCTTAATTTGAGGTTACTTCTCTCCTTGATTAGTTTCCATCCATTGCTTCTTGTTCTGCCTTCAGGTGCTTTGGAGAATAGGTTGATCAGCTCTTCTTTGTGGCAGCCCCTCAGATATTGGAATACTGCTATCATGTTAGCCCTAGTGCTTCTTTTTACTAGACTAGACATACCCAATCCCAGCACCTGTTCTTTATGTGCTTTGAAGTCCGCTTTATGGTTCCAGGTCCATGCAGCTGCCCCAGCTTCCAGCAGGAGACTGGCCCAACCGGCTTCTTCTCCACTTCCAGCCGGGGTTTGGAAGCTGCAGAGGAAGCCATCCTCAGTGCTGGAATGGCAGCAGCGTGGACTCCCCATGTGGGGCCTCAGCTCCCTTCACCCTTCGCCGCCTTTCTGCCCCGGCTGCCGGAAGACTCTCTGCCCTGGTTCCTGAAGACTCGGCAGCAGGCTGCTGGCCTGACCGGCCTCTTCTCTGCTTCCAGCAGCTTGCAGCTGGGGTTTGGAAGTCACAGAAGAAGCGAGCTTCAGTGCTGGGATGATGGCAGCATAGACTCCTCAAGGACCTGGTGCTCACCGGCTTCACCCACATCGTGATCCTGGGATACCGCTCAGTCAGTGAGTGGTGCTCTGCTTGGCCAGAGGGGGCGGGGTGTCTGCTGAGTGGGCATTAAGTGGCAAGAGGTGCCAGGCGGCTGATCTCTTGCGAGTGAGGTAGGAGTTTTCAGGTGAGGGGTATGGATGGATGGGATGGGAGGCGGGCGAGTGCCAAGAACGCTGTGGATAGAGAGAGGATGAGAGGCAGCTCCTAATCAGCTCAGCTGATCCGTGGGTCACGATTAAGGGGCCCAGCTGCCATTAGCTGACCGGGAAAGGGGAGGGCTGCCTTCTGTGCTGCCCATGCCCAACCTTTCACTAGGACTTATTTTCAGGGGAGAGCATATATTTACACCTACCCCAAAAATCAGGCTTGGCCTTATTTTCAGGACATGAAAAATCGGGGAAACATGGTAAGTGATGTTACATTGTTCAGCTTGTCCATCAATCAATTTCTCACAATCAATTTTCCATGAGAAGTTCTTAAACAGCATCCAGTGATGGTGCTTAATTTCAATCCTACAGAAGTTCTCCAATAACTAATAGGAGAGATTCTAATAACTAATTTAGAGAATTCTTAAATCCCACAGCTGTGGATTCTATGATCAGCTTCTGAAATAGGTTATATTCATCCAATCTCACAGTTATACCCTTTCTTTTCTTGTGGGACTATCTTTTTTTCTTTTTAAGATAAGTACTATGAACATTTTATAGATCAATCAAGGAAGATTTCACTGTCAGAGCTTCCAGTAAGTACAGTTAGTCTTTGACGTATGACCTTAATTGAGCCCAAAATTATGGTTGGGACCACACCTATCATTAAGTGGGTCACCATATAACCACACCCAATTTTATGACTTTTTTATGGTTGTTAGGTGAATCATTGGGGCTGTGAAGCAAACATTGTGATCATTAAATAGATCCATTTTATCCATGGGGATTTTTTTTTAGCAGAAATCACAAGTAATTGCCAGTTTCTGGTGAAAAGTGTTATAAACTGTGATTATGTTATGGGATACTGCAAACAACCATTAATGCAGTCTGGTTGCCAAATGCCCAAAATGTGATCACATGACTGCAGAGAGAGGCAGCTGTCAGAATTTCAAATCTGGATCATAAGTAGCGTTGATGAGGTCTATCGTAACTTCAAATTGTTGCTAAGCTACTGGTTGTAAATTGAGGACTTGTATGTATTTAGAGAATAAATACAGAACAAAAGAGGAGGAGAAGGAGGAGGAGGAGGAAGAGAACAAGGATGCATTCTTGAATTGATCTAAAAGAATTTGAGCCTTCTGAGCCATATCCCTATTGTTATTTAACACAATATCACTTAGTGTTTTAAATGGTTGCTTTATTATATTGTGTTTTTATTTTGTTCACTACCCTGAATTGGTAGGTGGGTAGCCATATAAATTTAATAAAAAATTCCTGTAAGCTTATGGGGGAAGTCCCCGGAGACCAGTGTGGGATGCTGCCGGTTTAACAACTGATTTGGTGAGCATGCCAGTGTGCTTAAGGTGCTTGCACACAGCGCTGAAAATGGAGCATTTAGAAGCTCAGCTACTTACCTTCCAAGTCAGCAATGGTAAATAGAACAGCAAGGGGGGAGGGGAATCAGCTGTGCCACATGATTGAGATGAGCTACAAAGCAGGAAATAAAAGACAGGATAGAGCGGGGGTGGATGGGCGGGGCCAGCTGATCGTCGGCGCTACCAGTTCTCCCAAACCAGTCCAAACCGGCTGAATACTACCTCTGCCGGAGACCTCAACTGTTGTTACAAATTCTGACTTGTAATGATTGGATGGTAAATGCTTTCAGAGAGTAACCCTGTCTTTCGATTTTAATTAAACTGAAATGTCACTGCACAAAACAAATGTTGACTTGGACCCAACCTACCATTTTGAAACTGCATGCCCACATGACATTGTGGATGGCAGGGCCATCCATAGCCAAAAGAAGATGGCATCTCTGCTCTAGGATAAATACGCTTACTCGAGTTTCGTGTCATGCATCTGGATCATATCTACAGAGGCCAAGTTTATTAACACCTACTAGCGATCCGCATATATCCAGAGCCCCCATCCAACGGTGTTGCTAAAGGCTATTGTTCCTTTTGATCAGCTGATTGAGATACAGAGTGGTGGGGGGAAAAAATCAGCAAAAGGACAACAGCTTATAAAAAGCTCCATTAGTTTTTATGTGGGATGGCACATAGCATGGGCGTTTATTGAGCTACACAAATTTTCAGTGTAAATTTTTTTCTGTCGCGCATCCATCCTCACTTCGTGCTAGTTCTGCTTGCGTCTCCAACAATTGGCAGAGCAATAACTGTTGGGGCAAATGAATATTTGGCTAGGTAATTTGTTTTAATGAAGTGTTCCTGTATTTTATAAAAAGGCTTGTCATCAATCATTCATTGCGATGTTTCTTTCCATGTTCTTTCAACGCCTGCATAATGGATGTTTATTTAATCTCAGCTTCTGGGTTTTAAAACCTTTCAGACTGTAAACCGAGCACTCCATAAGGTGAGAGTTGATGCCACTTTGCTCGAAGTATTGTCACAATATTCTGGTTAGCATAGTTATATTAAGAATCATCAACCAAGTCCGTATGAGGCCAAGAATAATTGGACATTAATTTAATTTCCTTTAATTTAACTCGAACTTCAGTCTTTTCATTTCTGGGGGAAAGTGAAAGATTAAGAAAGGTCCAATAAAATATCACAGACTCTCGGAGATGGTGGATACTTCAAAAACCACCGAGTCCAACTATCTTTTGAATAGTTTGAATCCAGAATAAAAATAAAGGACACAAGCAAAACAAACCTGGTTTGCTGCTGCTGCCTTTTATTTCTGGCACTTACTGACCACTCAAACGAAAATATTGTTAGGGCTATCTGCCCGGACTTCCCATCACCATTTATACATTGCACCTGTGCATTCAACCCTCTGTCAAGTTTCGAGGTCGTCTTGAATAAAATGCATTTCAAACAAAATCTTTGAAGAAAAAACTCCTATTTATTGAGCACGACATCCTAACCTGACTCCAAACGAAGCCAACACTGACTTCCAGCCCCAAAACCCTCCCTTTCCGTTCCCCACTCCCCTGCACTCATTGGCCATTTTCCAAGTCATTTTACCCCTAATCTACTCCAGCTCAAAGGAATTCCCCCCTCCCATCTCATCTCCTAGGTGACATTATCTCCAGGGAAAATAAGTAGGTGAAAAATCAGCCATCCCTTTCCAGATGCCTTCGCTTCTCCTTCTTATGTCAGCACCAGAGTAAATGCAGGTTGAAGTGCTGACACCCTGATTACCCAATCCTGAACGGCCATCCCTCCCATGTAACCCAGAAGTGTTTTTAATGTGTTTATGCTTCAGAATTCAGTCTGTGCCATGACCCTCAAGGTCAGGTTGCTAAGGTGAGTTTGCATGGGGAAGATGGCTCAGTTCCTGCTCTAGCAATAGCCAGAACCTGGCATCGACAACAGTACTTGGAAACAATATAGGGAGACAGGGGGCAACTCTATCAGCTTCTGTCACTCCCCTGGTGATGTCATCGCCGCGCAACCACCTCTCAACTGCTTGGCGGCCGCGTGGCTCCTCCACGACATGGTGGCCTTCGTGGATGATGGGAAGCCTCATCGCCGTCCATCCCCATCTCCAGCAGGTCAGCGATGCAGCATGCAGCATGCAGCCCCCGCAGTCTCCTCAGTTATCGCAATGTCCCCCCCCAAAATGGCAGCTCCAGGCCAGTTGGCACGCCAGAGCTGACAACATACTTGTTAATTTGGTACTTTGGCACTGCTTCAAACACTCTCATGAAGTGAGAGCTTCTACCAGCTCTCTACCTGGCAAACTACCAGCTTCTCAGGTAGTTTGCCTCAGCACAACATCAATTTTTATATTACTATACAGGACTTACTTTATCAAATTTCCTTTTATTCTTATAAAGTGTATTAGCATGAGTGCCATTCCCTTTATAGCCAGGTAGTAACCATAAGATTATGTTAGGGCTACAAAAACAGGCCAAAACGGGAGATACATGATAGATATAGAGACAGACAGACAGATAGAGATAGAGTAGGGGTCTCTAACTCACAGCCCATGGGCCGGATGCATCACGTGCTGGATACGCCCCCACCCCCACCCCAGTTTAGCAAAGGGGAAAAGGCCGTGATATGTCACGTGATTACAATGTGACGCCTTGAGTTTGAAACCCAAGAGAGAGGTGGGGGGTTAGATATAGATAGATGGTAGATAGATGATAGACACTCTACTTGCTTATTGCAAATATATTTTTTTCATTTCTTCAGTCTTTGCTACAGAATTATTTTTGCTAAACAAATTCACTGAGTCAGGTTGACATAATCACTTTTTTTAAAAGAGAAAGATACCCAGTAGTTTGGCCTTCCCTCTTGTATCCTCCAGATCTGTTGGACATCAGTTCTCATGTTCATCAGCCAGCATGAAAAAAATTGAAAATGCAACAAATCTGGGGGCAGCTAAGCTGCAGGAGCACAGTAATTTGCATATTAAATCTTTACCTTTTTATAAAATTAGGAAGGAATGTTCTATAGCAATGTCTTATCATACTATGACATTACGCAGAAGACAACAGATATTAAAGGATTTGTTTGTTGCCTTACCAGAGTCTACGAGAGTTGAGTACTCTTTGTTGTTGTTAGTTATTAGTTGCAAAGTCGTGTCTGACCCATTGCGACCCCGTGGACAACGTTCCTCCAGGCCTTCCTGTCCTCTACCATCCCCCGGAGTCCATTTAAGCTCATGCTGACTGCTTCAGTGACTCCAATCAGCCACATCATTCTCTGTCATCCCCTTCTTCTTTTGCCCTCAATCTTTCCCAGCATTAGGCTCTTCTCCAGTGAGTCCTTCCTTCTCATTAGGTGGCCAAAGTATTTGAATTTCATCTTCAGGATCTGGCCTTCTAAAGAGCAGTCAGGGTTGATTTCCTCTAGGACTGACCGGTTGGATCGCCTTGCAGTCCAAGGGACTCGCAGGAGTCTTCTCCAGCACCATAGTTCAAAGGCCTCAATTCTTATTACTCTTATGTCAGAATAATTATGTAATTTTGAATCAGTGTAAATCTGTGCTTCATGAACAGCACTAGTTATTACTTAGCTTCTAGGTGCAATTCAGGGTGCTAGTCACTATTATAAACCTACATAACACAAGGTCTTAATGTTTGAAGGTCCACTTGTCTCCCAAAGTATTTGCCCAGCCAATCTGGTCTGACAGGGTTGGCATGCTCTGGATACCTTCAATTGAGCAATAACAACATTTGGTACCCCAGAAGTTCACTTTGTCTCTGTCACAATATCTTTCCTCTGGAATGAAATTTCCCTTGAGGTTCACACTTGTGTTTCAAAGGATCCTAAAGACCTTTGCCAACGTTTTCTTCTTTTTCTCTGTTCTCCTCTGGTTAATTATCCTTGCCAGTTTTGATCTTTTGGGGGTATGTATACAGGGGTGGGCTTCAAAAATTTTAGTAAGGGGTTCTCTGCCTGGTTGCTGGGTGGGCGTGGCTATGGTGGGCATGGCCTAGTCAGCCTCCTGCACCACAGCTGGGAGGGATTGCCCTCCCCGGGCTCCGGAAGCTTTCCTCAAGCCTCCAGGAGGGCGAAAATAGCCTCCCCAGGCTTCTGGAGCCCATTTCCGGCTTTTCTGAATTTCCGGTAGGCCTGTTTTTCATCCTTCCTGAGTCTCTGCATGCACCGTGCACCCTGCACTTACCTGCATCCAAAACGTGCCGCATGGCGACTCCTGGGAGGGGCGGGGTGGGCTGGGCTGGGCTGGGCCAGCCAGGAATGGGATTTGTGGGTTCTCCAAACTGCACAGAATCTTAGCTACAGGTTCTCCCGAACCCCTGCGAACCCCCATCAGCCCACCCCTATATGTATGTATGTATTTATTTATTTGATTTTTATTCCACCTTTATTAAAGTAACTCAAGGCAGTGAACATGTATAATACTCTTTTTTCCTCCTCTTTTCCCCACAACTACAGCCCTGTGAGATGAGTTGGGCTGAGAGAGACTGACTGGCCCAAAGCCACCCAGCTGGCTTTCATGCCTAAGGCAGGATTAGAACTCACAGTCTCCCAGTTTATGTTATGTGTATGTTGTTGTTGGAAGAAATATCTCTCTGGTTCAGTTCCAAGCAGGGAGAAAGACACTGGAAACATAGAGGTTGATTGGAAAGATGGTTTAATGATGAAGCAGAACCACCAAGCACATGGTTCTGGTGCAGCTAACCACATAGAGTTGAGAGCGAGGGGGTTTTATACTTTCTCATGGGCTTTGCACTTGAGCTTCCTGTTCCTGTGCAAGAACATGTATTCTATTAGCTATTATAGGGGTCATAGCTGGCTCTGTAGGTTGTCTGAGCTCCCAGGTTTGGTTGAAGTTTCAGAGGGTGATGTGGGTTAATCCTATTATGTCCTCAAGGGTCATGTCTTAATCCCTTCACCCTGGAGCTGAAGGTCTTTTGTTTTGTAGATAGGTTGGCCCAGTCTTTCTTAATGGGCACAAAATATCTGCTGGGGGCAGGGAGCTGCATTTCTGAGTTTCTGATTCCCTTAAGATTTTTTTTATTTTTCTTTTAGGGGAAATATTTTATCCTGCCTTTTTTAAATATTCCTCAAAATATTTCATTCTTTAGGGGACGGGGGAGCTTCCCACATTGTTTTTTTGTTTTAAACATTACTCTTTTAAAAACATTTTGTAAAGTTGTTGGCCAAGCTGTTGATTGGTGCAGCCAAAGGCTGCATTTATCCTTCCCTGATGCCAATTATCACACAAGGCAAGAAACGTCAGACCTGTTTATTCTGTTCAGCACAAAAAGGTGTGCTCAGGGGACTAAACCACAAACCAAGAGCACAAATTAGCTTCTATGCACTGTCGAAAAGCAAAGGCACATAATCATTTACAAGCAATTGGCCACCAGCAACGTAGTATTCACCCCCCTGGTAGAGGATGGTCTTCCTAGAAGGTGGTTTCCTTATTAAAGTATTACAGCCCTCGTCCTTCTGTCTCTAACAGATAAGGCTGGTAATTAAGTATGCAAAACTTTCTAGCTAATTTATCTGCCACAAGAAACAGGAAATAAGCACATTTTAACTAATCCTCCGTTCAAGATGGTGCATGTCCTTCAATAAGGTTTCCACGTTGCCTTCCGGGAATTTTAGGGCAAGGATGAGAAGCTCAAGGATGAGAGGTCAAAAAGGAAAACACCTAAGAACGAAAGTGAGCAAAATGAAGGCTTTTCAACAAAATGGGATTTCTCAGGATGCAGTAGTGGCCACAATTGTGGAAACCTTTTGGGAAAAGTGTATTTTTGAGGTTTGATGGCTAATAACACCACTTTTTTTTTTTTTTTTTTTTTTGGAGTTTCAAGATAATCCTATTCCACTGCTGGAATGGCCTGGGAATAGCCCAGACCTTAACCCAATTGAAAATCTATGGAGCCGACTAAAGAAACTTGTTAGTCAGAAGTGACCCAGCAATAAAACCCATTTAATAGAAGCCATCATTCAATTTTGGTTTCACATTATAACAGCTTCAGAACCAAGACTTGGTTCACTCCATGGGAAGATGTTGTAAGGCCGTAATTCTAATGCTAATGCTAACAGTTATCCAACTAAGTATTAACTGACATGGTGATAATTTTTGTATATCTCGTTTTTTCTACGTGTTTCACGTTTCTTCTTTATACTGTAACTGCTATTCTAATAGGAAATCCTTCATAAAAGGACCTGGTGGCTCAGCAGACTAAAAGCATTGTGATTAACACCAGCTGTCTGCAATTACTGTAAGTTCGAATCTCACCAGGCTCAAAGTTGACTCAGCCTTCCATCCTTTCTAAGGTAGGTAAAATGAGGACCCAGTTTGTGGGAGCAATAAGCTGACTTTGTATAAAATATACAAAAGTA
The DNA here is from genome assembly GCF_059756535.1 of Pantherophis guttatus. Taxonomy (NCBI): domain Eukaryota; kingdom Metazoa; phylum Chordata; class Lepidosauria; order Squamata; family Colubridae; genus Pantherophis; species Pantherophis guttatus. The sequence goes on from NC_142065.1 coordinate 14,253,893, forward strand.
TGAAGGCTATTGCTTAACGCACTGTAAGCCGCCCTGAGTCTCTGGAGAAAGGCGGCATATAAATTAATTTTTTTTAAAAAAGTATTGCATTACATTGTTGGTTAAATTATCTTTCCATTGATATATAATTTTATGGTACTACTCCAAAAAAAAAGTGGTGTTATTAGCTAGTTTTAGAAAATACACTTTTCCCAAAAGGTTTCCACAATTTTGGCCACTTCTGTAAAGCTACTAGCTAGACTAGACACTGAGAATTCCTGTTGTTCCTGCCCTCTGGAACAACTCGCTCCCCTCAATGTGAAGTTGGCCCCAACTCTCCTATCCTTCAGTCCATAAAGAAAAGATCATGTAACACATAGCATTCCTTCCTTAAATGGTCGTTCCAGGAAGCACTAAATAAATATTCTGATGAAGATGATAAAGATGAACATGGATCATTGGAAGGTTAAATGTTAGTCAGACTTCATCTGGAGATAGCATTAACTCTGACATGATTTCTGCTGCAGCTGAAACCCAAAATCTACTTCCTGTCAAATTTCATGTGAAAATTCGGCTACCTGTCCACTCAAAAATCATGTAGGCATTTTAAGAAAAATATTTTGTATACTTGCATACTTGTATATTTGAGGCCTCTGGCATCAAAAATAACTAAAGCTGCATTGCAACCAGCTCCCAGTCGTGAATGAGAATAACTGATTATATGTAATCGCCAGCAATTATATTTATAGTGATTGATGGGCTCTATTAGCAGCACATTAAGGTTTGATAATGAAACACCTTTACTCCTTCCTTCCACATATCATTTTGCACCTTCTCACCACCAATGGAGGAAAGCACTGGGGGAATTATTATTAACTTAGCTGTGGCTTCACAAGAGCTATATTTTACCTGTCAGTCATAATCTGTTAAAAGAAAAACTGGCTGGAAAAGTTTGGAGGTCCCTCATCTATGTCAACCAAGTTTCATTAGGTGAAACAGAATAGATTATGGCTAGGCTACGGGTAGACTTCCTATTCCAGCAACAGTAACAGAATGGGGATGCGGGAGGGTCAACTAAGGACGTTAATGCTTCAGTTTGACCCAGAGGACAATTTTTGGAATCAATGTATTCTGGAAAGACAGTTTAGTGTAGTAGTTAAGATGTTCAAAAACTCAAGATTGCTGGCTCTAAACATATAAAGAACGGTTGTAAACACATAAAGAACAGTTCCTGGAATTGGATATGTCTAATTTGATGAAAATAAGGACTAGGGATGACATGATAGCAATATCTCAGGGGCTGCCACAAAGAAGAGGGAGTCAAGCTACTTTCCAAAGCACCTGAGGGAAGGACAAGAAGCAACGGGTGGAAACTAATCAAGGAGAGAAGCAACTTGGAGCTAAGGAGAAACTTCCTGACAGTTAGAACAATTAATCAGTGGAACAACTTGCCTCCAGAAGTTGTGAATGCTCCAACACTGGAAGTTTTTAAGAAGAGGTTGGATAACCATTTGTCTAAAGTGGTGTATGGTTTCCTGCCTAAGCAGGGGGTTGGACTAGAAGACCTCCAAGGTCCCTTCCAACTCTGTTCTGTTCTGTTCTGTCCTGTTCTGTTCTATTCAGAGGTGGGTTTCAGGTTCTGACCAGCGGAAATTTTGAGTAGTTCGGAGAACCGATAGTAAAAATTCTGACTGGCCCCACCCCCATCTATTCTCTGCCTCCCCAGCTGATTGGGAGGAAACGGGGATTTTGCAGTAACCTTCCCCTGGAGTTGGGTGGGAATGGAGATTTTACAGTATCCTTCCCCTGCCACGCCCACCAAGTTATGCCATGTCCACCAAGCCACACCCACAGAAAGATAGCCCTTCCTTAGGTGTGAAGCCAACTGGGTAATTCGGTTGTGGCCCGCCAACGGCCAGTGGAACTGGTGGCAGTCTCAGACAGTGAGGACGCTGGGGAGGAAAATGGGCCAGTCCTGGAGTCTGGGGAAGGCTCTGATGAGTGCTCTGCATCAGAGGCAGAGATGGAGCCAGAGCTATTTGACAGTTATCAGCTACCTTCAGAGTCAAAGATAAGTGGAACTGAAGAACAGCTGGAGCCTGTTCCCAATGTGTGCATGTGCAGAGCTGCCAGAAGAAGAGAACAGCTAAGGAACAAGGGCCAACTCAGGAGTAAAGGCACATACAGATGGACAGTAAATGGCCACTCCCCATAGGAAATAAAGAGGAGCGAAAGGGGAGGGGAGTTTGCAGGAGACAATTAGTTCAATTCATTAGGGTGAAGATCTGTTCTTGACTTCTTGCCAAGTAATTGCTGTTGCTACAGCATGGCATTTGGAAGATATCAGCCTGGCCACTCTCCAAGACTGATAAAGGTCTGTAGTTGTGAAATCTCATGAAAGACTTTTTGCCGGGACTTTGCTGGAGAGGAATTTTCTTTTAACCTAAATAAAAGAGGTTTTACAAGGAGTCTGCTTCATGCTCTTGGGAAGCCTAGGTCAGAACACATTCTGGGCTAGTCCCGCTTTCTCATCCCTAGGAAGAAGGCACTGCAAATATTTCTGAAAATCTTGCTTTAAAGAATTGCAAGAACTTTGATCTGCTGCCAGGAGGCATGGCCATCTCAAAGGATCTAAAAAGTATTATTATTATTATTATTATTATTATTATTATTATTATTATTATTATTATTATTATTATTGGAGGAAGGAATGACACTGAAGAAGAAGAAGACTAGTGAATCAGGACAGAATCTCTGTGAGTTCAGCTTCCCATGGTCACCAGTGGCCAATCATGAAAATTCAAGAACAGAGAAAGAATCCTCTGAACACAAAAAGCCTACTTTTAATTATCATGGCTATTGATCAGCAGTAGATCCTCTATGCATTTATAAATTCCCCCTTTCCAGACAACTGGTATAATAACTTCCCCACGGCAGTATTTTTACTTCGCTAAAAATTTTCTTTAGGTTAGAAATCCAGATACGCACCAGCCTTAATGAGGGAAAGATTCAGTCGATAAAGAAAGAAAAGGAATATGAACAAAGACTACAATTGCTTTTTATCTAGGCTATTTTCCTGCAGCTGAAGCCAGCAGAGGGCAAAATTTATATATATATATATATGTGTGTGTGTGTGTGTGTGTGTGTGTGTTTTCGTAGATTTTCACGGGTAGAGGTATGCAAGTTTTTGTGTATTTGGGTCTTTTCCCGTGTAGGATTGAGAGTATTTTGGCGACATTTCGATGAGGTCCCACTCATCATCTTCAGGCTGGTGTCTTCGGATTCGTGCTTGTGCGAGGAAAGCGTGATTGGAGCTGCTGTCTCTCTATAAATACTGGTGGGGAGGTGTGGGGTGCTGGCTTTGTTGCTGTGAGCGGGTTGGTTGCCTGTGTTGTTACATCTTGATTAGTTGATGGAGTTCATGTTTGCAGATTAGATTGCTGTTTCGTAACATCCTGTGTGGGTGAGGTCCTTGATGTGTGCCCATTAGTCTTTTGTGTTTTAACGACCTGGGTAATGGGCTGTGTGTTAACATCCTGAGTTCTAGTATTGTGATATCCTGACTTTTTTGATGTAATGTCCTGAGCAGATGGCTTTGATGCCACATCCCGGGCTTTGGTTTGGCTCCGAGTTTGAGGTCTTGCCACGTGTTCATGGCGTGTGTCAGTTTGTGTGGGGATTGGAGGGGGGTGCAGCAGCTGCTGATGCCACCGTGGTCTGGCTTCTGGATGGTGGTTGTATTTCGTCTATGGGATGGGTTTGGGTTTGAATCTGGTGAGGATGATTGGTGGTGGTGTCATGTGTTATCTTGGGTCCGGTGTTAATGTTCGTGGCTGGGACTCTTCTGTTGACTAGGGCTAGTTTCCAGATGTCATGTAGGCGGGAGGTATTGTCACATTTATTCATGTTATGGAGGTGTTTCTCTATTTCGATGGCTTCCATGATTATTCTCTTGTTGAAATGTTCAGTTTTGGAGATTAATTTGGTTCCTTCAAAGTCAATTTTGTATCCTGTTGTTTTAAGGTGCTGGAAAAGGGAGGAAGTTTTTTCTTCTTTTCTGATTGCGTTCTTGTGTTCTGCAATGCGTGCATTTATTCTCCTATTAGTTTGTCCAATGTATGTGGCTAGGCAGATTTTGCATGGGGTATTTCATAGACTCCTTGGTTTTCTAGCTGGATCTTGTCTTTGGGGTTTTTTAAGATGTTTGCTATTTTTTGGTCAGTGCAGAAGGCTGTCTTGATATTGTTTTTGTGTGTATATTTTTCTTCAACCGGGTATATTCCTACGTAAACCAAGTTTCTCAACTTGCAGCCATAGCTCAGTGAAATCACATCCACTATTCTAGGCTTTTTCAGACAGCAAGCAAGCATTTTGCTGCCTATTGGGAGACTAATATAGATCTATTTCGGACTGATTGGTCCTCATCAGTTAGCCACACCCTTACCATATGTGTAAGAAAAATATATGGTAAGGGTGTGGCTGAAGAAATATCCTTCTGGGTTCAGTTCCAAGTGAGGAAAGAGAAACTGGATTCATGGAAGTTGCTTGGAAAGAAGGTTTAATGATGAACAGGATTACATGGCTAGAGTTCTTGAACAGAAAAGGGCCGAGATGCTGTTTTTATGCCCTTTGTTGGGCTTTGAATTTAAGCTTGTATTCTGACTGGTTGTCAGACTCCCATGAGGCCATGCAGGGGCAACTCTGTAGTCTGTCCTGAGTCCCAGGCTTGGTTGAGCCTTGCTGGGTGATGATGCAATCTCCATGTGGTGAGTTCTCTTACTAGATGGGTAGAGTGCTAATTGTTGTGATCTAGGCTTCCTGAGTCATTAAAACACATGAGTAGTCCCAAAAACCTCTTTTATTGCAACAGCTGTGAGTTACATTCATTCACAGCTGAGTCCCAATTAGTTCCTGGCCCATGTTCCTCCCCAGCCTCCTCACTGTCCGACTCCGCTGCCAGCTCCATAGGCTGCTGGCAGACCACAACACTAATCCTACCTTTATTGGATTTTGGGTGAGGGCATTTGCTTATGAATAGACCTAGCTAGGATGGTATGGGATATTAAGAGTGAGTCCGCTTCCTGCCTAAAAAAAACATGTTTCTCCATTTCTCAGTCAGGGAAATATAATATTCTGCCTTTTTAATATTTCCTAGAATATTTCATTTTTTCTAGGAGAGAGGTGGGTGCTAACTTCCTACAGTACTAAATACTTAAGCCAGGTTTGATCCCACATGACTGCAGAAATAAATTCTAAATTGCATTTTTAGCTGTAGTTTCTTACCCCACGCAGGCATAGCCACTCTGATATCTCCCTCTGGGGCAGTTATCAGCTCCTCTTAATTAATTATCTCACTTGCAATCATTCATTACTTGAGGATCAGAAAGCGGGTTACATTTTCAGATTCTTTTGAACAAAATGGAAAATGCACTAGGGATTCCAGTAATCAGACCCTCAGTCTTACTGATCCTTTTGGACGGGGTGTTTATTTCAAATATTCATAGGTGGATCTGTTTTCCAAAAGGCCTTCTGGCTAGTTACAATCTATGCAGGTAGTCCTCCACTTACAACAATTCGTTTAGTGACCTTTTGAAGTTACAACGGCATTGAAAAAAGGGATTTATGACCATTTCTCACACTTACAACCTTGCAGCATCTTCATTGACACATGATCAAAACAGGGTTGCTTGGCAACATTTATTTATGATGGTTGCAGTGTCCCAGGGCCTTGTGATATTCTTTTGCGGTCTTCTTACAAGCAAAAACACTGGGAAAGCCCTGTTCGCTTAACAACCATATTACTAACTGAACAACTGCAGTGATTCATTTAACAACTGTGGCAAGAAAGGTCACAAGATGGAGCAAAACTTACTTAACTGTCTTGCCTAGCAACAGAAATTTTGGCCTTAATTGTGTTTGTAAGTTGAGGACTACCTGTAGTACGATAAAACCAGTCTAAATAAACAATGATTTAATGAAAACCCATTTTTACATGAATTAATGAAGAAGGGGAGCAGACAGAGAGAGACTTAATGAACAAACACAGAGTTACATTTGTGGACACCAAGTTCCAAATTCAAGAGTATTATTACTACTGTTATGATTGTTCACTCAGCCAGCCAAATTTTCAAACTGGATTTGGCAATTTTATCCGCCTATCAAGTCCTTCCCAAGGAGCTGGGATAGGCAAATGTTGCTGTTTGATAGTGTTATTATTATTATTTAGGTTAATATCCTACCTTTTATTTAGGAACACAAGGTGATGTTTACAGGATTCATTGCTCCCATTTTCCTCACAATAGCAACTCTGGGGTGTAGGTTGAGCTGAAGAGAGTGGCCCAAAGTCACATAATGAAACTGTCAGGGTTCCAAGTAATAGATCCATAGCAGTAGTGGGTTTCTATTAGGGGCCGCTGCTGGTTCACAAGCATCGTGCACACTTGCATGCGCGCAGAAGCTTCTGCACATACGCAGAGATGTCTGGGTGGGTGGGCGGAGCCTCCCCCTGCCATCACTACTGGTTCGCCCGATCCGGGGCAAAATGGTAGCAACCCATCACTGATCCATAGCAAGCAAAACTCCGAGGCAGGTGGATTCCTCAAAGAATAGCTTTGTTGGAAATATCATATTGGCACATATCTGGTGAAAACCAGCTCTGAAGTCTCCCGCGGTTTTCCACTAATTAAAAGTAAAAGTTTTTCTACTTTCTCAAAACAATCAGTCACATGGCCCAATCTTGGAGCGTGATTGGCAGCTGGGTAGCATCACTCCACCTTCCTCCGACCAGGTGTGAGAATGTCCTTGGTTCCCAAGAGAAAATACACTGCTCAAAAAAATAAAGAGAACACAAGCAGAAGACATCCGAGATCTGAATGAATGAAATAGCCTTATTAAATACTTTGTTCGTTACATACAGTAGTTTTGTGTTCCCTTTAGTTGTTTGAGCAGTGTATAAACTACTGTATGTAAAGAACAAAGTATTTAATAAGGCTATTTCATTCATTCAGATCTCGGATGTCTTCTGCTTGTGTTCCCTTTATGTTTTTGAGCAGTATACTTTGTTTTGGTTACAGAATCCTCTCTATCTCAAATCCCTCCTCCCTATATCTCAAACTCCAGTTTGGCAACACTGAAGCGGTCAAAAATGGCTTCAGTCAGGTCAGCTTCAGGATTGACAGAAGCTCCATGGCTGAAGTAATCCAATCTCTTTGACTTGAATCAAGGTCTTTCCAGTCTAGTCTTAATCGCTACAACACACCATCTCTCTAGAGTTGTGTTCCTCAGCCTCAGTAACTTTAAAATGGATTAGGCATGGATCAACTCCCGGAAGATACCATAAAAAAAGTTCTTCTCCATGGTCATAATATAATATATTTGTTCCAGTTATGCAGGAAGATATATATATCTTAACATTCAGCCACATTCATATTGGGAATACCACTCCATCAAGTACTGGAGTCTTAAATTTTATTACTAGAAGCTAAAAGTCTGCTGGTAATGTAAAGGCATTTGGATCTGTTCTTTTAAGGTTTTTTCTTAAGCATAATTTCTAAAAGATCTGGAGATGTTGCTTTCTAACTCCAGCTCCTGGTTTTACTTTAATATAGGATTTGGGGTTTTATAATTATTTAATAAATTTATAATGGGACATGGTGGTTCAGAGGCTAAGACACTGAGCTTGTTGATCGAAATGTAGGCAGTTCAGCGGTTCGAATCCCTACCGCCACATAATGGGATGAGCTACCGTTATTTGTCCCAGCTTCTGTCAACCTAGCAGTTCGAAAGCTCGTAAAAAATGCAATTAGAAAAATAGGGACCACCTTTGGTGGGAAGGTAACAGTGTTCCATGCGCCTTTGGCATGTAGTCATGCCAGCCACATGATCACAGAGACATCTTCGGACAGCGCTGGCTCTTTGGCTTTGAAACGGAGATGAGCACCGCCCCCTAGAGTGGGGAACGACAAGCATATATGTGCAAGGGGAACCTTTACCTTTAATAAATTTATTTCATATACACAACTCTGTATTGCTCACAATTAAAACAGTTAAAAAAAACAATTAAAAACAGGGTTAGAAACAACAGAAATGACAAGAATAGCAGCCAAGAACACCCATTAAGCCAGGGATGTTCAACCTTGGCAACTTTAAGACTTGTGGACTTCAACTTCCTGAATTCCCTAGCCAGCTCACAAACAGAAGATGGAGGACATATTTATTTATTTCAATTTATTAAATGTGTTTGCCACCTATCTCGTACTGAAACAATTTGACAGCTGTCCTACTCCTGATATTGCTCCCCTGCAACTGATGTTCACGAAGATGCTTCCCTTAACCTGAAGTCTTCAAGATTAATCAGGCTGGACAGACCTGTCCTCTATGAATTCATCAGGTCCTTCTTTATTGCCATTCAAGTTAGTGGCCATCACTGTATCTTGTGCTAATGAGTTTGACAAGTTAATTATGCACTGTGTGAAGAAGGGCTTTCTTTCGTCTATTCTAAATCTCCTTTCAATTAGCTTCACTGGATGGCCTCAATCCTAATCTTTCTAGGAAAGGAGAAAAAATCTTTTCCCTTTATCTGTGCCATGCATGATTTTACACACTTCAGGTTTTTTTTTTTAATTTGATTTATATGCCGCCCTTCTCCGGAGACTCAGGGCAGCTTACAATGCACTAAGCAATAGCCTTCATTCTTTTGTATATTTATACAAAGTCAGCTTATTGCCCCCACAAACTGGGTCCTCATTTCACCTACCTTAGAAAGGATGGAAGGCTGAGTCGACCTTGAGCCTGGCAAGATTTGAACCTGCAGTAATTGCAGGCATCTGGTCTTAATAACCAGTGTAATAACAGGGTGCCTTAGACCACTGTACTACCAAGGCTCTTTCGTTATGTCCCCTTTAGTCCTCTTCGAATCACAAGCAATCTAGCTTTTTCTTTGAAGCGCTTAATTTTGATTGCCCTCTTCTGCCGTGTTTACAGATGCTTTACAGCATCTGTCAAACTCAAGGCCCGTGGACTGGATCCAGCCCATGGGTCCTTAGATCTGGCCCATGGGGACACCCCAAAAACAGTGAAGGGCCAGACCACAGTGCCTCTGCCAGTGAAAACAGAGCTCGGGAGGACTGCATGTGGCCCTCTCAAGCTCCGTTTTCGCTGGCAGAGGGTTGCAGGAAGCCGTTGCAGCTGAAAACAGAGCTTGTTTTCGCTGGCGGAGTGCTCAGGCAACCACAGGTGCCCCCGACATGAGTGATGTCGAGCTGGCTATGCCCCCTGGCCATTCCCCCCCCTTGAGGTCAAACACAACCCTGATGCAGCCTTCAATAAATCAAGTTTGACACCCCTGCCTTACAGCCTTTCCAAATACGATGACCAGAACTGTATATAGTATGTGAACATACCACCAGTTTGAACATTGACATTACAATGTTGGCATTTTTATTTTCAGTCCAGTGGTGGGTTTCAAAAATTTTTACTACCAGTTCTGTGGACGTGGCTTGGTGGGCATGGCTTGGTGGGCATGGCTTGGTGAGTATGGCAGGGGAAGGTTACTGCAAAATCCCCATTTCCTCCTGATCAACTGGGAATTGGGAGGCAGAGAATAGATGGGGGTGGGGCCAGTCAGAATTTTTACTACCGGTTCTCCAAACTACTCAAAATTTCCGCTACCAGTTCTCCAGAACTGGTCAGAACCTCCTGAAACCCACCTCTGTTTCAGTCCCACCTGAAATGTCCCTAGCATGGAATTTGCCTTTTTCAACCTGTAAGAACCTGCTGGATTTCACCCCTGATTTAAAGTATGCGGAGGACATGAGCTTTTTAAAATTATTATTATTTTAAGCACTTCAGGAAAATGTCTAGTTTTCAGATAATTGTTTGGATTTCAATCTGTACAAAATTGGGACCCTGATCTGAAGAAATTTCAAGGCAGAGATCTTTAGAAGTGTCCCCATGGATAAAAAAAACAAAATAGTGAATCTCCACAAATTACCTTCTTTCACCAAAATTGATGGGCATTTATCTGATTTTTAATATACCTCAGAATACCATGCTTCCGTTTGCCAGATCTTTTCAGCCTATTGTTTGTGTTCTTTGGAGCAAAGTCTGCATACAGTCTCTATCCAATATTCCCCTTTTACAGTGGGGACAGTAAAGTAAATTTCAAGCACAGCTTATATTCTGTAGATATTACTCGGGGTTACAAGAAATCTCTAAAGTGAAACTGTCTTTCACTCTGTGTGTCAGGGCTCAGAGATCAATGTTGACTGATGCCAACTTTCTCTTCCTTGTATCAGAAGAAACTCAAAACTGTTACACAGGTGCTCCTCGACGTATGACCGTAATTGAGCCCAATGGTCATAGGTTTTTACAGTCCAACATCAAGGAATCGCATGATCAGAATAGAAGTTACAATTGGTTTTTATGATGGTTGTTAAGCAGAGGTGGAATTCACATACTGTAGCAACCGATTTGCCCAGCACTGGAAATGTGAATGTGCGCATCAACTGAGCATATGTGCGGTGTCACAAAACACAGCAATTCGCTTATGTACGCCATTCACACACGCATACGTCAAACAACACGGCAATTAGCTCACGCATGCCATCGTCACATGCATGCGGCATCAAAAACACAGCGATATAGAATGGGATTACACCTGGGCAGGTGGGCGGGAAACCGGCTGAATATCACCTCTGTTGTTAAGCGAACATTGCCCTCATGAAGTAAATACCAATTGCTTAGCACTATAAGTACTAAGATTATTTCAATGTATGATTGCTGGGTTGAGATTATTACCGCGAAGAGATTTGATGCTACTCAGTATGAAGGGATGGTTGGTGAAATTGACAGATTTTCTTGAGATGAATATTAACTTCCTTGATTAGAGAAGAGACACTATCTACCATCGTTGGTGACTGGAATGTTCTTATAGATTTTTTGTATAAAAATGAAAAAAAAATGAACCTGTGTGATTTATGGCTTTGATGATTAGGCGGGATAGATTATTTAAAAAAAGAGAGCATTATGACTTTAGAGCAGTGGTGAAATGTAAAATTTGTTACTACCTGTTCTGTGGGCATGGCTTGGTGGTGGTAGGGGTAATATGGGCGTGGGCGTGGGCGTGGCCAACTTTTTTTTTTTTTACTTTTAAAACCATTTTTTCTACAACCTCTTCAGCTGAAGAGGTCGTAAAAAAAATGCTTTTAAAAGCCTCTGATGATCCCAGCTGAGCCGCGCGATCATCAGAGGCTTCTTTTTTTTAACTTTTAAAAGCATTTTTTCGGCCGAAGAGGTTGTAGAAAAATGCTTTTAAAAATTAAAAAAAAGCCTCTGATGATTGCGCAGCTCAGCTGGGCAATGCGGGGGGGGGGGGGGCAGGGATTTTTGCTACCTGTTCTCCAAACCACCTGCCTCCATCGCTACCTGATTGGGCGATCCGGTCCGAACCGAGAGAATTTCATCCCTGTTTTAGAGGGAGAGGTTACAATATAATTCTACATATATCTGCTGTGAAGAATATTGAAGCCCCTTCTTTATTGTTTTTTTCCCCTTTCTTTTCTATTTTTCCTCAACTTTTTTGTTGTCATCTTGTGCTTTTTCTCTGTCTTTAATGAAAATGGAGCATTTAGAAGCTCAGTTGCTTACCTTCCAAGTCAGCAATGGTAAGTAGAAGAGCGAGGGAGAAGAAATCAGCTGTGCCACATGATTGAGATGAGCTAGAAAGCAGGAAATAAAGGTCAGGATATGGCGGGGTTGGGTGGGTGGGGCCAGGTGATCTTCGGAGCTACCGGTTAGCCCGAACAGGTCTGAACCAGCTGAATTCCACCCTTGAATGTAGGACAATCTCTCATTTACTCAGGAGTCATGAATCCAGAACGTTCACCTGATGAATGCTTTGAATAACACATATGCACAGAGCCAACAGTGTTTCTCTAATGAAGTGTGAATGAAAGGATGAGATATGATTTTCACATGAGGCAGGACTGTCCATAGCTTTCTTCCCACTGACAGTCATGATTGAACAGCCCCTGCAGGAAGCTGATGTTAATTGAATGACATCATGGATAGATGAATATTCCTATGGTGAAGGTTTTAAGTTTAGTACCTGGACAACTTTTTAATGTGTTTCAGTTAAGTTTACCAATCTGCTGATTTTTTTTGTTTGTGTGGTGGAATAGAGACTGGATTCCCAGGAGGGAAGGGCTGCTTTCCAGAGGATCAAGAGACAGCAAAGTTTGGATAGCTCGGTTGGAAGAGAATTATGAAGTCTCCTCCCTATATATTTAGAGTATATATTTAATGATGCAAGCAGTTGCTTTAGTTTTGTAAGATGTCTATCTATAGGTGAGGAACCATAAAGGAAATTGCTTAGAAGTAGTTCTGCGTATCTTTCTTGATTTGGGGGGCCCTGACATCTTGTTTGTTTTAAAAAAAAAACATTCCCCTGGTATCTGTTCAATTAGTTAGTTAGTTAGTTAGTTTATTTGATTTGTATACCACCCTACTCCCGAAGGACTCAGGGCGGTGAACAGCCAAACAATAAAATACATAGATACAAAAAATTTAAAAACCAAATAAAATCAAATTAAATCATTTTGGCCCAGACAGATTAAAACACCCCAATAATTTAAAAACAGATTAAAATTTACATATTTAAAAAGGGAAGAGATTAGGCCAAGCCCGCCTGATGGAATAGGAAGGTCTTCACAGCGCGGCGGAAGGTGCGCAGATCCGGGATCCTCCGTATCTCCGGGGGGAGCTCATTCCAGATGGTAGGTGCCCCCAGAGAGAAGGCTCTCCCTCTAGGAGCCACCAGTCGACACTGTTTGGCTGACGGCACCCGGAGGAGTCCCTCTCTATGAGAGCGTACTGGCCGGTGGGAGGCTATTGGTGGTAGTAGGCGGTCCCGTAGATAACCAGGTCCTAAGCCATGGAGCGCTTTAAAGGTGGTAACCAAAACCTTGAAGCGCACCCGGAAGATCACCGGGAGCCAGTGCAGCTCGCGCAGGAGAGGTGTTACATGGGATCGCCATGTTGCTCCCATTACCACCCGCGCGGCCGCACTCTGCGCCAGTTGGAGCCTCCGGGTGCTCCTCAAGGGGAGCCCCATGTAGAGAGCATTGCAATAGTTAGAAGTCAACTAGTCACAACATGTGTCACTTAATATGAGCACCAGTCATGAGGCTATTTGAGGAGGGGTAAACTTCAGTTCTGACTAAATCCCAACACATTTTTGAACCGGTAGTGAAGATAAGTGACTACCACCCCTAAGCCTTATGGTGTTGGGATTTACTCAGAACTGAAGTTTACTCCTCCTCAAATAACAGAGTGTCAAAAATGGGACGTGATGTCGTCTGGGTGGGTGGGCGGAGCTCCTGCAGCCGCCACTGTTTCGCCCGAACCAGATATAACCGGCTGAATACCACCATTGATAAGGCTGATTACACACGGATTCTGGTGGTTAAGTTGAAGTGGGCTTCTCCAATGTTTGGATCTAGCCCTAGAACCAAGTCTGCTTAGTAAAAAAGTGTGAGTTAAAACAGGATATTTTCCTAATTACTGAATTAGAATCTCAGTTCGTGTACTCCTTTACCTTTGAGGGCATTGGCAAAATAATAGTGAGGTGAAGAGAAAGACAGGATTATCACTGAAATAAACTTACAAAAGATCCTAAAATATATATTGTATCGGTAACAATATCTACCCCAATAGTGGATATGCAAGTATAGAAAGTATAGCTTGTTTTTTGTTTTTTGTGGCCTCAAGCCAGTTTTTGACTCCTGAAAATTGCCTTTTTTTTTTTAAATTTGATTTATATGCCGCCCTTCTCCGGAGACTCAGGGCGGCTTACAATGCGCTAAGCAATAGCCTTCATTCTTTTGTATATTTATACAAAGTCAGCTTATTGCCCCCACAACTGGGTCCTCAATTTACCCACCTTAGAAAGGATGGAAGGCTGAGTCAACCTTGAGCCTTGGCGAGATTCGAACCTGCAATAATTGCAGGCAGCTGTTCTTAATAACAGGGTGCTTTAGACCACTGTACTACCAAGACTCTTAATTTTTCTTGGCAAGGATTTAGAAGTAGTTTGTCCTTGCCTTCTTTTTCCTAGGGCTGAAAAAAGAGGGACTGACCCAAAGTCACCTAGCTAGCTTATTACCTAAGGTGAGACTAGAACTCACACTCTTCTGGTTTCTAGCCTGATACTTTAGCCACTACACCAAATTCTTAGAAAAATATAGTAAAGGTCAAAGCCATTCAAAGGGCCTAAAATTTTATTCTTCCTCCAATAACTGATCACAAATGATGAGATAAGGAAAACCACTGGAATTGTCTAGCACAGAAATAATAAACGACTGTGGCAAAAGAAAGCAAAGATTATACCAATAATAATAGTGCCTTGAGTGGAATTCCAAAACTTGAATACCATCAGCATTGGCAAACTCACCATCAGTCAATCTCAAAACACATTACTTGGAGCAAGCATACATCTGCAACAATACCTTTAACACCACCACACATCTGCATCTGCCTGTCCTGTGTGCTTGGGAAGGACTCAAGAGGTGGATAAAAATGCCAAATCCATCTGGCTGACTATGCGACCAACCATATTGTGAATAACAATCAACTAATGTCAGATGATAAGCAGACTCTCTTTGAAGACACCCAAGGAAAACATTGGCATGAAACCAAAGCTGGTTGTGGCATATGGCCAAATCCTCTGGTCTAGTCACCCATCAAAATTCATATCCTGCCCTTATTCCATCTCCTGTTAAGGAAGGTGATTGGTAGATGTTTTCCTTGTGGCATGTAATATATGTAGCTCAAGATTAAACTGTGGTGCTCTTTGAGTGTTGTGACCCTGACTCCCAAGCCTGTCCTAACAGAGGAAGAGGACTCAGAAGGTGATGGGGAGGACCTGATAAGGCCTCCCTCTCCAGGACCCTCCTCCCTGGCAATGCCTCAGGTTCCATCCGAAGGCCAAGAGGAACAGCCTGGGATATGCCAGGAGGAAAGCATATCGGAACAACAACAGATAGGGAGTGAGGATGATGAATCCTGGCTGGATCCCAGGCAGCGTCGGAGGGAGAAGCGTGTGCAGCAACGAAAGAGGCCAGAGACTGAGCTGAGTCACTAAGCCACACCCCACAAGGAATAAAAGTGGATGTGATTGCTCTTCAGGCTTTGTGACGGTCAAAGTTAAAAACCTGAGAGTCACATCGCGTTAACTGAAATCTGGCTTGTGCATATTTGTATTGGACCTTGGCTAACTCTTGCTTTGTGGATTACTTTTTGCTACTGAACCGGACTGAGGATAAACTCTCTCTTGCTGACTATGAGTGAAAACTGACTTGGCAGGCATTTCTCAGTTTACTGCCAAAACTCTTATCTGAAAGAGTTTCTAGTCTTATTGCTTAATAAAATCTTGGCAGGCGTGCCTGGTTGTGTGTTTGCCTGTGTGGGAAAGGGGGACAGAACACTGAGCATGGTTGTTTGCCTGCAGACATTTCATTTCCTAACTAGGTAACATCATCAGTGCTGTTTATTTACAGTAGTTTGCTCTGTTAGTGATGTAGTTATCTCCTTGGTAGTCCCTTGAAACAATGCCCTAATCAAGGAACTACCAAGGAGAAAATTATAATCCCACCCATACTGGCAGGCCAGCTGCAGTGGCGCAGAGATTAGAGTGCAGTACTGCAGGTTACTTCTGCTGATCACCGGCTGCCAGCAGTTTGGCAGATCGAATCTCACCAGGCTCAAGGTTGACTCAGCCTTCCATCCTTCTGAGGTCGGTAAAATGAGGACCCAGATTGTTGGGCGCAATATGTTGACTCTGTAAACCGCTTAAAGAGTTCTGTAAAGCACTATGAAGTGGTATATAAGTCTAAGTGCTATTGCTATTGCTAAACAGTCTTTGGCCTTAACATCTCCTGCGCACTAGAAATAAGGGTAGCAATGCCAGCTGGCATCATGCCTGTGGCAAGATAGGAATTGCTGGGAGAACAGTGGATGATATGCTGGTATAGATTTTTTTTTAGCCAACAGAAGGACTGGTGGATAGCATTTTATATTTGGCTTTAAAGAAGAGCCGTTATGTCCTAAAGTGGTAGAACTGTTTCATTTGCATAGATTCCCAAAGTTTGTATGGGTTGAAAATAAATACAGGTAGTCCTTGATTTACGACCACAACTGAACCCAAAATTTATGTTGCTAATGAGACAGATGTTAAGTGAGTGTCGCCCCATTTTATGACCTCTCTTGCCATAGTTGTTAAGTGAATCACTGCAGTTGCTAAGTTAGTAACACAGTTATAAAATGAATCTGGCTTTGCTTGTCAGAAGGTCACAAAAGTTGATCACAGAACCCCAGGACACTGCCATTGTTATAAATATGAACCAGTTGCCAAGCATCCAAATTTTGATCACATAACCATGGGGATGCTGCAATGGGCATAAGTGTGAAAAACGTGCCGTTGTAACTTTGAGCAATCAATAAACTAATGGTTGTAAATTGAGGACTGCCGATAATTTGTATTTCTAAAAATGAGTCTGTTGCAATATTTTTAAGATCAGACTCAATAATGATAATATAGATTAGAGGTTTAAATATATTTCTCTTTAATCATAACAGGCATTCTATATTCACTGAATATTCACAGATAGAAGCAAGGAAAATGGTGAGAGTGGCTCCTTATATATACAAAGGGCGGAGTCAAGAATGGGAGTGGTGAATTATGAATACATTAGGAAACAAAGAATAAGTTAACCCCCGATATCCCATATATACATTATTTACACATTAGGGAATAAGGCATTTACATCTGACAAATCCCCCTCTAAATGCCGGTTCGCTATACAACACCAATTACATTCAGATTCAGGACAATATAAGACATATAATTTTGAAGTCAAATATTTATGCTGTTTAGAAGGTAAAGGCTTCGTTAATATGTCAGCTAATTGTTCAGAGGTATCACAATGCACTGCTTTGATAAATCCATCTTGAGACAATTGTCTCACATGTTTAAACTTTATATCTATATGCCTGGATCTTTGTCCAATGGCATCGGATCTGGATATTTCAATGGCTGCTTTATTATCTTCATGCATAACAAAAGGTAAAGCAGGTTTTTTCCAGACATCTGAAATCAAATCATTAAACCATACAAGGTTATTTGCAGCTTTGGATAAACAAACATATTCCGCTTCTGTGGTTGAAGTGGCTACCAGTTCTTGTTTACCAGTGTACCAGTAAACTGGACAGTTATTTAATAGAAAAATATAACCAGAAGTGCTCTTCCTGCATGATATATCTCCAGCCCAATCCGCATCTGCGTAACAAGTAAGTTTTGGTTCTTTGTCATTACTAGGTTCTAATATTAAACAAAAGTCTAATGTACTTTTTAGATATCTTAGAATTCTTTTGACAGCTTCCCAATGATACATAGTTGGTTTACTAACATGTCTTGACAATAAATTGAGAGGTAATGCAATATCTGGCCTGGTCCAATTAGATATGTAAAGAAGTGAACCTATGACTGATCTATAAAATGTATTATCTTTGAATTCAGGGGAAGACTCATCAGTGTTTCTAAGGAAATCAGTTTGCATAGGAGTGTCACATGGTTTAGCATTGTTTAAATTGCATTTGTTTAGAAGTTCAATAATCTTATCTTTCTGAGTAAGTTTGAATCCCCTTCTAGTTTTGTTAATTTGTACGCCAAGGTATTTGTTTACTTTACCTAGGGATTTCAACGAAAAATGTTCGTTTAGCTTATTTACAAAGGTTTCTCTTCTCTCCTTGTGTTTTCCTATATATAAAATATCATCTACATAAATTAACACGAATTCAATGTGATCATCACTTTTTTTTACAAAGAAACAGTTATCAGCGGTGGTAGCGTTAAAATCCATGGTCTTAAGTACTTTTACCAAACAATCATACCATCTTTTGCCAGATTGTTTTAACCCGTATAGACTCTTGTTCAATAGCCAGATTTCATTCTTATTAGTGTATTGACTGTGTGGTGCCCTTACATATATTTCCTTATCTAGTTTTGCGTGTAAGTACGCAGTCTGTATGTCATATTGAAATACATCAAGATTGAGTGCAGATGCCACTACCAGAGCTGTTTTAACACTCTCTGTTCTCACTGTGGGGGAGTATGTGTCAGTATAGTCCTCCGGATACTTTTGTGCATAACCTTGTGCAACTAATCTGGCTTTGTATAGAGTATTGCCTCCTTCTAGATTCTTAATTTTATAAATCCACCTAGTACCTATGATTGTTTTATCTTTAGGTGCAGTCGCGGGTGTGAATACATTTAATCCTTGCAAACTTTCCATCTCTTTTTTCATAGCTAGTTCCCATTTTTCTTTTTCTTCATAAGGGAGTTTTAATACTTCCTCATATGTATTAGGTGTTATTTGTTCACCATCCATATGCATTATGTAATCTCTGTATTTACCCGGTATTTGATTTCTATTGTTTCTAATAGCTCTTTCAGGTTTGCTATGGTTGTCATGCAAATATCTTGCTTCCTTTTTTGTTAATGTGTCTGTCTTTATTTTGTGCTGACTATTTGTCCAAGTTTTGGTTTTGTTTGTATTTTTGTTGATATTTTGATTTTCTATTGTTCCTCCCTCACAAGATTTTGTATCTTTGCATTTATCTGGAAATATTTCATTAAGATGTAATTTAGACCAATTGGCTTGTTCATGGAACACAGCTGTTCTGGAGACTATAAATTTGTTACTATTATCAATGAATCTGTACCCTTTGGTGCCAGTTTCATATCCCATAAATCTTAATCTTCTGGATACGTTTTCTCCCTTTCTTCTCAACTGTTTAGGTATGTGTACGTCTGCAGTGACTCCAAATATGTGCATGTGTGCTAATTTGGGTTTCCTATTATACATCACCTCATATGGTGTTTTATTCACAATACTGGACCAGGTTCTATTTTGAGTGTAATTTGAATAATGTAAGGCTTCTGACCAAAATTGTTTGCCTAAACCAGCATCCTCTAATGTGCACCTAATCATGGTTTGTAGTGTGGAATTCTTTCTCTCTGCAATCCCGTTTTGGAATGCAGAAAATGGACTAGACGTGAAATGTAGCATTCCTCTATCCTTTAACCATTGGGAGAATTCTTTAGACATGAATTCACATCCCCTATCTGTCATAATTTGTTTTATTCTGATATTATGTTGTGTTTCTATGCGTTTGTAGAATTCCTTAAATTTCTGAAAGGTTTCATCTTTGTGTTTTAATGTGTAAACAAAACCATAGCGACTGTAGTCATCTACTATTGTTAGGAAGTAACGTTTTCTATAAGTGATTGATGGAGTTAATGGACCAACTAAGTCCATATGTACTAAGTCAAAAATTTTGTTAGTTGATCTGTTGGATTTTTTTGGCCTGGGACTAGTTTTTAGTTTAGTGGATTTACATACTGAGCATTCCAAATAATTTTCACAATTTTTTATTTTGACACCTTCTGCGTGTTCAGTCATTTTTTGTACTACAGGAAAACTTGCATGTCCTAACTTCCTATGTAAGATGTGAGCACACTCATCATGAATTGGTTTACCTATTCTTGGTTTCTTCTCTTTGTGTGTATTTGTGTGATCATGAGATATTTTACATTCATCATTGTCACTGTTACTAACATTTTCATCATCTGCCTCAATACAATCTTCCATATTTGAATCAATGTTATGTAACCATCTTTCTTTCGTTACCAGATAGGGTAGGCCTCCTTTAATCATCACAGTGCCTACATTTGTTTTGTCCTTCTCTAAAGTTGCTTTCCCCTTTGAGAAAACTACATTGATGTCAGAATCTCTACTTAGTTTTATGACACTTAGTATGTTATGAGGTATTTCAGGAATTAACAATACCCCCTCTATTTTTCCTAGACCAGGCAATGTTATGTTTCCTCTGCCTAATACTTGAACCTTTTCTTGATTAGCTACCTTTATTACAAACTTATCTTCTGTAAATGAGGACAGAATATTTTCGTTATTAGTGGTGTGATTGGTTGCCCCAGAATCGATAAGCCAATTATTGTTCTCATTTTGTTGTGTTTTAGTGCTGTCTTGTTTATTTAGTCCATTCAGTGAACCAGATTTTCTCTCTTTTGAATTTTCTCTACCCCCTCTACTTTCTCTGTAATTTGGTGGGCTTCTATATTTATATCTATCTGTGGAAGACTGTCTATAATTGTATCTGCTTCTATATTCTGGCCTATGTCTCTCCTTTGATATTTTGGGACAGTCTCTTCTATTGTGTTCCCTGGACCCACAATTGTGGCATCTAAAAGCTTCATTGTATTTTTCTTGGAAAGCTACCTTCCTAAAAGATTTGTGTTCTGTGTGATTGCTAGAACGATTTTTTCTTGAATTGTCTTCTGCTATCAATTTGTTAGATAGACTCTCTATGGATAAATATCCTAGATTGATGGTGTCTAAGTGTGACATAAAACTATCCCATGATGAATCAAGTGAATTGATAATAACACTTTTCATTGTTTGATCTGAAATCACTTCCCCCCTCAGATGCAGCTCAGCTCTTATTTTGTTTAGAGATATCAAATGCTCACTTATGGAAACCCCTGGTTTTACTCTGGAAGAAAAGAAATCCTTAGACATTCTTGTAGTGGTAGCTACACTGTCGCTGTGAAACAGATTAAACATGCATTGAATTATTTCTGAAACAGTTAGGTTTGGTTTGATACTATGATACATTGCAGGAGATACGCTAGATATTATTAAGAAGAATGCTCTATGGTGTAAACAATCTATTTTTAAAGTCCAAGGTCTTCTTGGAGGACTAGTGATAAAGAATAGTAAATTTTCTTTCATAAAGACAACCTGGAGCTGTTGATACCACTCTTGCAAATTAATGCCATCAACTCTAAGTTTTGGGAAGTCACTGGGTAAGTTTCCCACATTATTTTGTCCATTACTTACAACCTGAGGTAGTCCGTGATCTCGCAAGTGCAGGAAATTGCAAAACGGCATGGGGATGCTCGCAACGAGTCTGCGTGGTTCTCTGGCCAGTTCAAGTCTTTCCGGACCGTCTACGTGGTTTCGCACATGCGCGTTGCTCATTTCTTCTTTGGCATCGTCGTGGAAGGTTCTCTCCATTTCAGCTCGTTCGCTCTGCTCCTCTTCAGACGAGTCGGTCTCTGGCTCGGTTTTAGGAGTTCTGATGGCGGCGGCTGTTCTTCTCTTTCTCTTGTGTGCGTTGATATTTGATCCGGTCTGCGGCGTGGGGCGGAATCGGCATGGCTCTCTGGGCTCGGGCGTCGTCGCTCTCGAAGTCAGGATGGGAGCGTGTAGGTGTTGAGGTATCGGCTTGTTCTCTTGCTTCTTCGTTGGCGCTTTGGAAATTTTTAATTTTGGCCCAAATGCAGCAAAAAGCGTCTTCATTGCTGATTTTATTTGTGATTTGGTTAAATCGTCTTCGCTTTCTGATTCGGGTTCTTCTGGAGATTTCGAATCTTCCTTTTCACTTTCGTTGTCTGATAACGTTTTTCGCGCCAGAAATTTTGAACTGAGCATTTTGATTGGCTCTGCTTCGCTCCCTTTGGAGGCTTGTTGAAACCAAGATGGCTGCCATTCAAAATTTCGCGCGGTATCACATCTTTTCTTTTTCATAATGACTTTCTCTGTAGTCATATCACTCACAGTTTTTTGGTCTTTGGGTTTCTCTTTGACGATGTTTTTCTCTCTCGCTGCTCCGCTGTTTTTCAGCATTTCTTGGAGATTCGCGATGAGACTTTCATCATTCTTCTGGCTTTTTAATAGCTTCAATATTTCTGACCTGAGTTCGTTATTTTCTATTTCGATTTCCTCCTGGTCATTATTTTCATTTATTAGTTCTTCTTCTTCTGTGGTGTACTCTTCGGATTCTCTCGAGATCGCGTTTGTGGATTCGTTGATTATTTCTTGTTCAGTTTCTATTTCTTTGCTGTAGGCCCTGGTGTTGGGCCTATCTTTCTTAGACATTTTTAAGTATTTATTGAGTCAATTAACCATCCTCTGCTACCAGCTTGTTGCAATATTTTTAAGATCAGACTCAATAATGATAATATAGATTAGAGGTTTAAATATATTTCTCTTTAATCATAACAGGCATTCTATATTCACTGAATATTCACAGATAGAAGCAAGGAAAATGGTGAGAGTGGCTCCTTATATATACAAAGGGCGGAGTCAAGAATGGGAGTGGTGAATTATGAATACATTAGGAAACAAAGAATAAGTTAACCCCCGATATCCCATATATACATTATTTACACATTAGGGAATAAGGCATTTACATCTGACAGAGTCTTTTTTTTTTTTTTAATTTGATTTATATGCCGTCCTTCTCCGGAGACTCAGGGCGGCTTACAGTGCGTTAAGCAATAGCCTTCATTCTTTTGTATATTTTATACAAAGTCAGCTTATTGCCCCCACAAACTGGGTCCTCAATTTACCTACCTTAGAAAGGATGGAAGGCTGAGTCAACCTTGAGCCTGGTAAGATTCGAACCTGCAGAAATTGCAGGCAGCTGTGTTAATAACAGGGTGCATTAAACCACTGTACTACCAAGGCTCAGGCTTTGTTTTCAACAACAAAATGTCCCAAAGGTGCTTTTTCAAGAGGTAATTAGACTTCCTGGTTTTTCTTTGAAGATATTTCTCTTCTCATCCAAGAAGCTTCTTCAGCTCTGGCTGGATGATGGAGAATGGAAGGATTTATACCAGTGGTGAAATCCATTTTTTTTTACTATCGGTTCTGTGGGCGTGGCTTGGTGGGTGTGGTGTGGCTTAGTGGGCGTGGCTTGGTAAGTATGGCAGGGGAAGGATACTGCAAAATCTCCATTCCCTCCCCACTCCTGGGGGAACGATATGGCAAAAACTCATTTCCCACCCCACTCTGGGGCCAGCCAAAGGTGGTATTTGCCAGTTCTCTGAACTACTCAAAATTTCCACTACCTGTTCTCCGAACTGCTCAAAATTTCCGCTACCGGTTCACCAGAACCTGTCAGAACCTGCAGGATTTCACCCCTGATTTATACTCCTTGCAGACAGCTGGTCATTTGTATTCTTTTAGAGAGACATTGGCGGTTTATCTGTGTCGTTAGGGTCACCTGAGTAGTGCAAATGGGTCTGGAGCCTTCTTGGAACTGTTGAAAGGACTGTGATCCTTCCATTCTCCACCATCCAGCCAGAGCTGAAGAAGCTTCTTGGATGAGAAGCGAAACATCTTCAAAGAAAAACCAGCAAGTCCAGTTACCTCTTGAGAAAATAGCTTTGGGACAACCATGACATCAAAGACTAAGAACCTCCATAGACGTAAGTGCTAATGGTTCTGTAAAAGCAAAGGTTAAGCATCCTTAAAGTGATGCAGACCATCGCACAATGAAACAGGGAATGGGAAAATAATCTTTGATATTGCTAGGAATGTTCAAGTCGCAGCCAGTCACCTGGGGAGCACAGCGACAAGCAAAAGTGACTGGCAATATAACATTTTAGCAATTCCACATTGCTTCTCCATCAGTGACTTCGGTGTTGAATTGGTGGCATTTACAAGTCAAGAAAAGACAGTTATGCAAGCCCAACCGTATATTTGAAGATTAAGTTTTTCATCGTGAGGGCCTTCATCTCTGCCTGTTAACAAGGAAGCATCTAGAATCAGAGAGTCGCTAGCAATTTTGATGATGAATATGAAAAGAAAGCTGGTTCTGCTTTTTGCCAAAAAATAAAAATAAAAAAATAAAATAAAATAACAGGGATTTCTTGTTTACTGAGGCTGATAAATCTTTAAAAGGCTGCTATTTAGCCCCATGGAAATGTATACTTTTCATGATGGAATGCTGGAAATTGTAATTTCTCTCCACAGAGGCTTACTGGTAATTTGGATAAATCAGGATTCCTAGCATTCAGCATATATGCCAGCAACCACTAACATCATTAGAAATTGCATAGTGTTCGTCAGTTGGGGGGTGGGGGGGTCAAGTCAGACCTGAACCTCTCTCAATCTCCACTTGGTAATTGTGGCAGGAAATAGAACATAGAATAAAAAGGTTGGAAGAGATCTTGAAGGTCTTGTAGTCCAACTCTTTGTTCAAGCAGAACACCCTATACCAGGAGTCTGCAACCTTAAACACTCAAAGAGCCATTTGGACCTGTTTCCCACAGAAAAGAAAACACCGGGAGCCACAAAACCCTTCCCGTGCCTGACTAGCATACATAGTTGAATTAAACATTCTGTTTTCTTCTGAAACTTTTCTTTTCTTGGATTTATCCATGGTTGGCCTACCAGGGGTTGAGAAGCTCAATAAATTGCGTGCCGCAGGTGTTGCTCATTGTGACACATATTTTGAGTGACAGGGAGCCGCAGCAGAGGGGTGAAAGAGTCACATGCGGCTCCAGAGCCACTGCTTGCTGACCCCTGCCCTATGCCATCCCAGCAAATGGCTGATGAGACGCTTCTTCAACACCTCCTCCAGTGATTGAGGGGTGAAATGCTACTGGTTCAGACCGGTTCTGCTGAACCGGTACCGATGGCGGCGGGTGGTTTGGAGAACTGGTAGCGATGGCAGCGTGAGGCTCTGCCCATCCACCCGGTCGTCGTTACTTCCAGGTTTTAACCAGGAAGTAACCTGTTTTTTAACCTCTGTGCATGCACAGAAGGGTTTGCACATGTGCAGAGGGTATGCGCGCACATGTGACATGCGTGCATGGGATGCATGCACTTCCGAACCAGTGGGGAAGGCAAGTAGATTTTACCCCGGAGCACCCACAACTTCTGGAAGTAAGCTGTTTCACTGAATAGTTGTTCTCACTGTCAAGAAATTATCACAGATGAAGTCAGCTATAAGTGTCCCAGGATAATGTTGCAAGATCCAATCTGGGTTGGTCACTGAGACCAGAGATTTAACTCATCCAAGTTTTCGGATTCATGCTGGAGCCAGTGGTGAAATGTAAAATTTGTTACTACCGGTTCTGTGGGCGTGGCTTGGTGGGGGGGTAATATGACTGAGTGGGTGTGGCCAACTTTTTTTTTTTACTTTTAAAACCATTTTTTCTACAACCTCTTCAGCCAAAGAGGTTGTAGAAAAAATGCTTTTAAAAGTAAAAAAAATAGCCTCTGATGATTGCACAGCTCAGCTGGGCAATGGGGGGGGGATTTTTGCTACCGGTTCTCCGAACCACCTGCCTCCATCACTACTGGATCGAGTGATCCGGTCCAAACCGGGAGCATTTCACCGCTGGCTGGAGCCCATCTTCAGGGAACTTCTCTCTATTGGAATAGAGTTGGGCTATTCTACAAGTCATATTTATGTGGTGCCTTCCTATTGGTTGATCGGTGTGTTGATGGCCGGTTATTGACTGTTGTTTCCTTGTGCTGCCAAGCTCTTGGCTCCTAAGTACCTGATAAGCTGGTAGTAAATCAACACTCCTGTTGATTGACAAGGGGCCAATTCCCCTGGCTTCAATCATTTCCCCAGCTATCTTTGTAATTGTTAATTTCTTCTTAGTTCTAGGTTAGATCACTCTTTAATGATCTTCCACCTATTACGTCTTGTCCTGCCCCAGGTGCTTTGGTTGACCCCCTCTTCCCTGTGACAGCCCCACAAGTACTGGAGTTGTTTGTATCATGTTTCATGTATCATGGAAATGTTAGTGTCAACATATCACTCCATTTCTACTCCAATGATAATGTGCAGGCAGCAGATATCACATTCCTTTCTTTACTTTCTAAATCTAAGCAGGCAATAGAGCTGATCTGAGCATTTGCAGTACTTTTTCTGTACACGAAGGACCATCATATTTCTAATTTGAAAAATTATGTGAGCATTACCTTTGTTTCATAGCCAGATGCAGCAGGAAATTTGGGTTTTCTGGATGAACAGATCCCAGAGATCATATTGATGGTATTAGGGAATGACCCTGGGAAAACAATCAGTTTTTCCTTGGTGCTACACATCCAGATTTGGTCACTATATTATAAAAAAATATGTTGAGACTCTGGAAAAAGCCCAGAAATGGGCAACGAAGATGATTAGGGGGCTAAAGGTTAAAACATATGAAGAACAGTTGCAGGAACTGGGTAGGTCTACCCTAGTGAAAACAAGGTTTATAGGTGACCTGATAGCAGGGTTGCAATATTTGAGGGGTTGCCACAAAGAAGAGTGGGTTAACTATTTTTTTTTTTTAAAAAAAATATAAACACTTCATCTTCTCTTAAACAGTGTGTCATCTGGATACAAATATCTCTGTGCAATAACCATCAGGATTTACAACATCATTCACTACATTGATATTAATTATCTTATCTTACAATTATAATATACTGAATTAAACAATTGAACATAGTAAACATTCATTTTCCCCTCTTAACGTGTCTTCTAATAAGAACATAATAATATAATAATAATAATAAGCATAATAATCATAGTACTAACAATTATCATATTGTTTGTGTCTCTATCTTAACATATTTTCTACTCTTCTTTAATTTCCTTCCTTATTTCCAAGTTCCATTTTTATTCTCTAACCATTGCAGGGGTTAACTATTTTCAAAACCACCAGAAGGCAAGACAAAAAACAATGGATGGAAACTAATCATTGAGAGAAGCAACCTAGAACTAAGGGGAAATTGTCTGGCAGTGAGAACAATTAAACTTGTCATCAGAAGTTGTGGGCACTCCTTCACTGGAGGCTTTTAAGAAGAGACTGGACAGCTGTTTGTCTGGAATGATACAGAGTCTTCTGCTCGTGCAGGGGGTTGGACTAGAAGACCTCCAAGGTCCCTTCCAACTCTGTTATTCTGTTTGGTAAATTACAGCCTTGGCTCACTTTTTTTTTTTAAAGGCAAATGTAACACTGAGCCGAGGTGGCGCAGTGGTTAGAGTGCAGTACTGCAGCTACTTCAGCTGACTGCTAGTTCAGCAGATCCGCGGATCAAATCTCACTGGCTCAAGGTTGACTCAGCCTTCCATCCTTCCGAGGTGGGTAAAATGAGGACCCAGATTGTTAGGGGGCAATATGCTATTTAGTATATTGTCTTTGGTGTAAGCCGCTAAGAGTCCTCGGAGAGTGGGCGGCATAGAAATATGACTAATAAAATAAAATAAATAAAGTAACATAAAGAGGAAATACTCAAGTCCAATGTTCTGTTTGCCGTGATTGAGTTCTCTAAGTGGAAATGTTATTTTTATTTATTTTAAATCAATCGTGACAATCCCAGGCACCTTTACTGATTAAAATGGAACAGGGCAGATGTGGGTGAGCTAGGTGTCAGATTTCGATGTCGTCTCAATTAAAATAAATTGCATTTCCAAACACATAGTCTTTGAAGAAATCTTTCATTTTATTAAGCACGACAACCTGTCCCCGATTGTGGCGTAGCCAACTCTGACTTCCTGACCCCAAACCTTCCCTTTCCATTTCCCAATTCTCTGCGTCTCATTGGCCCTCTTCCAAATTATTCTCCCCATATCTATTACTTCAGCTCCCAGGAATGTCCCCCCTCCCATCTCATCTCCTAGGGGATATTATCTTCAGGGAAAATAAGTAGGTGAGAAGTCAAACGTCCTCTTGCCAGCTGCCCCCTCTTCTCCTTCTTATGTCAGCACTAGAGTAGATGCAGGTTGAAGTGCTGACATCAGGTTTTAAATAGCAGAAAAAGTCAGCACTGACCCTGCAGCTTCAAAAAAGTGCCTGTTCCTTTTGTTATTTAACAACAACAAAAAACCGCAAAGGTTCTGCAGAGCATTTTTTAGCCCATCTGCTAAACACTTTTTTTTAAAAAAAAAAATAGAAAATGGGGAGGGAGAAATCTCTCTGGTTTTAATCACATTGTCATGAACAAAACGAAGACAATGTATCAAGTGTAGTGTTCCCCCGCCGCTCCATTGGTACACTTCTTAATTGCTTATGCTCACCATGAAAATAATAGAGCCACCGTAGCCTGGATTTTGAAATCTTTATTATTACTGTTTGCCGAGAGACAAAAGAAATAATTGCATGTTGATTATAAGCTAACAGGTAACTAGCTTAAAGAAAGGGACTGTCATGTTACTTTGGTTAGTTGAATAGAAACGCACTTGCGTCTTCTCTTTTGTATTGAGTTTGGCTTATTCCAAATTATTAGCTACAGTGTGATACCTCCCCCAAAAAACATTAAAATGAAAAAAGAGGTACTATATAAATGTACGTTAAGGATGATATATGTCTAACCAGCAAAATAGAAAAGAAATTGAAAGGAAAATGTGGGTAAATATAAGATAAGGGTTGCTCAAATACCATCTTGATAAAATATTGAATTGAAAAGGGACATGATGACGGAGAGGGAAGGGAGAGAGGAGTAGAGGGACAGGTAGGAAGGAGAGAGGAGAAGGGAGGAAAAAGAGAGAGAGAAGAAAGGGAAAAGGAGGGGAAGAAAGGGGGGGAAATAATAGTAGGAGAGAGGGTTAGAAAGAGAGGAAGAGGGGAGGAGTGGGGGAAAGGAAGGGGAAGGAGAGGAGGGGAAGGAGAGGAGGAAAGAAGAAAGTTGAAAAGAAGAGAGGAAGGGAGGGAAGGAAGGAAGGGTAAGAGAGGAGAAGGAGAGGAATGGTTGTTTTGGAAGACGGGAGATATGGAACAGTAGAAGAGCAACTCCGAATGTATTTAAAAGCTTTAGGATGAAGAATGAACCAATATGGAAACCAAAAGATAATAAGTGTGATAAGAATGATTAAAGAGATTGTGCATTTATATATGCACAATATATCTTGGTATAGAGCCTTGGTAGTACAGTGGTCTAAAGCACCCTGTTATTAAGACCAGCTGCCTGCAATTACTGCAGGTTCGAATCTCGCCAGGCTCAAGGTTGACTCAGCCTTCCATCCTTTAACTAAGGTAGGTAAATTGAGGACCCAATTGTGGGGGCAATAAGCTGACTTTGTATAAATATACAAAAGGATGAAGGCTATTGCTTAGCGCATTGTAAGCTTCCCTGAGTCTCCGGAGAAGGGCGTCATATAAATCAAATTTATATGTGTGTGTGTGTGTGTGTGTGTGTGTGTGTGTGTGTGTGTGTGTAGTTAATATTTCGGGTTTCTTCCCGTGTAATTGTGGATATATCCCTAAAAGGGTAGAAGCGACGTTTCGGCAGAATCCCATCTGCCATCATCAGGCTTATGTCAGCAGTCATTTCTGACTGCTGACATAAGCCTGATGATGGCAGATGGGATTCTGCCGAAACGTCGCTTCTACCCTTTTAGGGATATATCCACAATTACACGGGAAGAAACCCGAAATATTAACTATACACACATACATACCCGTGAAAACTTACATACATACATACATACATACATACATACATACATACATGCGTGTGTGTGTGTGTGTGTGTGTGTGTGTGTGTGTGTGTAGGTCTTTGGTTATTCGGGTCTTCTCCCACGTAAAATTGAAAGTGTCTTGGCGACGTTTCGACGAAGTCTCATTCGTCATCTTCAGGCTGGTGTTCTCGGCTTCGTGCTTCCAGGAGCAATGTGAGATCGCAGCTGTCTCTTCCTTTTAACTGCTAGTGGGGGTGTGAGCTGATTGGGTGGGACCTTGGCTGTGTTCTGATTGGGTGGAGGTATGTTCTGATTGGTTAAGGGCTTGCCTGTGCTCTGATTGGATGGGGGGTTGGTTGTGCTCTGATTGGATGGGGGTGTGTTCTGTTTGGGTGGGGGCTTGGTTGTGCTCAGCTTAGTCTGAGTTGCAGGGGGATTTGAGCTGGTGAGCTGCGTTGTTGTTGTTTGGCTTCGTGTTTGTGGCCGTGTGAGCTCTTTATGGTGGGTGTCAGTCTGCTTCATGTATGGATTGGAGGGGTTTAAAGTGGCTAATGATGCAGCTGCGGTCTGGCTTCTGGTCCTTGGTCATGGCTCATTATCAGTGTGGGTTTGAGTCTGCTTTCTGCGTGGATGTGTGGTGGTGACATCCTGTGTGGCTCTCGTGAGTGTGGGTCTGGTGTCATTCGTTTGTCAATAAGGGCGGGTTTTCAAATGGCTGGTAGGCGGGAGGTATCGTCTCGTTTGTTCATGCTGTGTGGGCGTTTTTCTATCTCGATGGCTTCTCTGATTATTCTGTTGTTAAAGTGTTCAGCTTTGGCGATAGTTCTGGTCTTTTTAAAGTCAATATCATGTCCTGTGGCTTTAAGGTGTTGGACCAGGGAAGAAGTTGGTTCCTCTTTTCTGACTGAGTTCTTGTGTTCTTCTATGCGTGCACTTATTCGTCTGTTGGTTTGTCCGATGTATGTGGTGGGGCAGGCGGTGCATGGGATTTCATATACTCCTTGATTTTCTAACTCAATTTTGTCTTTGGGGTTCCTTAGGATGGTGGATATTTTTCGGTTTGTGCAGAATGCTGTCTTGATGTTATGTTTGTGGAGGATTTTGCTTATTCTGTCTGTGGTGCCTTTTATGTATGGGAGGAGGGCTTTGCCGTTTTCTTGTTCTCTGTCTTGGATTTTAGTGGGGGTTTCTTTTTGGATTAGGTTGGTGATTTTATTTCTTTGGAATCCATTGGATGTTAGTACGTTAGTGAGAGTGTGTAGTTCGGTTTTTAGGTGTTGTTCGTCAGCTAAGCGTTTTGTTCTGGAAATGAGTGTCTTGGCTACAGAGTTGATCTGGGCAGGGTGGTGGTGTGAGAGTGCGTGTAGATAGCGGTTTGTGTGTGTTTTCTTCTGGTAGATAGTGTGTCCTAGGGAGCCATTGGATTTTCTGTAGACTAAGACATCCAGGAAGGGAAGTTGGTTGTTCGCTTCTGTTTCCATGGTGAACTGTATTTTGGGGTGTAGGCTGTTGAGGTGTGTGAGGAAGTTGTCCAGTTTTTCTTTCCCATGTGGCCAGATTATGAAGGTGTCATCTACATATCTGAGCCAGAGTTTGGGTTTGTGATCAGATTTTTCTAGAGCTTGGGTTTCAAAGTATTCCATATAGAGGTTGGCAATGACAGGTGAGAGGGGTGATCCCATGGGTGCTCCTTCTATTTGTTTGTATTTCTGTCCATTATAGATGAAGTATGTGTTGGATAGGCAGTGGTTGGTCAGATCTAAGATGTGCTTGGGGGGATTATATTTGTTTTGGATAACTGTCAAGGCTTCTTTGATTTCTTCAAGAAGAAAATGAAGCTTAAAGAACACCAAGAATTCAACATCATCATATTCTAGGGCAGTGATAGCTAACCTTTTCTGGACTGAGTGCCCAAAGCACACGTGCGTGCCCCCAAATGTGTGTACATGCACCTGAACCCCCAAAATGTAATGCATGCATGGGCTCTGTGCATGCACGCACAGCCCCCTACATGCACGTCCCCGTACATGCACGCACAGCCCCCACACACATGTCTCACCCCCCAAAATGCAATGCGCGCACAGGCTCCGTGTATGCGCACATGGCCCCACACACGCGCCCTGCCCCCTGCAAATGTATGACTAAGACCCAAAGACCAGCTGGCTGGCAGGAGGCATGTGTGCATGTATAGCAGAGCTGAACTGGGGTTATAATAATATGAAGCATGGTTCTAGGGACATGGTGGCAGCTGCAAGATGCTGTTTTCATGTTTCTATGTGCTATGACATTTATCTATTAGTGTAGTAAAGAACAATCTCTTTATAGCACATTGACAAGATCTCAACCTGATCCACATTAACTGTAATTCTGGCACAAGGATGGGAAGATGACTCTAGGACCTTGATGGCGAACCTATGGTACGCGTGCCACAGGTGGCACACGGAGCCATATCTGTGGGCACGCGAGTATTGCCCTAGCTCAGCCCCAGCGCTCATGCGCGTGCTGGCCAGCTGATTTTCGGGCCTTCTGGGTCCACTGGAAGTCGGGAAACAGTCCGTTTCTGGCCTCCGGAGGGTGGGGAAGGCTGTTTTTGCCCTCCCCAGGCTCCAAGAAAGCCTCTGGACCTGAGGAAGGCGAAAAACGGGCCTACCGGGTCCACCAGTAACCTTTTTGCCATCACGGGGGGAGGAGGTCACACATGCATGCAAGGGGGCGGGGCACGGGTGGCATTGAATTATGGGTGTGGGCACCCGCATGCGCAATCCCCCTGTGCTCCCCCCGCTTTTGGCATGCAACAGCAAAAAGGTTAGCCATCACTGCTCTAGGAGATGTAATAAAATTGGTGCTTTCTGAGCTTGGTTGTTTTCTTGCAATGTTTCATTACCCAACTAGTCAACATCTTCAATGCTAGAAGGTTTGCTCTCTGTTTACTAGCACCTTGCCCTGTCAGTCTCAGTGAGAGTGTTCTTTGTGATTCCTTGATTAGGCTGTTGTCTACTGTCACATTGTTTGAACTGGTATTTCCTTGATTGGGGTATTGTTTACTGCATTATTGTTTATCTGGTATTAATCCCTGCTTATCTGGGTATTGATTGCAGGGAAGGTACTTCTGGCCCATTCTTACCTTTCACTCATGTTGCAATTCTCACTGATTTGGCCAAATGTTTATTCTGACCTGCAATATGCAAAATAATAATGAAGAGTTGGGTGGCAAAGAGAAAGGAAAATTCAGTGAACAGACTGGAATAGAATTGCTTGTTGGAAACATAATAGAATAGGGTGTAAAAGACGTTAACAACAGAGTTCAAGCTAAAGTTGTTTTCCAACATTTTGTGGATGGGTGGAAGGTGAATCTTAGTGGGTTCTGTGAACACAGCCAAATTGATTTCTTTATCGTTCAGTCCGTTGTGTCAGCTGAAACTTGCACTAGTTTAGAAACGAAGGTCAGCTGTTGTGAACTCTGCCAAAGTGACCAATGGAAGCAATCTGGTTTAAGTGAAACTTAACTTGTCCTATTATTCAATGGACCTTGGGAAACAAGTAGTGGTGAAGGAGAGTAGCACACAAAGACATCACTCTCTTCCATTGTCGGGCAAGCAAAATTAGGCAAAGTGCAGAAAGGGAGAAGGAGACAATAAGTCAAAGAACGAAAGGCATGAGAAGAAAAGGAATTATAGCTAGCCCTAACTTAGACCACACCATTCATTGTACCTTTCTAGCTTTGCAAACCACCTGGCTTCCACTGTGTATCCACTCTGCTGCCTTAGCAATAGCTCTTAGACTTATATACCTCTTTACATTGTTTTACAGCCCTCTCTAAGCGGTTTAGAGTCAGCATATTGCCCCCAACAATTTGGGTCCTCATTTTACCAACCTTGGAAGGATGGAAGGCTGAGTCAACCTTCAGCCTGGTGAGATTTGAACTGCCAAAAATTGCAGGCAGCCGGCAGGCAGCAGAAGTAGCCTGCAGTACTGCACTCTAATCACCACGCCACCGCGGTTTCATTGTGGGAATCAGGTGGCCATAGTATATGTGTAGACCAGTCTAGCTGGTTGGACACGTGTACGGCGCTTGGCACCGAAATAATCTGAGTAGAAAAAGCGGGTTCAGCTGGATGATCACTGAAGGGCCCTATTCGTTCTCTCGTTGTTCATAATATTGTAGAACATAGGCTGTGTTTGCATAGCAGAGACATCTCCTTGTAGAACCTTCCTGAGGACTGAGGTAATCTCTGATAACGGAGAGATGGGCCTTTCAGCTAGCAGAAGAAGATGCTGGGAGAATTAAGTTTGGTTTTTCCCTTAACTTTTGCTTTCCTGAAATCCACGTTATTTACTGTAATATTGTAGAATGTGAAACCTATATGGAGAATATATGGATGCTTTCCTTTTTCATGTATGTAATATGAGATGTGTAGCCATAATAACGCCTTTTGATGACGCTGTACTTTGATTACTAATAAAAGAGATTGCGGGGCTTTGTGCTTGGCTCTCTCATCCCGAGAAACACTTGTCCTGTGTCATCTCTAATCTGAACTCCTCATGGGGAGCCCACCAGGATGATTGCAACATTTCATTGCTTTTTCATTCTCTACACGTCTCGTCACTATTTTCTCAGTATCCTAACAAGTTTCCTCAACCTTGATTTTATTGGCCTTTCCCTTCATTTCATCGCATTCATTCTTCCTTCTCATTTTGTGATTCGATCCTCGTTCATTCTCTCTGTATAACCACTCACCTTGTAGTTCTTCCAGAGTGGTCATCATCCACTGAATCAGGGGTGGTATGGCTTAAGATGAAATTTTTAACTGTTTTTAAATGTTTTAAACGTTTTTAATTGGTAAATGAGTTTTAATTGGGCCAAATTTATATATCTTTTAATTGTTTTTAATATTTGTTCTGCATGTTTTTTTTTTAATCTGGCTGTACACCGCCCTGAGTCCTTAGGGAGAAGGGCGGTATAGAAATCCAATATAAAATAAATAAAAAATAAAATTCAGAACTTACCTTCGCTACCAATTCACAAATTTGAGCTTGTGCATGCACAGAGCCTTCCACACATGTGCAGAGCATCAAAAATGGAACATGATGACATCTGGTTAGGTGGGCAAAGCCTCCCGCAGCTGCCGCTACCAGTTCGCACGAACTGGATAGAACTGGCTGAATACCACCACTGCACTGAATGTGTCTCATCCTTAATTGTGTCAATACACTGCAGGAATCTCTGAGTTGGAAGAATGTAGGCAACAGTATATTGATTTGTGAGGTATTTTAGAATTACTAGCTTGTACAGAATTATGTAGAGCAAGCTGTGGTCACACCAGGCTTCAGTTGTGTTTGTGGTGAATTGACCCAAAAGTCATTGCCTTTAGTAGGGCATGGTGCATATGATGTGGTACAGCTAAGACTGGTAGCCCAATTACATTTTCTCCATTTGACTAAAAAAAGCATGTTATATTTTAATTAAATAAACATTTGGCAGATGGGTCCGTATGGTATATTCTTCTTGAGCTTCTGGATTTGGGTCCACCCAAGAAGGATATGATAAAAGCCAGATACTTTTAACATGGGGGGGGGGTGATCAGCTCTGTTTTAGAATAGAATAGAATAGAATTTTTTATTGGCCAAGTGTGATTGGACATACAAGGAATTTGTCTTGGTGCATAAACTCTCAGTGTACATAAAAGAAAAGATACGTTCATCAAGAATCATAAGGTACAACACTTAATGATAGTCATGGGGTACAAATAAGCAATCAGGAAACAATATCAATATTAATCATAAGGATACAAGCAACAAAATTGCAGTTTTGATTCACATATTAGAATACTCTGCAGAAGTCATGGAGATGAGTGATGATTTTAAAGTGAATCCAATTTAAACCGATGTGTTCCAACAGCTCTGACAAAGTGACAGATCCAGGGGTGAAATCCAGCAGGTTATGACAGGTTCTGGAGAACCGGTAGTGGAAATTTTGAGCAGTTCAGAGTATCAGTAGCGGAAATTTTGAGTAGTTTGGAGAACCGGCAAATACCACCTCTGGCTGGCCCCAGAGTGGGGAGGGAATGGGGATTTTTCAGTATCCTTCCCCTGCCACGCCCAAGCCACACCCACAGAATCAATAGTAAAAAAAATTGGATTTCACCACTGGGCAGATCTACTCATCTTTCGGGTTTTTTTTTTTTTTTTTTTTTCTGTTTAATCATCTTTTGATTCTTGGAGAAGTCCCTGAGGTTTTTTTGGCAAGGTTTTTCAGAGATGGTTTGCCATTACCTCATTCCTTGGGTTGAGAGGAGGCGACTGTCGAAAATCACCTAACTGGCGTGTGCCTAGTATAGAGCTAGAATTCAGTCTCCCGATTTCTACTCTGATGCCTTAACCAGTAGAACAAATTGCCTCTCCTGAATATGCCTCCAGTGCATATGTTAGAGATTAACTGAGTTGATTCTAACCCTTAGTGACTACATGGACAAATTAACTAATAATATGAAAGTATTTTGCTATTGTCATCTCCCAGGGTATTCTCTGACTTCTTGATCTAATTTACAACCCTGGGAGTTCCAATTTACCAAGCTCAATCCTGCCTAATTTCTGAGGCTAGCCAAAACTATCCAGCTACCATCACCTGCTGATATACCTAATAGAGCTCGAAACTTCACAAAATTTACAAAAATGTAATAACTGTATTCCCACTGGTCAGTGTCTAAATATGGAAGAAACCTGATTTTCATCCAGATAAAATTATTCATTTCTGCCAAAAAGAGAAGTGGCTTCCATTGATCTCTGATCACTATGTTGCAGCAAATATTGATTTACATTTATCTTTACATTTCTGAGTAGGTATCTCCCCTGCATTTCTTTCTACAGTTTTGCTAAGAAGATTGTTCTAGTATTTCCTTCTAACAAATAAGGATGAAGTGCAAATGTAAACATACACTGATTTCTGAGCCATACACTCCACTTATTTGATAGAGGTATTGCTTTTGCTGGGCAAAGCAATGTTACTAATCAATGCAATATTCCTAACCTAGTTCTTTTCATTAAAGGACTGAGGTGACATGATAGTAGTGTTCCAATATCTAAGAGGCAACCACAATGAAGAGGGGGGGGTGTCAATCTATTCTCCAAAGCACCAGAAGGCAGGACAAGAAGCAATGGATAGAAACTAATCAAGGAGAGAAGGAACCTAGGTAATATTACACTACTAACCAGAACATGCAAAACATTTGCTAGACCAATTCTCGAATACAGCTCATCTATCTGGAACCCGCACTGCATATCGGACATTAATACAATTGAGCGTGTCCAGAAATATTTCACAAGAAGAGTCCTCCACTCCTCTGCTTGCAACAAAATACCTTATGCCACCAGACTTGAAATTCTGCACTTAGAAAACTTAGAACTACGCCGCCTTCGGTATGACCTAAGCGTAGCTCATAAAATTATCTGCTACAATGTCCTACCTGTCAATTACTACTTCAGCTTCAACCATAACAATACACAAGCACACAATACATACAAACTTAAAGTGAATCACTCCAAACTCGACTGAAGAAAATATGACTTCAGCAACAGAGTGGTCAGTGCCTGGAATGCACTCCCTGACTCTGTGGTTTCATCCCAAACCCCCCAAAATTTTAACCTAAGACTGTCTATTGTTGACCTCACCCCATTCCTAAGAGGTCTGTAAGGGGCATGCATAAGAGCACCAGCATGCCTATCGTCCCTGTCCTAATGTTCCCTTTATTTGTATTCATTTTATGTATTCAATTCATGCTTATATATATTATCTAATACGTACTTGACAAATAAATAAATTAATTAATAATAATAATAATAATAACAACAACAATAATAATAACAACAACAACAACAACTTGAAACAATTTGAAAAAGTCACCAGATATCAGAACTTGAGAATCGAACTACAGAGACTCTGGCATAAACCAGTGCAGGCGGTTCCAGTGGTACTCGGCACACTGGGTGTTGTGCCTAAAGACCTAGGCAAGCACTTAAAAACAATTGGCACTGACAAGATCACCATTGGTCAGCTGCAGAAGGCCACCTTACTGGGATCTGCTCGCATAATCCGCTGATATATCACACAGTCCTAAACGCTTGGGAAGTCTTCGACTAGTGATTTGGGATACAAAATCCAGCATGGTCATCTCGTTTGCTGTTTATACTGTCAAGAAGAAGAAGAAGAAGAAGAAGAAGAAGAAGAAGAAGAAGAAGAAGAAGAAGAAGAAGAAGAAGAAGAAGAAGAAGAAGAAGAAGAAGAAGAAGAAGGGGAAGGGGAAGGGGAAGGGGAAGGGGAAGGGGAAGAGGAAGAGGAAGAAGAAGAGGAAGAAGAAGAAGAAGAAGAAGAAGAAGAAGAAGAAGAAGAAGAAGAAGAAGAAGAAGAAGAAGAAGAAGAAGAAGAAGAAGAAGAAGAAGAAGAAGAAGAAGAAGTATAGTTCATTGACATTGCAATACCTGGTGATGCACGGATTGAAGATAAGCAGCAAGAAAAAATCACAAAGTACCGGGACTTGCAAATTGAAGTTGAGCGACTGTGGAAAAAGAAATTGTGTGTTGTCCCAATTGTTGGAGCAATACCCAAAGGGCTGCCTTGCTATTTAGAAATTCTAAATTTACCGGACTTGAACATTTTGACTCTACAAAAAACCACCTTACTCGGAACAGCTTACATCCTCCGACGATACCTTAACAGTTCCTAGGTCCTTGGTTAGGACTTGAGCTGCTGAGCTATTAACCATCCTCAAAGGCTGTGAATCTCACCAAAGATTTAATAATAATAATAATAATAATAATAATAATAATAATAATAATAATGTGTTGTTGTCGTGTGTTGTCCCGATTGTAATTGGAGCCCTTGGAGCACTACCCAAAGGGCTACCCCGCTATTTAGAAATTCTAAATTTGCCGGACTTGAACATTTTGACTCTACAAAAAACCACCTTACTCGGAACAGCTTACATCCTCCGACGATACCTTAACAGTTCCTAGGTCCTTGGTTAGGACTCGAGCTGCTGAGCTATTAACCAGCTTCAAAGGCTGTGAATCTCACTAAAGATTAACTAATAATAATAATAATAGATACTATGGAGAAATTTCCTGACAGTGAAAACAATTAACTAGTACAACAACTTGCCTTCAGAAGCTATGGGTGCTCCAACACTAGAGATTTTTAAGAAGAGATTGTCAGCCACTTGTCTAGAATAGTATAGGGTTTCCTGCTTGAATGGGGCTTTGGACTAGAAGACCTCCAAGGTCCCTTCCAAATCTGTTATTCTATTATTGTAATATCAGTATGCCCAAGGAAGATTAAATGCTCAAGATGCACATGAAGAGAGATGATTGAATTTTTTTTTTCCTTGGGTCTTTCTTCCTTGTTTTACAGTTGGTTGACATAATTCCGAACAAAAACCAAGCTAAACCTAAGAGACACTGGCTACTGGGTTAATAAGAGAATTGGATGACGAATGGGGTGGGCTTGATCCTTTAATAGAAAGGCCACAATTTGTGTTTGTTTTGTATGGCTAAACTGGTCCCTTCAAAATGTGACCTTTCCTACTGCTGCCTGTTTGAAACAGAAACAAACCATGATAAGTAGCAGATGCATTTAAGTGTGAAATAAGTTGTTCAGTCAGCTGTACATGAAAAGCTGAAGAAATGATGCAGACCAACAGCAATACCTCTGTTGTAGGTCTTGTCTATCTCCTGAGCATCCAGATGTAGAAAAAACTCATATTTGTAGACTTGACGTGGGAAGCTGATGTATTCACAAACTGTAATCTGAAATGTAATGTAATATGAAGAACGGTTGCAGGAATTGGGTTTGTCTAGTCTAGTGAAAAGAAGGACTAGGGATGAACCGATAACAGTGTTCCAATATCTAAAGCAGGAGTGTCAAACTCAAGGCCCAGGGGCCAGATCCGGCCTGCGGGGTGCTTAGATCTGGCCCGTGGGGCAGTGGTGAAATCTGAACCAGTTTGCCACTGGTTCACTAGCTGTGCATGCACGATGCACGCCAAATGCATGCTTCATGCGGAAAAAGGAGGCTTGGGAAGGTAAGTAGAACAGCGAGGGGAGGGAACAGCTATGCCGCACAATTTAGATTCACTAAAAAGCAGGAATTTCCTGCTTTCTAGCAATTTTAAATCACGTGGCACAGCTGATTGACGGAATTACTGTTTTGGAGCTTTTTTTTACTACTGGTTCGCCCGAACCGGTGCAAACTGGAAGCATTTCACCACTGCCATGGGGCCACACTGGAGACAGTGAAGGACCAGAGGGTTGCAGGAGGCCGTCGCAGCCAGAAACAGAGCTCACGAGGGGTGTGTGCGACCTTTCCGAGCTCCATTTTTGCTGGCAGAGGGTTGCAGGAGGCTGTTGCAGCCATAAACAGACTTGGGAGCCCATTTTCACTGGCTGAGCATTCGGGCCTCCACAGGCGCTGCCCCCGACATGAGTGACATTGAACTGGCCATGACCATCCCAGCCACGTCCACCCCGGCCCCTTGAGGTCAAATACAACCCTGATGCTGCCCTCAATGAAATCGAGTTTGATGCCCCTGATCTCAAGGGATGCCACAAAGCAGAGGGGGTCAACCTATTCTCCGGAGCAACAAAAGGCAAGACAAGAAACAATGGTTGGAAACTAATCCTAACAGTGAGAACAATTAACTGATGGAATGGCTTGCCTTCAGAAGTTGTGGGCGCTTCATCACTAGAAGCTTTTAAGAAGAGACTGGGCAGCCACTTGTCTGGAATGATAGAGGGTCTTCTGCTTGAGCAGATGGTTGGACTAGATAACCTCCAAGTTCCATTCCAACTCCGTTATTCTGTTATTTATTGATGAGAGTCATTTATCAAAATATTCTAATGGCATACCAAAATAATATATAATTTCACAACTATTTTATTTTATGGTCTCCAGCTATTACCACCACCCAGTGGTGAAATGTTATGGGAGCGACGTGGCGCTCCCATGTGACCCCCCTCCTGCGCGAGCTGCACTGGCTCCCGGTGGTCTTCCGGGTGCGCTTCAAGGTTTTGGTTACCACCTTTAGAGCGCTCCATGGCATCGGACCGGGGTATCTACGAGACCGCCTTCTGCTACCAATAGCCTCTCACCGACCAGTACGCTCCCATAGAGAGGGGCTCCTCAGGGTGCCGTCGGCCAAACAGTGTCGACTGGCGGCCCCCAGGGGGAGAGCCTTCTCTGTGGGGGCACCTACCATCTGGAACGAGCTCCCCCCAGAGATATGGAAGATCCCGGACCTGCGCACGTTTCGCCATGCTCTCAAAACTTTTCTATTTCAGCAAGCTGGCCTGGCCTAACTCCCATCTTTTAAATTTTTAAATCTTTTAATTTGTGATTTTATAAATTGGGTGTTTTAATCTGTGTTTCGGCCGAAATATTTAATAATTTTAAGGGATTTTTTAATATTTGTATTATCTGTATTTTATCTTGGCTGTTCACCGCCCTGAGTCCTTCGGGAGTAGGGCGGTATAGAAATTTGATTAATAAATAAATAATAAATAAATAAATAAATAAATGTAAAATTTGTTACTACGGGTTCTGTGGGCGTGGCTTGGTGGAAGGGTGGAAGGTAGTCGTGGCCAACTTTTTTTTTTAACTTTTAAAAGCATTTTTTTCTACAACCTTTTCGGCCAAAGAGGTTGCAGAAAAAATGCTTTTAAAAGCCTCTGACAATCCCAGCTGAGCCACGCGATCACCAGAGGCTTTTTTTTATTACTTTTAAAAGCATTTTTTTCAGCCAAAGAGGTTGTAGAAAAAATGCTTTTAAAAGTAAAAAAAAAAAAAGCTTCTGATGATCGCATGGCTCAACTGGGCGGGGGCGGGGGAGAGCGCAGGGATTTTTGCTACCGGTTCTCCGAACCACCCACTGTCATCACTACCAGATCGGGCGATCATGTGTGAACAGGGAGCATTTCACCCCTGCCACCACCCATCTTCACCCGTGCGATGGAGGGAATCAGCAGCAGCTAAAGTAAATGCAGTAGCATGCAGATAAGAGCATGCCATCGTAATTGTTCCTGAACTACATCATTTAGGATAATGAGATGGGAATACAGTATTCCCTTTATGTAAAAATAATTTCTGGCACAAAGGGAAGATGATGTCAGAGAGAATTCTACACTCCAATTACATGCTAGTTTCCTATAGAGTTAAGGAACCTTTTTACCTGGAAGTATACAGTACTTTATCTGATGTCGAGAATGATAAACTACTGTGTGCGCACTGTGGTTTCTAGATGTCTTCTTCAAAATAAGCGATTCCACACCCTAAACAGAGGTTTGAATTTTTCCAGCCATTAATGCAATTTACAGGTTCATAAACATTACTTGTAATATTCTGCTTTGCATCTCAAAACAAATACAAAGATCAAATACGTATGCACACAATTTTATCATGTTCGTGTGTGCAATACAAATTACTGCCATGGAAAATTCACCCACACACCCCAGAAGATGAATGCAATCTAAGAAAAAAATCTGTACAAAAAAAATCCACATTAATAATAAAAGACACATATACATTTTTGTGTAAAACTTAAAAAAAATAAAATAAAAATAAACTGAGATGAAAAGGGAGCTGAAACAAATATAAAGTCAGGGAATTAAAATACGCAGCAAATTAAATCACTAATGAAATCATTAACTGAAACGCATTTATTTGTTGAAAACATATGTGGATATTTGTCAAAGAACCCGAGATCTGAAGATTGCAAAATATCCATATAAAAATGTCCAAGTTCCTAGCTATCTGTTATGACAAACCAATTATCTTGACACTGGCTAGAAATTGGATACTACATAAGAACCACATCTTTAGAATATTCATAGTATCATCTCTGTCCTTTATCACACTCACCCTGACTGGGAATAGCATTTTTTATTATTATTTTCTGCTGTACCAGGACAGAATTATGTGATTTGCTATCTAAATTGGCAACCTGCTATCCCACAGAACGAAATAATCTGATATATCATCATCACAGCGAGCTTGATCTCATCACTGACAAGAATTATGCTGAAAATAGAGAATAACCTTATACATTATCTTTTTCCCCCCCCTCACATTCCAGCTATAACAAAAACAACTATATACGCTGAGTGAATAATAGGTCCCCTAAAGTCCCTATCAATGTAAGACAATGAAGCATGAAATGGTGTTCTTGAGATGATATCCATCTCAGGAGAAGTTAAAAGTAGTGGTGGATTAACAGTTGAGGTTCAAAATAGAACGCAGGTAAAACTTTCATAATTAGGTAAATGATCTTTCTGTTTACATCCAAATAATGCATATAGGGATGGTCATCAACTACCACTTGATTTCAGACAATAGCACAGCCATGAAAAATAATCCTTTTTTTAAAAAAAAAAAATTATGCAACTGGTATCACAACAAAAGATTTTAGCAATTTTAGTGTTGGAAGAAAAATCCATCTGGTTCCGTTCCAAGCTGGGAGAAAGATGCTGGGAATAAAATGGAGGCTGGAGGCTGATTGGAAAGATGGTTTGTTGATGAACAGAACCACCAGAGTTTGTGGTTGTGGTGCAGCTGGCCAATTGGTTTGGTGAGTACATGGATTTTTATAAGTTTCTGCTACAACGTCCTACATGTCAATGACTTCTTCAGCTTCAACCGCAACAATACACGAGCATACAATAGATACAACCTCAAAGTGACCCACTCCAAAATCGATTGCAGAAAATACGATTTTAGCAACAGAGTGGTCAATACTGTCTACTGTTGACCTCACCCTATTCCTAAGAGGTCTGTAAGGGGTGTGCATAAGGGCACCAGCATGCCTTCCGTTCGTGTCCTACTGTCTCCATTTATTCTTATCCATGTATTCCCTGTATTAATATCCATGTTTATACTTATTCCTGTTATCTTATACATGTTTGACACACTAAATAAATAAATAAAATAAAAGACATTCAGTGAGGCTCTTTGCCCAGCAAATTGAAGATAGGTGGCTAAAGACTGTTTTAAGAGGCAATCCAACCTTTCTCAGTTGGAAATAGTATCTGATTTCCTGCTCTGTAGTGTCATTTCTGAAAAGCCTGCTTGTGAAATGTCTGCGGAGATTCTCAGTCATCCAGGCCATGGTTTTTTCAAAAAGTCCAGTTGTCCCTTGAAAAAAGCATCTTTGGGACTTACTTGTAAAGCTGATTTTGGACTGGCTGACAAACCTGATTTGGTTCTCTGATCTTTGGACTGGTTTTTGACTACTCTTTTGCACGTTCCTGTTGAAAGTGAAAGCTTTCAATAAGCTTAGTTTCCAAAAAAACATTGTTGATTTCCATTCCTTCTCTTATTTGGTATTGTTGGCTCAGTCTTGAATAAATTGCTATTCTCATCTAGCAACTTGGTGTGTGAGTTTGAACCTTAAACAGGGCACCTAGCAAACTTCATGATTAAGTGGTATTTGGAACCCAAGTCTCACTAGTTCACTCCTGAGCCACTTTAAACCTTACTGCACCACAATAGATTTTTCTGTATTGGGTGATAATGCACCAGACAAATTCCTTGTGTGTCCAATCACACTTGGCCAATAATTCTATTCTATTCTATTCTATTCTATTCTATTCTATTCTATTCTATTCTATTCTATTCTATTCTATTCTATTCTATTCTATTCTATTCTATTCTATACTTATTTTGTCCTCTAAAAGAGATTCATCAAATGCATAAAGCTAATATTTGACCTTATTTCTAAGGCGGATGGTCTAATGGCTCAAATGACCAGATTTATTTTTTACAATTTTCTTTCTCATGCAAACTTTAAATTTCCATCTTTGAGGGCCGGAGGTTGGGGGGTGGGAGAAGGATAAGGAGCAAGGCTTTCTTAGCAAATCTTCTAGCTGGGAGAACCTTCTCCAAAGAGTTAAGTTGAACATCTGTTCTTAGCTGATTAGCACCTTCACAAAACTCATCTGCTCCTTGAAGACATTTGGAAGGAAGAATGGAAGCAAGATGGAAGGAAAGATTATTTTGGGTGAGGGGGGGTTTACTAGCATTGTTCTTTTAAGTTTTAAATGTTTTCAGATTTCCACTAATAAAATGCTGCTTTTGTTCCACAAAATGGTTGAAAATAATGGCATGAGCCACCTTGGGTAATTATTGAATGACAAGAGAAATACATTTTTTAAAACAATGAACAATGAAAGAATATAGTTTTAAGAAAGCAGGGGAAAAGAAAACCGGGGGAAAAAACATGAGGAGAAAATATTCATCCTATAGCAACAGCTCGGCTTTCTTCCAGAAAATGAACATTTCATACATAAATGGTGTATTTCTCTGTTGCATTTAGTGGGGAAAACATAGAAACAAAAGCACACTCATTTAAGAAGTCCTGATGGCTTTTTGCTTCAGAACACTGCAGGAAAA
The DNA here is from genome assembly GCF_059756535.1 of Pantherophis guttatus. Classification (NCBI taxonomy): domain Eukaryota; kingdom Metazoa; phylum Chordata; class Lepidosauria; order Squamata; family Colubridae; genus Pantherophis; species Pantherophis guttatus. The sequence continues at coordinate 14,298,630 of NC_142065.1, forward strand.
TAAGAGGAATATTTAGTGCTTGAAAACATCCAATGTTTTTATCCATCTTAATAACGTTAGCCACAGAACATTATTATCTATCGTTATTGTAGTGGTTGTTATTTGGCATGGTATACTTATATTCCCAAAGTACTTTGTTCACATCTCTATGCATTATTCTTTTTTTCTCCAACGGAGCCTGCTCCATTGAAAAAAGGCATTCTGTTTGTATTAATTTTTGCAATTCCCTCCAAGGGAATCTTTGAGGAATTGGACTTTAGAACTGTGATAGAGGAAGTCCACTGAGGGCCTAAAATTAGGAAAGAACCAATTATCATAGATGTTAATTTGCCGGAGCTAAAAGATTTATATCCATGGAGAGAGATGATAGATAGATAGATAGATAGATAGATAGATAGATAGATAGATAGATAGATAGATAGATGGATGGATGATAGGTAGGCAGGCAGGCAGGCAGATAAACAGGCAGGCAGGCAGGCAGGCAGGCAGATATTTAGCATATGGTGATATTACCTTAGCCAGGAGACTACAGTGTTAGTACAAAGTAGTTGTTTGGCTGCCAACAATTGCTAGACTGTTCAGTTCACGTTCACATGCTATCCAGAGTATACCACTGGGGGTGGACTAGCTCAAGCTTGGAAAGGTTCAATGGCATTCTACATCATCATCTGGGTCTTCTCCCTCCACCAATGTCACCTCGTGCTCAAGCATCGCATTGTGGAAGGTCCAGCACTGGCTGGGTTCACAGTACCATATGAAATATTGTTATTTTCCCACCAAAGTGGTACCTATTTATCTACTTGCATGTAGCATGTTTTCGAACTGCTAGCTGGACAGAAACTGATGCTAGTGATGGAAGCTCACTCCGCCATGTGGTGCTAGGACTCAAACCACTGGAGCAAAGACCATCTCCAACCTCTTTAAGCCATTGAGCCACTGTGCTTCTTATTGTAGACAGATAGATACCATAGATAGATAGATAGACAGACAGACAAGTATATGGACTTCAACTCCCAGAATTGGACAGCTACCATAGCCATTGCTGAGAATTCTGGGAATTGAAGTCGACTCACTTTCAATTTGCCAGGATTGAGAAACTCTGATCTAAGTGGAGGAGATGGAACTATGTGCATCATATGGAGCTGAGAGGGACTTCAAATCTACATGATGGTCAGCCCGGTTTTGCAATCAACCCCCAACCCTTTTGTATTGTGCCATCATCATATATTGTGTGGGCCTTGGATCGCTATGCTTTACCAATTTCTTGCAAACTTTGACCTCCCCACCCCTTTCCTTGATAATGACCATGTAAACTATTGCTATACCATAGATGAATCAGAACGGTCAATAAAGTTATCATGCAAGTACATGTCTCCTGGCATAAAATACAAGTGAAACTGTTACCTGAACAAATTATTTGCAAGCCAAACTATGTGCCATTCTCTCTTCTTTCATCCAAGCTTGCCCTGGAGGGATATTACAAAGCAGCTCTTACTGATGAATCCTTTGGATGCATCACCACTCTTCATTGAACCGAAATGCACCCCTGAGAGACCCACATCTTTTACAGCAAATTCAGTGCCTGTTTCATTTCCCTTGTTAGAAGAAATTCAATATTAGAAGAAATAGATGGATGGAATTCGTACCCAAGGAAAAATGCAGATGTGTAGAGGAAGGGAAAAATACAGGGAAACCACCAAAATTGATCTGGATACTTCCTACTGAAGATGACAACTGCCATGTAGCAGGTTGCCTGCAATATATTAAAATCAGACAAGATACAGGGTGTCATCGGCCAAAGATAAGAACTATCATGCAGCAGATAATGTAATATTCAATGAACACTTGAGGTGACATGGAAATATGCTGACAAAGGATTAAGAGGAAATCTGTAAGGGATTCCATTTTGTGAGACTTCACTATCTCTGCACATTATCATGAGTTTTGGGTGCTCTTGTTTCCCCCAGAATCCTATGTAAACTTAACAGAATAACAGAGTTCGAAGAGACCTTAGAAGTCTTCTAGTCCAACCCTGTTCAAGCAGAAGACCCTAGAGGGCACCTACCCTCTGGAACAATCTACCCCCAAAGATACGAGTGATCCCAGACATCCGGATTTTTTGTCGGGCCCTTAAAACCTATTTCTTTCAGTTAGCCGGGCTGTCTTGATTTTATGGTGGGTTTTTAAAATTTGAAATTGGTTTTAAATTGAAATGTTTTAAATTATGGGCCAAACTTATTTAATTATTTTAAATCTATTTTAACTTTTGTGTACAAATGTTTTACTTTGGCTGTTCACTGCCCTGAGTCCGAAAGGAGAAGGGCAGTATAGAAATCTGATAAAATAAATAAATAAATATCATTCCAGACAAATGGCTGTTCAAACTCTTCCTAAAAACCTCCATTAATGGAGCACCCACAACCTTAGGAAGTAAGCCATCCCACTGATTAATTGTTCTGACTGACAAAATTTCTCCTTAGTTCTAGGTAGGATCTCTCCGTGATAAGTTTCTATTTATTACTTCTTGTCTTGCCCTCAGGTGGTTTGGCGAATAGGTTGATCTCCTCTTCTCTATGACAGCCTATCAAATATCGGAAGACTGCTATGGTATCACCCCTAGGCCTTTTCTTCATTGGACTAGACATGTCCAATTCCTGCAACTATTCAATATATCAGCAGTCCCCAGCTTTTTGGGTACCGGGGACTGGTTCTATAGAGATAGGTTTTACTGTGGATTGGAGGGGGCATCATTTCACATGCTGCCTGCATCCCACAGATGGGGCTTCACTTGCATGCTGTAGCCCGGTACTGGTCCACAGACCAGAGAGTGGGGACCCCTGCAATATATGTTTGACCAGTTCTTAGAGGGAATGTGTGAATTTATGAGTTACATGCACGTGGGTAATGTGATGCTTAAGCAAACTGTATCTAATAAAGACTTTGCAATGTAGCACAGACTCTGTGTGTCCTGTATTCCTTGAGAATTTCATCTCTGCATAAGATAGCAATAACACTTAGAGTTATAAACCACTTCCCAGTGCTTTACAGCCCTCTCTAAGTAGTTTACAGAGTCAGTATATTGCCCCCAACAATCTGGATCCTCATTTTACTAACCTCAGAAGGATGAAAGACTGAATCAATCTTGAATCGGTCAGGATCGAACTCCTGGCAGTGAGCTGTATTAGCTTGCAGTATTGCATTCTAACCACTGCACTACCAAGGCTCAATATTATCCTAAACCTTGTTTAAATGGATTCTGGGTATTTTGATCTCTTTAGATTACTATTGGCCAGTGAATATTGTTGAAGGACAATCTTAAATATTTTATATCTTTCACTTGAGTGAACCTAGCTAATGAGGATCCTAGTAAAAACCAACCTCTTTTCAAAACAGGACCATCTTGAAATTGGCTGAAATAGGTTCATTTTCTGACAGTAGTTCATGACAAGCATTCAGGAAGGTAAATACCAGAACAAGCACAATCAGTTTTGACCTGTTAATGGGATTAACAATTCCTCAGCTGCCCGTGGTTACAATTCCCTCCCCAATCTTTTGATTTTACAAGAAAACACAGAGGTGGAAGTTCAAGGAAAAATATCCACTCATATTGCCTCCACAAATAAATGTTTTGAATACCTGAGGAAAGATGATAAGGTTATTAGATTTATTTTTCAGAGGGTGAGAATGATGGGGCAATTGACTGTCCTGTCAGGTCCATAACCAAATTTGTTTTTAGAAGTACAGAAGATCTTGAGAAGGTGAGAAAAGATGGGGTCATTTAATGTCTGGTCCATGGTGATGATAGAATTTATGGGGCAAATGGAGAAATTAGAAGTTAAGAGAGAATGATGGGTGAAATTACAGCCATGTCTAAAAAAAGTGACTTGGAGAAAATCAAAAGAGAGAGTGAGAATGGCATGGATAAAAATGAAATCTGGTATTCTTGGCCCACTTCACTGTACTTCTTTAATAATAATTTTCCTTTTCATCCATATTTAGGGACAAATTAAATGTGACATTAAATGCTTCTTTCCATTTAATACCATATAATAATGATTAGGGATGCAGCTGGCATGAAAATGGAATTTAACTCTTACCATCCCAGCTGGGGTTTACGGAGGAGAAAAATTAAACTAGTTTTATTTAGAATAAATGCCCAGTTGGAGGAAATGCTATTTTCCCCCCCTACACAAACAGCATCATCCTCAGTTCCCTTTAGCACACCATCTAAATCGGGACTTAGATCTCACTCTTCGTTAGAAACCTTGAAGTGATTTACATTTAACCCTTCCAAACTTATCGATCCTTCTTAGCTTCATCACTACTAAAGAATTCAGCAAAGGCCTTAACTTCTCAAAATTGCTCTCAAATGTCTCACCATGCTGGATAGAAGACTTGAAGCCTTACCTGATTCTTAAGTATTACATTGTAGAGTTGTGCAAATCTTTGAAAGAGTATTTCATTCCCTACAAAAAACAAACACAAACCCCCCAAAATTAATGAACTAAAACATTCAATTGAAAAAAAGCTGTCCACCTCTACCCCAAGATGCTTAGTCAAGCAACAAAGTTCCTTTGAAACAGTAAAGGTACCAGGTTGCCCCCATTGGGCCCACATTGGAGTCTTTCTCCGCCAAACTATAGACAGAAGTTATGTCATCTTTATTTGGTAGACCAGACTGAAAACTGGACCAGATTCAATGGTGGGTTGCCCTCGGTTCGGACCGGTTCTATAGAACTGGTAGTAAAACCGGCAGGAAGCTCCGCCCACTGACCCCAACGTCATCAGGATGCTTCTGCACATGCGCAGAAGAGCATGCGTGAAGCGAGTGCGTGCACACGGCCCCATTGAGAACCAGTAGTAAAGGTAAGTAGAACCCACCCCTGACCAGTTTGTACTTTATTGTAAAGCTACATTAACAGAATTTTATAAGTTTGAATGTAAAATTCTCCCGCAATCACCTTTAAAGCCTGATAACATAGGTAGATGTTATGGTAGATGTTATGATTTCAGCTCTGAAAATGATGTTTTTTGGAAATACACCGGTACTCAATTCTAAAGAATGGACTGAAATTCTTTTGTTGTTATCAGGCAAACAAGCTTTGCAGATTGGAAGACTCCAGAGAAGAATTTGTTCCTAAAACTTGACAATTTCGTGACTCTCAGACTAATTTGCTTATTATAATATAACTTTGGCTGCTGATCTTTCATGCTGTGGACCTAATTGGTTGGTGATGGACTTAAGATGGTGCCATCTCATGTAATCATTATCATTGTCATCTTCAGAAAAAGAAACACAACAAGGGAAAGAAGTCATCTGGTTTTATGGTCTGCTTTTCATAATGAGGGAGTGAAATTAAGAAAGTAGCAAGATGCAGGAACGTGGGAAGATACATGGAATTATGATACTTAACCACTGCACTCTTTTCTAATCTGCTGCCCAGCCCTTATCCCCAGGTAGCTGCAAATGAGCACTCATAATCATCAAGTAATTAAAACATTTTGTGTTTATAAAAACCACTCAGCAGCCAGATATTAGGACTGTGAATTGACTGCACTGAAATTACGACCACCTAGTGCTATGGAATTCTGGTGATATATGTTAGCAGGGCTTCGTAAACCCAGAGTAATCAATCTGCATAGCACTTCTGTTAGGTAGGGAGACTTAATTATCACAATTTTTACCTATGGGCAAATTGAATCACAAAGAGGTTAATTTTCTGCATTAAGCTGTTAAAACTTCCCAACACATTTACATGCATAATTTCTCCACAGGTTCTTCAAGATACTCTTGCTGTTTTGTTTTTATTCTATGCTTCTTCAGCAAAAAGATAAAACCTAGTACTGGAAATACAAAACTTGAAGGCAGGATGTCAGAAGCAATGTCAGTAACAGTGTAACAGAGGTGGAAGGGACCTTGGAGATCTTCTAGTCCAACCCCATGCTCAAGCAGGAGACCTTCTACATTCCGGACAAATGACTGGTCCAATTTCTTCTTAAAAACCTTTAGTGATGGAACTCCCACAACTTCTGGAGGCAAGTTGTTCATTCCACTGATTAATTTTTCTTGCTGTCAGGAAATTTCTCTTTAGTTCTAGGTTGGATTTCTTTTTGATAAATTTCCAACTGTTATCCTTCTCTTCTTTGTAACAGCCCCTCAAATATTGGAAGTCTGCTGTCAAGTCTTTCTTTTCATTAGTCTATGCATACCCACTTACTGCAACTATTCATTGTATGGTTTATCCTCGAGTCCCCTAATCATTTTTGCTGCTCTTCTCTGCATTCTTTAGCGTCTCAGCATCTTTGTTTTATCAACATGACCAAAACTGGATACCGTATTCCAAGTGTGGTCTTAATCAGTGGTGGGATTCAAATAATTTAACAACCGGTTCTCTGCCCTAATGACCAGCTGGGTAACGTGGCTTGGTGGTCATGTGACCATGTGGGCGTGGCCAATTCAACATCACTCACATCGATGGGCACTTCGCCTTAGATGTTACAATGTAATAAGGGTTAACCGTAGAGGCAGTTTCTGTAAGAAAGGTAATAAAGATTAGGCTAGAAACACCACCAGAACGTTTCCTTCCTGCCTTCCTTACAGGATTAGCCCTGTAAAGTGGGGAAAAAGAAAATAAGATTTCTTCCAACAACCAGTTCTCCGAACTGCTTAGAAAGTTAACAACCGGTTCTCCCGAATAAGTGCGAACCGGCTGAATCCCACCACTGATCTTAGCAATACAGTATAAAGTGGTACTAACTTCACGTGATCTTTATACTATTATACTCTGTTGATGCAGCTAGGGTTGTGTTGGCCTTTTTGGCAGCTGTAGCCAATTGCTAACTGATACTTAAGTGGTTGTCCACTAGGACTCCTAGATTCTTCTCACAGTTACAGCTGTTGAACCATGTATCACCTATTCTATACCTGTGCATTTGGTTTTTCTTGCCTAAGTTTTAAATCTTACTTTTCTCACTTCAGAATTGTATTTTGTTAGATAGGGCCCAGTGTTCAAGTCTATCAGGATCCTTCTGTATCTTGAGCCTGACTACTAAAATTTGATGTGTTCTCCTTTTATCCCCTGGTCTAAATTGTATATGAAGATACTGTTTATGAAGAATACTGGGCCTAAGAAAGATCACATGGATTATGTAGACCAGGGGTGTCAAACTCGCATCGTCACGGTGGCGTCACATGACATATTGGGACTTTTTTCCCTTTCACTAAACCGGGTGAGTTTGACAGCCCTGATCTAGACCAGTGTTTGACAGGAGTTTGACAGCCCTGATCTAGACCAGTGTTTTCCAAAGTTGATAACTTTAAGATGTGCGGGCTTCAACCCAGAATTCCCTAGGCAAATTATCTTTGTGAATTTTTAAATTTCTCTATCACTATTTTAAAAACAACAAAAGAGTGAATTATAATAAAAAAAGATCCTGCTTAGACATTTATAGGGGCTGAACTTCAGACGTATAACTTCAGTTTTGAGACTGGACCTGGGGGTTTCAAGGGATTGTCTGCATCTGCAAAGTTTAAGGTACCCATTTTGCTCTTAAAAACTCCAAAAGAGCAGATCATCTCCTTCTGGAAGGCTAAGTGGGAACATAGAACACACTTTTCCAATCCAATTTATGGTGTGTGTTTAGCGGATTCAAGATCTGAGAAAGGAGGTTGCACTAGATTAGATCATTCATGCAATCTACAATTCTATCTCTTTCCCCTGCCATACTACAGAACTAATACCAACCTTTTGGGGAGCCATCTCATCCATTCCCTCCCCAATACAGATGCCAACAAGTGTGATGTACATCAAATTATGGGCCAATGCAGCACAGGGAGATCCAAAGGCGAGATCCCTACTACTCCAATGTAGGGTGAGACCAGTCTGTGAATTGTTTCTTTTTGTCATTCAGTTGCTATGTTGTGTTGACTCTTCACAAACCCATGGACCATAGTGCATCAGGTCTCCCTGTCCTCCATTGTCTCCCTAAGTTTGCCCAAATTCATGTACATTGATAACACTATCTAACTATCTCATCCTCTACCGTCCCCTTTCCTTTTGCCTTCAATTTTTCCCAACATCGGGGTCCTTTCCAATGAGTCCTCTCTTCTCATGTGGTGGCCAGAGTATTTGAGCTTCAGCTTTGGGATTTGTTTCTTTACTAATCTAATATTTTTATTTATGTTACAGTGGCTTTTAACTTTGTCTTTCCTGCCATATTAAAAACAGTAACGTAGATACCATTTTCCTATGTAAACAGGAAGAAACTAGAATAGAATAGAATAGAATAGAATAGAATAGAATAGAATAGAATAGAATGGAATGGAATGGAATGGAATGGAATGGAATGGAACGGAATGGAATGGAATGGAATGGAATGGAATAGAATAGAATGGAAAAGAATAACAGAGTTGGAAGGGACCTTGGAGGTCTTCTAGTCCAACCCCCTGCTTAGGCAGGAAACCCTATACCATTTCACACAAATGGTTATCCAATATCTTCTTAAAAACTTCCAGTGTTGGAGCATTCACAACTTCTGGAGGCAAGTTGTTCCACTGATTAATTGTTCTAACTGTCAGGAAATTTCTCCTTAGTCCTAAATTGCTTCTCTCCTTGATTAGTTTCCACCCATTGCTTCATGTCCTGCCTTCAGGTGCTTTGGAGAATAGCTTGACTCCCTCTTCTTTGTGGCAGCCCCTGAGATATTGGAACACTGCTATCAATTACTACCAACCTGCCTTCCATTAAGGACCTGAATACTGCACGAGTCAAAAAGAAGGCTGTGAAAATATTTACAAATCCCTTGCATCCTGGACATAAACTGTTTCAACTCCTACCCTCAAAGTGATGCTATAGAGCACTGCACACCAGAACAACTAGACACAAGAACAGTTTTTTCCTGAATGCCATCACTCTGCTAAACAAATAATTCCCTCAACACTGTCAAACTATTTACTAAGTCTGCACTACTATTAATCTTCTCATCGTTCCTATCACCCATCTCCTCCCACTTATGACTGTATGACTGTAACCTTGTTGCTGGTATCCTTACGATTTATATTGATATTGTTTCCTGATTGCTTATTTGTACCCTATGACTATCATTAAGTGTTGTACTTTATGATTCTTGACGACCATATCTTTTCTTTTATGTACACTGAGAGTATATGCACCAAAGACAAATTCCTTGTGTGTCCAATCACACTTGGCCAATTATGAATTCTATTCTATCCTATCCTATCATGTCACCCCCTCCCCCCCAGTCTTTCTTTTCATCAAACTAGACATAGCCAATTTAGATACATCCTCTTAAGAATGTGTCTTACGCAAGGAACATAGTCATCCAAATCCATACATCAGAAAGTCAGCCAGTGGACTAATCTTAGTTATTACAAACATTACACACAAACAAGCAACCTCTTTCCCCGCCACTCCCTGCCACCCCCCATCAACAAGCAACAATCCCACTGCGGTTGTGTATAATATTGTTAGTTTGTTTTTGCCATGTGGCTTAGTGGGCTTTCTTCCAAGAGACAAAATTCAATGGGGCAGAATCTTAAGTGATCATCTGAATTAATCGGCATACTGAAAACCTTCCTTTGGCGTGAGAAGATTTTTCTGTTCATCTCCACATAAAATGCTCCAGCCTTAAGTGGCTCTTCAATTATTATTTTTAAAGATGGAATGTGCTGTTTTGTTTGGTCTTTCCTGAGTCCTGGTAATTAACACATGTGGCAGAAGATTTGTCTTAATTGTACAACGAAAACCCTTTGCAACAGTAATTGCGCTATAAAAGACCAATAAAACAGTATGACTTAGCTTGTGAGAAAATACCCTGTGAAGTATTGATTGGGAAGGCAGGAGATCTAACTGGTGCCTTAATTTCCTACTGGAAATCTTACAAGACTGGGTAGACAGTGTTCCTAAGACAGACCGTACCAGCTCAAGTTTGGAAAACAATAGTTATAACAGTTGGGCTGATAAGACTAAATTTTATTGAATTAGAGTTTAAAGGCAAAGGTAAAGGTTCCCCTCGCACATATGTGCTAGTCGTTCCTGACCCTAGGGGGCGGTGCTCATCTCCGTTTCAAAGCCGAAGAGCCAGTGCTGTCCGAAGAGATCTCTGTGGTCATATGGCCGGCATAACTAAATGCCAAAGGCGCATGGAACGCTGTTACCTTCCCACCAAAGGTGGTCCCTATTTTTCTACTTGCATTTTTTACATGCTTTCGAACTGCTAGGCTGGCAGAAGCTGGGATAAGTAACGGGAGCTCACCCTATTACACAGCACTAGGGATTCAAACCGCTGAACTGCCAACCTTTCAATCAACAAGCTCAGCGACTTAGCCACTGAGTCACCACATCCCTGAGTGAATTAGAGTTTAGGTATACTTAAATATCTGCATCTCAGAATAATGTTGGTATTAGGAGCATAAAAATGGTATTATTTTAAAGATTCGGAATTTCCTACCTCCAAAACACCCACTATATAAAACACTATTACATTTTGATTAATAACAGCTCTCTATCGCTCACCCGTGGCCAGTGGGTATAATGAAATCAAACTTAATTAACATTTTCATATCTGGAAAATGAACGTCTGTCCTACGCAGAGTTGTCAGACTCTGCTAGAGTTAGCAATATCTATGGAGAGAAATAACTCATACATCGGATGATCAATTCAGAACTGAAGCCAGGAGGTGTCATGACTGAGCAGGTGAAATGAGGATTTGAAGGGAGAATCAAGAAGGTTAGCCAAGTTTAAAAAGTGGTATCTAGGAAACAGGCCAAATAGCTGTTCTGAATTCCAAATGAAGGGTATCAAAATAGCTCAACCCATCTGAGATAGTTTCCCAGGCAGCTCAAATACCCAGCTTGTTAGCCAGCCAGTGCCTGAGGATGAATACACATTTCACATGGGTAAGATCAAATTTTTAGCAGGTAAGCAGAGAAATATCCCCCTTATCCCTTCCTCTCTTGAGGAACTGAAAGCAGAAATGCAGAAGGAAATGCAGAAGGAACTGAGGCAAACAGAGATTGGATTTAACAATTCTCCATTGACTCAGAAATAACCTGTTGATATTTCCAGGAAAATATGAAATCCAGACAAATTAAAGCAGAAAGGACAACTGTTTCAAGAATGGTAAGGTAAAGAGAAAAGTAAATCCTAGATAAAGATAAAGATTACCCCTGTCCAGTAATGCTCAACTCTAGGCAACTGGGTTCATCTATGCTTCTTAGCTGAGGGAGCCAGCATTGTCCAAAGACACTTCCATGGTCATGTGGCCAGCATGACTATATACCAAGGCACACAGAACAGTGTTACCTTTCTACCAAAGTGGTACCTATTTATCTACTTGTATTTGCATCCTTTCGAACTGCTAGGTAGGTAGGGCAAGTAACGGGAGCTCACCCCATTGTGCAGTGCTCACCCCATTGTGCGGAGCTCACCCTATTGTGCCCCACTGTGCAGTGTTAAGGTCAGCGTCTTTAACCACTAATCCATTGCTCAAGAATGTAAGACAAGAATGTTCTACTCTATGTAGAAATAGATAAATGTCTAAGCAGGGTCTTGATCTAGATTCTGGATTTGTATTTCCTGGTGCTGATTAAGATTTCTAGTCTCTTATTATTTATCAAGTTCAGAAATTCCACACACCTTTGCTTTTCATGCATATCTTCAGGTTTTGTATCAGGATTTTTTTTCTTCAAATCTTTTGTGAGCTATAATCTCATTTTGGATCTCACTGCTTCTTTCATGGAACCTAGGACAGTGAATTAGCTATTTTTACTGGTGCACCATCATCTTGTTATCTTTCTGAAGCCTTTTATCTGCATTTTTCATTTCAGAATTGTTGACATTTCAAAGAAGAGTTTGAACAACAAGAACTAGAACAATAGATTTGCTTTATCTTTTGTAAGATTGGACTATCTCCCAAGAAAGGATTGAAATTCCTCTGCACTATACCCCAGTAGGCTAAATGATATAAGTTATTTCTTTTCCCTTTTTAATCTTTTTAAAGATAAAAGTAAAAGTTTCCCCTGTCCAGTTGTATCGAATATCTGTGAGCCATTGTTGTCCGAAGACATTTTCGTGGTCATGTGGCCAGCATGACTATATGCCGAGGTGCATGGAACAGTTACCTTCCCACCGAAGTGGTACTTATTTATCTACTTGCACTTGCTTATTTTCAAACTGCTAGGTGGACAAGTTACTCCATTACTGCTGGGGCAAATAATGGAAGTTCACCCTGTCAAGCTAGAGTCTCAAATCTAGGCTGCCAATTGACAAACTCAGGAAAGAAACAGCAAATTATTAAAGATCATCAACCCAATTTCTTTCCTAAAACATCCTGATCTTACCAAATATATAATATCAAAATAACTCAATGATCAGAGTCCTGGCTTTAATACAAGACTGAATGGAGAACCAGGGACATCCTTATTCACAAATGTTTCCTTAATTATACATGTCCCCAAACTCACTTTCATTCTTTTGCTTGAAGATCCTCTGGCATTGAAGTGATCTGGGATTTAAAAGCTGAAACATTCCAATGTTACATTAATTTGTGTTGTCTGGCCAACAGATTGTTTAAACATGTTGGTTGCTTCTGGGAACTGTATGGCTAGCATTCAAGGAACCATAGATATCATGGAGATTCCTGAAGTTTGTACTGTAGTTCCAAATAAGCACTCTAGGTTAATAATTTCTGGACCAACAGAGTACCTTATACCATTTCAGACAAATGTTGTTCAATCTTTTTCTTTAAAACCTCCAGTATTGGAGCACTCCAACTTCTGGAGGCAAGTTGCTCCACTGATTAATTGTTTTAACTGTCAGGAAATTTCTCTTTAGTTCTAAGTTGCTTCTCTCCCTGATTAGTTTCCATCCATTGCTTCTTGTCCTGTTTTCAGGTGCTTTGGAAAATAGGTTGACCTCCTCTTCTTTGAGGCACAGTGGAAGCCCTCAGATATTGGAACATTGCTATCACCCCTAGTCCTTCTTTTCATTAAAGTAGGCCTACCCAATTTCTGCAGCTGTTCTTCATATATTTTAGCCTCCAGTCCCCTAATCATCTTTCTTGCTCTTCTTTGCACTCTTTTCAGAGTCTCAACATTTTTTTTTTTATATTGTGGTGACCAAAACCGGATGCAATATTCCAAGGGTAACCATTTGTCTGAAATAGTATAGGGTTTCCTGCAGGGGTGAAATTCAATTTTTTTTCCCTACTGGTTCTGTGGGCGTGGCTTGGTGGGCGTGGCTGTGGAAGGATATTGCAAAATCTCCATTCCCACCCCACTCTGGGGCCAGCCAGAGGTGGTATTTGCCGGTTCTCCGAACTATTCAAGATTTCTGCTACCGGTTCTCCAGAATCTGTTAGAACTAGCATTGAAGATGTTTCCTAGTTGGGTAATGAAACATCTGCAAGAAGACAACGAAGCTCAAAGAGCACCAAGGAGTCCACATCTTCATGTGATGGAGTGGGTCAGCATGCAAAGACAAGGGCTGAGTTGCTACAATACACTGAAGTAGAAACTACCAGTTTTTCCCCAGGTATGTGCCTGTCCTTCCTTCCTTCCTTCCTTCCTTCCTTCCTTCCTTCCTTCCTTCCTTCCTTCCTTCCATCCTTCCTTCCTTCCATCCTTCCTTTCTATCTTTCTTTTCTTTCTTCCTTCCTTCCTTCCTTCCTTCCTTCCTTCCTTCCTTCCTTCCTTCCTTCCTTCCTGTAACTCTCTGGACAAACCACTGAAGTTTTTTTGACAGTGTGCTCATGCTGTCATCTTCTAGGGTTGAGAGAGTGTGTCTGTCCCAAAGTCATCAAACTGGTTATATCTCTAATATGGGTCTAGAAGCCATGAATTCTCAGTTTCTATCCTGGTGCCTTAACAATTACATCAAACTGGCTCTCTATGTTTATATATACTGTATGTGTATGAAATGCTTAAACTGTTGGCACAGGATGGGAGAGAAGATAGGTCAGGTGCACCCTTGTAGAAATTCAGTGAACAGATGATGCCAATCACCATTTTAGCATCACCTACATAATAGGATTAAAATATCTGAGAAAAGAATGATGCGCCCCTGCAGTACGACACAGATTCATACTTGAGGTATGTTAAACTGAATTTCCCATGTAACCATGTTAAGCTGCTGTATAAAGACAGTTGTTTTGTTATAAGAGAACAACATTAGTCCATTAAGTTAGTGCTTCTAGATATACAGGTCCACCAACATCATGGTCTGTGGTCAAATATAATGGGTGCCATAGATCAAAACACAGGTGGAAGATCAAGGAATTTTGTTCTAGTCAGACTGTTAGTAAAGCATTCCTATCAAATTTACAGATTAACAGAGTTGGAAGGGATCTTGTAGGTCATTTAGTCCAACCTCTCACCCAAGCAGGAGACCCTACACCATTTCTGACAAATGGCAATCCAATCTCTTCTTGAAAGCCTCCAGTGATGAAGCTCCCACAACTTCTGAAGGCAAACTTTTCCATTAGTTGATTGTTGTCACTGTCAGAATATTTCTCCTTATTTCTAAGTTGAATGTCTCCTTGGTCAGTTTCCATCCATTATTCCTTGCCTGGCCTTCAGGTGCTTTGGAGAATAGCTTGACACCTTCCTCTCTGTGGCAGCCCCTCAAATATTGGAAGACTGCTATCATGTCTCCCCTGGTCCTTTTCTTCACTAGACTAGCCATGCCCTGTTCCTGTAACCGTTCTTCATGTGTTTAAATCTCCAGTCCCCTCATCATCCTAGTTGCCCTTCTCTGCACTTTTTCTAAAAACTAAATTTGTGAGTAGAACATTTCTATCAAATTTGCATTACATTTCCAGGGAACAAAGAGCAAGGAGATAAGTTCAGCCATATTCTACTTGTGTGTTGTTTTTTTTGTTGTTGTTTTTTTAAAAAAAGAGGCTAAACATAGCACTTGAATTATTCATGCAATGTTATTTACTTATTTCTCATTGCATGATAGGGCATCTTTTCTATCATTAGATTGATACTGCCTCCTTTTGACTTTCGGCTCTGAACCTGCTAACTCTTATGCAAGCAAAGCCAGTTTTCAAATGAAATTGGAGCTCAGCAGTTCCTCCATGTTTACACTTAAGTTTAGAAACCATATACAGTTGCTTGGCCTCTCCACAAAAGGCTAAAATTCACTTTGGGAAGATGTCTATGGAGAAAGACAAGCAATGGTTGCAGATCCTCTGGTTCCATATAATAAATATTTTCTGCCTTTATATTCCTATGCTGAGAACACAGAATCTGTTCCATTTTGAACTGATCTTGCCCTTGGTGTCTGTGATGGCCTCTGAACTTGGTTGTTTACTTGTGGATACAGGTATCTCATTACCTGGCTTGTTAACATTATCACTGCTTGTCAGTGTGAGCTTTGCTTCCTGTTTATATACAGTTGCTTCAGTGGTGAAATCCAATTTTTTTTACTACCGGTTCTGTGGGTGTGGCTTGGTGGGCATGGTGTGGCTTGGTGGGCGTGGCTTGGTAGGCATAGCAGGGGAAGGATACTGCAAAATCTCCATTCCCACCCCACTCTAGGGGAAGGATACTGCAAAATCCCCATTCCCTCCCCACTCCTGGGAGAAGGATATTGCAAAATCTCCATTCCCACCCTACTCTGGGGCCAGCCAGAGGTGGTATTTGCCGGCTCTCCAAACTACTGAAAATTTCCACTACCGGTTCTCCAGAACCTGTCAGAACCTATTGGATTTCACCCCTGAATTACTCGCTCTGCCATGTTAGTGAGGGTGTGGTTTTCTCCTTGATAGTACTTTGAAACAATATCTTAATCATGGAACTAGCAAGAAGAAAACTACGACCCTGCTCAAATTGGCAGGGCAAGCTACTGTATATAAACAGGGAGCAAACTCCACACTCACTAGCACTGAAGATATCACCTAGTTAGGTAATGAAACATCTACAAGAATACAACCAAGCTCAGAGAGCATCAATGACTTCACAGTTCAACCTTGAGCTACAAATATTGTATTCTATTGGATCTTGCCCTT
The DNA here is from genome assembly GCF_059756535.1 of Pantherophis guttatus. Taxonomy (NCBI): domain Eukaryota; kingdom Metazoa; phylum Chordata; class Lepidosauria; order Squamata; family Colubridae; genus Pantherophis; species Pantherophis guttatus. The sequence continues at coordinate 14,314,663 of NC_142065.1, forward strand.
CTTCTGGAGGCTAAAACATAGGAAGAACAGTAGCAGGAACTGGGTATGTCTAGTTTAATGAAAAGAAGGACTAGGGGAGACATGATAGCAGTGTTCCAATATCTCAGGGGTTGCCACAAAGAAGAGAGAGTCAAGCTATTCTCCAAAGCATCTGAAGGCAGGACAAGAAGCAATGAGTGGAGACTAACGAAGGAGAGAAGCAACTTAGAACTAAAGAGAAATTTCCTGACAGTTAAAACAATTAATCAGTGGGACAACTTGCCTCCAGAAGTTGTAAATACTCCAACACTGGAAGATTTTAAGTAGATATTGGATAACCATTTGTCTCAAGTGGTGTAGGGTTTCCTGCCTAAGCAGGGGGCTGGACTAGAAGACCTCCAAGGTCCCTTCCAACTCTGTTATTCTATTCTATTCTGAAATAGGAGAATGGAATATCTGGGGAAAAGTATATAACGGCAAGGAAAGAGATCTTGAACCATAAGGAACCAATGGCAAACTGTATCTTTCTACTATATGGACAGGAACTGCATTGTAAGACCACTGTACTGACTTGTGCTACTGCAGTTCCCATAAATATAACAGGCAGTTTCTTAGATGGTTGAGAATTGGGAAGATTGGGAAGACAATCCTAAAGCAACCATATGCAATTTTCAATTAAAAATACCCACAATGATGATTAACACTTTATGAAGGAGTCACTGAACTTGATGAAACCTGCTGATGAAACAGGTGAAATATGGCTTAATAGCAGTAATTTTGAGAGGGATCTTGGAGTTCTAGTGGACAATAAGTTAAATATGAGCCAGCAATGTGCAGTGGCAGCCAAAAAAGCCAATTCAATTATAAATTGCATTAACAGAAAGATTGAATCAAGATCATGTGAGGTACTAATACCATTCTATAAAGCCTTAGTAAGACCATAGCTAGAATACCGAATACAGTTTTGGTCACCACACTATAAAAAAAGAGGTTGAGACTCTAGAAAATGCAAAGAAAAACAACAAAGATTATTAGGGACTGAAGACTGGTTGCAGGACCTGGGCATGGCTAGTCTAGTGAAGAGAAGGACCTGGGGAGACATGATATTTTAGGGGCTGCCACAGAGAGGAGGGGGTCAAGCTTTTTTCCAAAGCATCTGAAGGGTAAACAAGGAACAATGGATGGAAATTGATCAAGGAGAGATTCAACCTAGAAATAAGGAGGAGTTCTCTGACAGTGGGAATAATCAAACAATGGGACAGCTTGCCATCAGAAGTTGTGGGTGCTCCATTACTGGAAGCTTTCAAGAAGCTTCAGTGTACAGAATAGATATGTACATTAAAAAATGGAAGAAAATGACCTGTACTTATGAGGTATACTGTTACTGGAGTGCTGTAAAGATGGAAACTGTGATATAAAATGAAGAAAACCGCTTAATAAAAACCAATTCCAGCAGGCCTGGGGCCGTTGATCTCGCTCTTGTGATCTAGCAAGATCCAGCCATGAATGGCGTGAATGAGTTTTTAATGTTTTTAATTTTTCAATGTTTTTTTATAATTATTTTTTAAAATGTATTGTGAGCCACCCTGAGTCTTCGGAGAGGGGCGGCATATAAATTAAATTAATTAAATTAAATTTCAAGAGAGAGAGAGAGAGAGAGAGAGAGAGAGAGAGAGAGAGAGAGAGGGAGGGAGGGAGGGAGGGAGGGAGAGAGAGAGAGAGAGAGAGAGAGAGACACTGGACAGCAACTTGTCAGAAATGACCTGGGGTCTCCTGTTTGAGCAAGGGGTTGGACTGGAAGACGTACAAGATCTCTTCCAACTCTGTTATTCTGTAATTCTTTGAGACTTCTGAAAGACTTCAGGGGATAGGTGAAGACTGGCATACATTAGGAAAAAAATGGAAATTAGAAGCTCTAAGTAGACTCAAGGGGTGACAATCAAGTGAAGGCATGACTGCAGTTGTTATAAACTGACTAAAGCTGTTAAGTAAAAGGTCCTGGTAACTGCCTTGTGGAAAATTTACATTTCAATTCTTTGCTCCAAGGTTGTATTGATTCTCTCGATCTTCTCATTTGACCATGAGTGATAGTCCAAGAAAAGGTGGAGCCACACATTCAGTAGTTGGAATTAAAAAAACAAAACAAAACAAAACAAAACATGAATGATGGATCTTTCTGATTTTGAAATCAGATTGTTGGACAAGCTTTTTTTTTTTTTTAAATTTGATTTATATGCTGCCCTTCTCCGGAGACTCAGGGCGGCTTACAATGCACTAATCAATAGCCTTCATTCTTTTGTATATTTATACAAAGTCAGCTTATTGCCCCCACAAACTGGGTCCTCAATTTACCTACCTTAGAAAGGATGGAAGGCTGAGTCAACCTTGAGCCTGGCGAGATTCGAACCTGCAGTAATTGCAGGCAGCTGTTCTTAATAACAGGGTGCTTTAGACCACTGTACTACCAAGGCTCCTCAAGCTTTAGTTTTTGGGGGAAAAATATTGAATAGTAAGTGGACCACTTTGGGGCTGAACAACATAATAATCCTCAAAGTTAGATTTCATATTTTGTATGCAAAGAAGTTAGCATGTTTATCCTAGTTTGGAATGGCCTACTCTAGGTCCATTTAATCTACAATCAACAATCTATAATTGACAGCCACTTCTATTTACTATCCTGGAAATTGACCTCTGCTGTGAGATCTTGTATTATCATATTGTTTATGCTATTGTATTTTTATTATTAGTTGACTAATAAAAATACAATAGTATAAATAGCTTTTTTGCCTGGAAAGCAATTTACTGTTAAACAATAGGGTATAAATTTAGGAATAAAAAATTTAGTGAAGTATGAAGAATAAGTAATAAATGTTTGTCAGTCATATCTGGTAGAAGAGATAGGAACATGGTTATAGTTAAGAACTGTGGAAAGAAAGAAGAGAAAGGAGAAAAATGCATCTTGAGCCTGTATCAAATGTCCACCATGGCCACGCCCACCATGGCCACGCCTACCATGACCACACCCACCCCAGTCACACACATACACCCAGCCCTCCGAGGTCAAACACAACCCTGATGCGGCCCTCAATGAAATTGAGTTTGACATCCCTGCATTAGAATGAAGAAGTTTAAAACTTAAATTGCATCTAAATTGAATGAGAGGCTCCCAGGTCTGAATACTAAATTAAGAATTTGATAAAACAACTCAATAAAAGGAAACAGGAAACTCTTCTATGTTGATTTTAAAAAAAAAAAGCTATATAGACCTGCCTGTAGAGTCACCAGCAACTGACTTTAAAAAGATTTCAAATGAAGAGAAGTAAGGGTTAACCGCATCACAGCAAATTATGGCTTAAAAATATGATTTCCCCACCCCCACCCCATGTTTGGGAGGAGTCATAGATTGATATTTGTGGCTCTGTCCTCTCTAGAATTAAAATCTGTTATGTATGTCAACATGTCTCCATGTATTTATGTGTGTCTACATGTGTTTATATGTGTTTAATGACTTTTGTATTGGAGTTTTATTTTCGTAAGCCACCTGGAGCAGGGGTGAAATTCAATTTTTTTCCCTACCAGTTCTGTGGGCGTGGCTTGGTGGGCATGGCAGGGGAAGGATACTGAAAAATCCCCATTCCCACCCCACTCTGGGACCAATCAGAGGTGGTATTTGCCGGTTCTCCGAACTACTCAAAATTTCTGCCACCGGTTCTCCAGAACCTGTCTGAACCTGCTGGATTTCACCCCTGACCTGGAGTCACCTTGAGTTGGAGGGTCGTTGTCAGGTTTCAATGTCATCCCAAATAAAATAAATTGTATTTCCAAACAGATAGTCTTTGAAGAAATCTTTCATTTTATTAAGCACGACAACCTGTCCCCGATCATGGCGCAGCCAACTCTGACTTCCTGACCCCAAACCTTCCCTTTCCGTTCCCCAATTCTCTGCGTCTCATTGGCCCTCTTCCAAATCACTCTCCCCATATCTACTACTCAGCTCCCAGGAATGTCCCCCCTCCCATCTCATCTCCTAGGGGATATTATCTTCAGGGAAAATAAGTAGGTGAGAAGTCAAGCGTCCTCTTGCCAGCTGCCCCCTCTTCTCCTTATGTCAGCACTAGAGTAAATGCAGGTTGAAGTGCTGACAGTCATATTAATTTCCTTAATGACTAAAAATGTATTATTTTTGTTGAGATGGCGATAGTAGAAGAAAGGCATCATGATTCTGACAGCCATCAACGATCCATATTATCAATTATACAAGAATGAGAAGCGCATTGTGTTTGTTGGATTGGATATAAATATTTCCATCAAGCAAATAATTAAGAAAGCTGCCAGGGCAGATTTGAAGGCTGAGGAATGACTGTCTTGCTTGAGCACAATCCATCTCTAAATATCATAGAAGTCATTTAAACAGAGATAAATACCAAGTTCTTTGCATCAGAAAGAAATCCGATGCATGTGTTTGGGGCAGAGAAATTTTGCCTTGGCAGCAGTACAAAAACGCAAAGAAACCAAGCTATAGGCTTTTAGTCCATCACAAGCTGAATTTCAAATCAACAGTGTGAAGTGGCTTCAGAATGCTTGGATGGCGCTTGCTTTGAACATTTAAAGGTGTTTTTGAATTTGATGTGAGCATAATGCCTCTCCTGTGCTTGCTAAAGCAGAGTCTCTTCTTAGCTTTCCAGAAAAAATAACAGAATAACAGAGTTAGAAGGGACCTTGGAGGTCTTCTAATCCAAACCTCTGCTGAAGCAGGAGATCCTGTACTATTCCAGAGAAGTGGCTGTCCAATCTCTTCTTAAAAACTTCCAGTGATGGAGCACCCACAAATTCTGAAGGCAAGTTGTTTCATTGGTTAATTGTTCTCGCCGTTAGGAAATTTCTCCTTAGTTTTAAATTGCTTCTCTCCTTGATTAATTTCCATCCATTGTTTCTTGTTTTGATGTTGCTGTGGTACGTGATATGGGAAGCTTAATCAATCAGTCAATCAAATAATCAAATCTTTAGGTATCAACTTACAGCACAAACGTGTCATGGCAACGTCATTTTTCTGCAGTCTCCATGATATTGCTGTTATCTCACTCCCAAATTATGAAGAAGCTAATCTTCATAAATCTGTCTGCTGATGCCTGGTGCTATGGTAGAATTCTCTAGAGCAGAGGTCCTCAAACCTTTTTAAACAGGGGGCCAATTCACGGTCCCTCAGACTATTGGGGGGCTGGACTGGCTGGAGGGACGTGGCTAGGTGGTCATGTGACTGGGTGGGTGTGGCCAATTTAGCAGTCCATTAAATATACGAGGGGACCGCGGTGGCTCAGTGGCTAAGACGCTGAGCTTGTCGATAAGAAGGTCAGCAGTTCGGTGGTTTGAATCCCTAGCGCCGCGTAACAGTGTGAGCTCCCGTTACTTGTCCCAGCTTATGCCAACCTAGCAGTTCGAAAGCACGTAAAAAATGCAAGTATAAAAATAGGGACCACCTTGGTGGGAAAGTAATAGCGTTCCGTGCACCTTGGGCATTTAGTCATGTTGGCCACATGACCACGGAATTGTCATCAGACAGCTCTGGCTCTTCGGCTTAGAAATGGAGATGAGCACCGCCCCTTAGAGTTGGAAACAACTAGCAAGGGTGTGCGAGGGGAACCTTTATTTTTACCTGTTAAACAATACACACAAATTAAACTTTAATTTGTTATGCTCCTGGGGATGGAAAGCAGGTTAGTTAAGGGATGTGGCTGCCTTGGAGTGTGTGTGAAGGACTTCTGTGTGTGTGTGTGTGTGTGTGTGTGTGTGTGTGTGTGTGTGTGTGTGTCTTTCTCTCTCTCCCTTCCTCCCTGTCTCTTTCTCTCTCTCTCTCTCTCTCTCTCTCTCTCTCTCTCTCTGGGGGCCAGGGAAGCCAAAAATGGGCCTGTTTTTGGTCTCCTCGACCTCCATTAACACTCTGCTGCCCAAAAGCCGGCCTGTTTTTGGCCTCCTGAGGCCTCCGTGCATCCTGTTTTTGGCCTCCTCAGCCTCCAGAAGGCAGGTGGGGGCCAGCGGGTAGGTGGGGCAATGTGGATGGCGCAGCCTTGTGGTCCTGTGCGGGTCAGATTAATGGCTTTGGTGGGCCATATTAGGCTCATGGGCCATAGTTTTGGACCCCTGCTCTAGAGGTCTATTGTTTAAAAAGTTCCCTTCTACTCTATCCCAGGCCAGATTCAATTCTTTGCCACGTTGAACTGCTTTTTGCTTTCACTTCCTGTCTCTCTTTTCACTGTTTCTTGCTTCCAGGAAGGCGTTTGGGAAGCCTCCAGGTAGTCTACAGTAGAGCCACCTGAAGTAGATTGCGCTAGCTAAGCTACACATTGGAAACATAATAATTTATGCAAAGTTGTATGCTAAATCACAGCCAATTACAATCATGCCTAACTATAAGTTATCAAGCCCCATGATTCATAATTAAAGCATTTAACTTATATAGTTGTAGACAAATAGAGACCTCATTGGAGAATACAATCATTTAAAAGAGTGGAGTCAATTTCTAACCATTAAGGAACCAATCTGTAGCTTGGGAGACTCTAGGGAACACGACAAATGCAGAGGTGGTATGTTCAGAGTTAATTAAATTGACAGTAATTATTCACAAATGCTCCAAAAATTGTAACCAGTTGGGAAGCTGTTGTTTGCCAAATCCTTTTATTTCAATGATGGAAGAGATTGCTAACCTAAAGCAAAGAATGAGAGAACCATTTCTAAGGCAGGTTTAGAATTTATAATAGAATAACAGAATTGGAAGGGACCCTGGAGGTCTTCTAGTCCAACCCCCTGCCCAGGCAGGAAACCCTACATCACTTCAGACAAATGGTTATCCAATCTCTTCTTTAAAACTTCCAGTGTTGGAGCATTCACAACTTCTGGAGGCAAGTTGTTCCACTGATTAATTGTTCTAATTGTCAGGAAATTTCTCCTTAGTTCTAAGTTGCTTCTCTCCTTGATTAGGTCAGGCTTCAGATGCCTCTGACCATAGTTCCCATAAGCCACAGACTTCAGTGCTAATGATCATGATTATCACAACTGATATCCACAATATCAGTTGTCCATTAGGTGGTTCATCTGAATCATGCTTTAAGAAACAGGAAGATCATGTCTAAGAAGAAAGTTCTAATTAAAATTAGAGTGACCATATGTTGATAAAAATGAACACATCGGCAATTGTTCTCTTGTCAAAATGTTGCCTTCAAGTGGTTTGAGTATTATGATCAGCAAGATGTAGAAAAGGATACTGAGAGAGAAAGTGCATTTATTTATTTAGTTAGTTAGTTTGTCAAACATGTATAAGATAACAGTTATAAGTATAAACATGATTATGAATACAGGAAATGGATACGAATAAATGGGGACAGTAGGACAGGGACGGTAGGCACATTGGTGCACTTATGCACACCCCTTACAGACCTCTTAGGAATGGGGTGAGGTCAACAGTAGACAGTCTAAGGTTAAAGTTTTGGGGATTTGGGGAAGTAACCACAGAGTCAGGTAGTGCATTCCAGGCCTTGACCACTCTGTTGCTGAAGTCCTATTTTCTTCAATTGAGTTTGGAGCGGTTTACCTTGAGTTTGTATCTATTGTGTGCTCGTGTATTATTGAGGTTGAAGCTGAAGTAGTCATTGACAGGTAGGACATTGTAGCTTAGGTCATACCGAAGGCGGCGTAGTTCTAAGTTGTCCAAGCCCAACATTTCAAGCCTGGTGGCATAAGGTGTTGCGAACAGAGGAGTGGAGAACTCTTCTCATGAAATACATCTAGACTATGGTCTGGAATAATTGTAATTACTGTGGACTCATAATATCTTTTCCACTTTTCTCCATGGCTCACAAGATCCTGGCTAATCATTTGGCAAAATAAAGTAAGATGACTTCAATAACCATTGAAATGCAACATTGTTTATGTGAAAAAAATCAGAGATTGGATTGGTATATGCTTTCAGTTTACAGTCGGTCAAATGTGATCTACATTTTGATGAAGGACCCTGCTGCAGTTACACTGAAGGGAGGGGGCTATATCCTCCCCTCATAATACTTCCTCACCAAAGGATTGCAGACAGTTTACATCTTGCAAAATGAATTTACATGAAAGCTATAAGTCATAGTGAGCTATATGTTATGTATAATATGCATAAAATAATAAACTACTATAATAATAGATTAATAAACAGAATTATAGGTCCACAAAAGCCCATTGGTTGCCCCCCAGTCATTGCGCACCCTGCAGTCAGAAGGCTGTACGGAAAAGTCTTAACATTTTTGGTACATATTAACAACTAGCTGGATACCCATGCTCCGCTACAAAACTATGTGATCGGGCTTGATAAATCAACACTTACAGTTTGAAAATTAATGAGTAGTTATGATCGGCCTCTCCTCTCCCCTTCTCTCCCACAGGCTTGGCCCCATTGATCCTCTCCTATCCCCTTCTCTCCCTCAGGATTCCCCACAGAGGCCTCTCCTATCTTATCCGCTTCTCTCCCTTTCAGTTGGGGAGTAGAATGTGTAAACTCCCAGCACACAGGCCGGATAAGTCACGCACTGGCCATGCCCATGCCCAAGTGGTAGTTGGAACAGAGTTCTTTTCAGGTGGGGAGGGGGAGTAGAACGTCTAACTCCTTAGCCTCAGGGTGTGTTAATAATAATATAAGAAATACTAATGATCTGATGGTCATTTCAAAAAATTCTTTCTTAGAGAGTACCTAGAAGCCAAGAGGAACATACGTGCAAAAATTCAAGTTTGTAGGTTTTACGGTTCTGGAGATTTTGGGATGATGTGTGAGTGGTATTTCGCTTTTATATATATAGATTTGTCAGCCATTCTAAATTGGTGTTTGTGTTTGCTTGTATGCAGGATAATCCAGAGCAATGAGGTCATATTCAAGAAGAACATCTCAGGGAGCTGTCTCAGCTTCCATGTATGAGACAGGTCTATTCTACTTGGAGAAGATCTCTTCCTTTTTTTCCAATCTGATCTGCTGCTTGTTGTCTTTTCTCTTGTCCCTTCCCCATCCTTGGTATGTGCTCCAGGGGTGGTATTCACTTACCTTCAATACCACCTTCGCACATGCACAAAACCTTCCACGCATGCGTAGAGCATCAAAAACGGGATGTGATGATGTCCGGGTGGATGGCGGAGCCTCCTGCAGCCTCCACTACCGGTTCACCCAAACCAGATAGAACCGGTTGAATACAGTGGTGGGATTCTGCCAGTTCGCACCAGTTGGCAAACTGGTTGTTGGAAGAAATCATTAGGGCAGAGAACCAGTTGTTAAATTACTTGAATCCCATCATTGGTTGAATACCACCACTGATGTGCTCCCTTCTTCACCCCACGTGCCCCTTGATAAACACAATCCATCACAGGTTTTCTCCTTAGTGGTTTATTGTTGTTGTTGTTGCTATTATTATCTTTTATTCATTAAACACGATACTCAGTCAACTGGACATTTAAAAATGTGTCACAAATACCATTGACTGGTGCTAATGGTTGATACTAGTGTCCTAGGTATCAACCAAGTATCTTCTTAAAATGTATGATGTTCTGAGTAGCGCAGTCTTTTGCAGTTCCGCTGGTGTTATTGCAGGAAGCTGCAATTTCTTGATGTGTTTAATAAAATTCTTGGACATAGTACCAAGTGCCCCGATGACAATGGGTATCACTGTTACATGTTTCATCCATAGCCGTGTAGTGATGCAAAACTGCATCACAAATACCATTGACTGGTGCTAATGGTTGATACGGGTTGCTGCCAGTGTCCTATGTATCAACCAAGTACCTTCTTAAGATGTACGATGTTTCAAGCAGCACAGTTTTTTGCAGTTCCGCTGGTGTTATTGCAGGAAGCTGCAATTTGTTGATGTATCTTATAAAATTCTTGGACATGGTACCAAGTGCTCTGATGACAGTGGGTTACATGTTTCATTAATAGCTGTGTTGTTTCAATGGCCAGGTCGCGATATTTCATGAGTTTTTCCAGTTCATTTTTTTTGACTCTGGCATCTCCTGGTACCGCGATGTCAATAAATTGTAGGTTTCGGTTTTCGACAACTGTGATATCTGGCATGTTGTGTTCCAAGTGACGATCTGTCTGTATTAGAAAGTCCCACAAGATCTTCACATTCTCATTTTCTATAACTTTTTCCACTTTATGTTCCCATGACTTTTTGGATTTTACATAATGACCAGTGGATTAATTTAGCAACTTGGTCGTGTCTAGCTTTGTAATCAGTTTGTGCAATTTTGCTGCATTCACATATTAAATGTGAAACAGTTTTGACTATTGTTGCAAAGTCGGCAGTTTGGATTGTCAGTGGATTTTTGTATCTTTGCTTTTATGGCATTAGTTTGTAGTGCTTGTTCTTAAGCAGCGAGTTGTTTATTATTATTATTATTACTATTATTATTATTATTATTATTATTATTATTATTATTATTATTATCATTTATTTATTTATTTATTTATTTATTTAATTCATTTTATTAGGCTTATATGCCGCCCTATTTCCAACGGACTCAGGGCGGCTCACAACAATAAAACCACAATAATCCATCATGCAAAGTTAAAATGCCTAATTAGATCAAATACTATTAAAAACCCATAAAAATCCCATCAGTCCAGGCCGGGGGACTTGAATAACTAAGTTTTTAACTTGCGGCGAAAGGTGCGAAGGTCAGGGACCAGCTGAAGCCCCAAGGGGAGTTGATTCCAGAGGGTGAGCGCGCCCACAGAGAAGGCTCTACCCCTAGGGGCCGCCAGCCGACATTGTCTTGCCGACGGCACCCTGAGCAGGCCCTCCCTATGGGCGCGAACTGGGCGATGGGATGTTGTTGCTGGGATGGGATTATTATTCCTTTCTGCTTGATTCTTGTTTGGTGTTAATCCCTGCTTATCTGGGTGTTCTCTGCTGGGTCTGGACTTTTTGTTTGTTTCTTTCTTAGCTTTTTTAATTGTTTTTTTTTAAATGGTGTGTAAATATGGTTTATCTCTATGTATCTATTGATGCTAAACACAGATAGGACTGTTCCTATCTGTCCAAGCATGCTAGGTTTAACATCCTTCCAGAGTATACTGCATCCATTCCATCTTTGCCCCAAAAATGTCTCTGGTTTCAGCTAACCACCCCCATGACATTTTGCTACAATTAGCAAAAGCTTTTGCATCAATATGCCACAGGAGGGAAGTATAGGAATTCCAGAGGGGTTCTTTCTCCCCCTTCCCACCACCACCCACATACACAGAAAAAAATAAGCGTCTAACAGTTTAAATTTTATTTTTATCTAGTTAATGGATTATAAATGACACATAATTATTTTCTCTATGAAAACCATGTTAATTTTGGAAAGAAAATGTGTGGTGTTAAAATTAGCTAGTGAAATGTGATAATGTAATACTGTTTATTGGGGAAACAGCTTTTGTAATTCACCGTAAGTAATTTCTATCAATCCATTCACAGGTGACCGAGCAGCATTAATAGGACTGCACTTTGCCCTCTGGGCAAAAAATATGTCAAGGAACAACTCAGAAAAATCATATTTATTTATTTATTTGTCAGATTTATATGCCACCCTTCTCCCATAGGACTCGGGGCAGCTCACAACAATAAAACAACCCGACAATATATAAAAATTAAATAATGTTAAAAACCAATTTAAAATCCCCAAATCCCCAAGTTAAAATCCACGGCAGATCAGGGAAGTTGCTGAAAGAACCATGTCTTTAGGTCGGTGCGGAAGGTGCAGACGTTGGGTGCCGTCCGGAGCCCAGTGGGCAACCCTTTCCAGAGGGTCGGTGTGACCACAGAGAACGCCCTCATCCTGGGGACCGATGAGTATGATTATTTGCGATGGGGCTTCACTTAAGCAAAGTTTTCCTATTTGCCAGTTGAGAAAATGTAGTTGGATTTTCAAAGGATTCCTGATGAATTTATGAGTACAGAGAGAAAGTACTTTTCAGAGTGCAGCTGGAACACATCCATCTAATGTGCTTGTGATAGCCCTTGATTCAAAAATATTCACATTTGCCCAGATTTAACTGCTGAGACTGGCCCTTAGCAGAATATTTGTAATAACATCATTCTTCCAGCATTCACCTGGAATGAAGACATGTAGGGTTATATGTCCATGTGGGGATTTGGGGTTGCGTGGTTTTGGTTTTTTTTAACATTGTGTTTTTATTGTTTGTAAGCTGCCTAGAGTTGCTGTGAGTGCGTAGGCAGCTATATACTGTAAATTTTCTAAATAAATCAATTCTTAACTGCTGAGACTGGCCCCTTAGTAGAATATTTGTAGTAACATCATTCTCCCAGCATTCATCTGGAATGAAGACATGTGGGTTTGCAAATCCATGTATCCAATTGGATAGCCATTCCTTTATAAAGCTAGTCTAATTCATCTGTGCATCATTTATCTGGGATACAAGTAAGATTTGTTTTTATCTAGATGGGAAGATATTTTTTGCTACTCCACATTGTTTTCATTTCTGGCATTTTTTTTTTTTAACCTTTTAAGCACTTAGTCCTCTTCAACTGAGCCTCTCAAAATGGATTAAGTAGAAGTGCTACTCTTATCAGAAGGGAAACCATGACATTGGGGCATTTGATCTAATTCACACATGCTAGGTCTAAGCTTTGAAGGGACACGGTGGCTCAGTGGTTAAGACACTAAGCTTGTTGATCAAAAGGTCGGCAGTTCAGCGGTTCAAATCCTAGTGCCGCGTAACAGAGTGAGCTCCCGTTACTTGTCCCAGCTTCTACCAACCTAGCAGTTTGAAAGCATGTTAAAAATGCAAGTAGAAAAATAGGGACCACTTTTGGTGGGAAGGTAATAGCGTTCTGTGTGCCTTTGGCATTTAGTCATGCCAGCCACATGACCACGGAGATGTCTTCGGACAGCGCTGGCTCTTCGGCTTTGAAACGGAGATGAGCACCGCCCTCTAGGGTCAGGAACAACTAGCACATATGTGCGAGGGGAACCTTTACCTTTACCTAGGTCTAAGCTTTACTTCAGAGCAGATGGATGGTAATGAGAAGGGAGAGGACATATCTGTTTGTCCTTTATCATGATTGACCCAAAAGTGCTTTTTCAAAAGGCAACTGGACTTTGTTTTTCCTTGAAGACGTTTCATTTCTCATCCAAGAAGCTTCTTCAGTTCTGATTGATTGGTGGAGGATGGAAAGATTTATATTTCTTGCATTCATCTGGCCATTAGCACTCTTTCTGTGAGTCCTTGAGGCCACTTGGATGTTTATCTGTGCCCTCAGGATCACCTGCATAGGACAAATGGGTGTGGAACTTCCTTGGAATAGCTGAAAGGACTGTGTTTAAACAGGAGATAGGTGATGTTGAGCCCTCTGTTGAGAGAGGGCTGCTCAATTCTAACATAGATGACTTCTTTGGCCCCTCTTTCAAACCAGTGATCTTCTCTGTCCAGAATGTGGACTTTGCTGAAGAACTAAATAAGCTTCTTGGATGAAAAACAAAATGAAATAAAATTCAGTTGCCTTTTGAAAAAGCACCTTTGAGACAACCATGATCTGGATGACTTGAGGATCTCCATAGACTTCATCATGATCAGGTCATTTTGTGATCAGCCTGTGGATGGTCACTATTGCCAGCCTCTTCAACAGAAAGGGACCTTTTAAAATGATATGCCCCCAACAGATTATATATCTAGTTGGATTCCAGCAGGCCCTTGAGAAAGTTTCCAGTATTGTGGTGGGCAATTTCATCTCTAGCTTCCTCGATGTCTGAAATAAAGTGGGCCCCTTGACCGGGTTGCTGTGAAGTGGAGAAATTATGCCTTGAGTGATGGGATTATAGCCCTGATGGTGAACCTATGGCACGTGTGCCACAGGTGGCATGTGGAGCACTCTCTGCAGGCATGTGAGCTGTTGCCCAGCTCAGCTTCGCCGCACATGTGTGTGCGCCTCCTACTGGCCATCTGATTTTTGGTCCTTTGGCGCTGGGTGCATGCGGGAGATGTGTGTGCATGTGTGTGGGGGTGCGTGTGCACATGTGTAGGGTGGGGGGTGTAAAGCGCCTCCTTGCCAAAACGGGCCACAGGGGGATGCGACGCACTCCCCCCCACGGCCCATATTTGTTCCCAGGAGGCTTCAGAGAGGCCTACTAGGCCCAAAATGGGCCACGGGGGTCATGTGTGCATGCGCAGGGAGACGGGGGAACATTGCATTATGGGTGTGGGCACCCACGTGCATGACCCCCACATGGTCTCCCCGTTTTTGGCACGTGACGGCAAAAAGGTTAGCCATCACTGGATTATAGAAATAAGCTTTCTCATTCTTCTGAAAATCATTGCTCTTGAAGACTAGATGCCTCTTCCATAGTTCATCCTTAGGAGAGCTGTAAAATCCAAATTCTTTCCATAGAATGAAGGCAAATATACATGTCACAGGATATTGTTGCAGGATCAAATCTGCGTTGGTCACTGGGACCAGAGGTTTAACTTTCTGAGCTTTTGGACTCATGCTGGAGCCCATCCTCAGGGAACTTGTCTCTAGCAGAGTGTGTGCTTTCGACTATTCTGTATGTGATTTTTATACAGTGCCTGGTTGTATGTGGCTTTTTAGTTATTGATTGGGGTGTGGATGGCTGGCTATTAAGTTGTTGGCTGTTGTTTCCTTGTGCTGCCAAGCCCTCCTTTCCTACGTTCTTGATAAGCTAGTGGTAAATCAGCACTCCTGTTGATGGATGAGGGGCCCATTTCCCGGCCTATCTTTCCATCGAGTTTGTTTAGAGTAGGCAGGATAGAAATATTTAAACAAACAAACAAACAAATTAAGTCAACCACTGAATTGCTCTTCCTGTCAGTACAGTGAATTTCAAAGAGTCTGTTACGGCCCATTTTACTCTTAACATTTTCTACAGCTCATTGCCAGCTGGTCTGTCAAGTGAAGGGAAAAGCAGCATTTTCATAAACTTCATGGGGATTTCTTTAACAAGGGCTGCATAACAAAATAAAAATGACTGAATTTGGCAAAATGAACTCATTGTTCAACTTTAGGGCGGCCACAAAAGCCCCGTCGTTTGTCATATTGAATGTTCCTCCTTCCAAAACAATTGGCTGGTACAAAGATGTAGATGCTATTCCTTTTCACAAGCCTCCTTAATCACCATGCAACCATTACAATGCGATAATTAGCTTTGTACAACATCTCTTGAACGGGGAGCGCTGCTTTCATGTTGGAACTCCTTGTCAACCAGCTCTTTGTTTCCTAAAGTATGTGAATGAAATGTTGGGCCTTGAGCCATGATTGTAGAACCTTTATATGGCTGGTTAGATTATAGAGTCGGCAAACGTGGGTGACAAATCCTATTTCAACACAGCCTTTCAATTCTGCAAGGTTATTCCACAAAAAAAAAAAAAAAATCTACATTTCTTTCAGGAATGCCTGCTCTGTGATTATGCTTATCCAGTAACAGAGACTTGCTTAGGTTTGATTTAAATTACAGTTTTGTACTGATCTTATGCTTATATAACTGTCATAGTGTCCCCCACCCACCCACCCAAATAAGAATCCCAGGAATTATACTTTTATGAGGGCAAGCAGAACTTTTTTTTTTTTTTGAATTTGATTTATATGCCGCCCTTCTCTGGAGATTCAGGGCGGATTACAATGTGCTCAGCAATAGCCTTCATCCTTTTGTATATTTATGCAAAATCAGCTTATTGCCCCCACAACTGGGTCCTCAATTTACCTACCTTAGAAAGGATGGAAGGCTGAGTCAACCTTGAGCCTTGGCGAGATTCGAACCTGCAGTAATTGCAGGCAGCTGGTCTTAATAACCAGCTTAATAACAGGGTGCCTTAGACCACTGTACTACCAAGGCTCTTACTGGACTTACTGGAAAGAACTTACTGGAAAGCCTGAATTTCTCCATCAAACTCAGTGAAATATTTACCGTATTTTTCGGAGTATAAGACACACCTTTCCCCCCCCTAAAAGAGGCTGAAAATTTGGGTGCGTCTTATACTCCGAATGTAGCTTTTTTTCAGCCCTAACAAGGCGCTAACGAGACACTAGCGAGCAATCTTCCCAGCTTTGCCTGCTCTGGCTCTTCACTGTACTTTAACAAGGCGCTAGCAAGTGAAGGGATCTCCATGCTTTGCTCCGACTCTCAGCTGTTCTTTAGATGCTTTTTTTCAGCCCTAACTAGGCGCTAGCCGAGTGAAGCGATCTCCCCGCCCCCCATGCTTTGTCTGCTTTTCTCATTGCTGCTTCCTCTCAGCTGTGCCTTAGAAGCTGTTTTTTATCCCTGAACAGGGGATAAAAAAACCAGGAAACTAATGTGCTGAAGCTGACCAGGCTAAGGATGCTAGCCAGATGAATACCTGGTAGGCAGATTTTTTTTTTCCTATTTTCCTCCCCAAAAACTAAGCTGCGTCTTATACTCCTGTGCATCTTATACTCCGAAAAATACGGTATTTATGAGATTTGTCAACGTGTATAACTCAAAGCAGATAACAAACAACACCGAGGATATCGTTAAAACATAATTAAAAATGCCATTAAAAACACATTAAAACACCTTGTAAATATAGTGGAAAATAGACAACTTCGTTGGCCAAAAAACCCTTCCATGCATCCAAATTCTACCAAATTAAAATGGCTTTTGCTTGCTGGTAGAAGGAAAATAGGGGGAAAAAAGTGGAACTGAGCTGGTCTTCTATAGAGACAGCAATCCATAAATTGGAAAAAGTCATAGAGAAGGCTCTATCTTAGGTGACAATCAAAGCCAGTTTGGTCTAAAGCAGGGGTGTCAAACTCAAAACCAAGGGGCCAGATCCAGCCCACGGGGTGCTTAGATCTGGCCCCCAGGGCCGCCCTGGAAACAGTGAAGGACCATCCCTTGGTGCCTCTGCCAGAAAAAAATGGAGCTCGGGAGGGTCGCATGCTCCATTTTTGAAGGCAGAGGATTGCAGGAGGCCATCCTACTTGAAAACAGAGCTCACGAGGACCACGCGTGGCATCCCTGAGCTCCATTTTTCCTGGCAGAGGGTTGCAGGAGGCTGTCCCAGCCAAAAACGGAGCTCGGGAGCCTGTTTTCATTGGCAGAGTGCTCAGGCCACCATAGGCACCCCCCCAACATGAGTGATGTCAAACTGGCCATGCCCACCCTGGCCACGCCCACCCCACCCCACCTGAGGTCAAACACAACCCTGATGCGGCCCTCAATGAAATTGAGTTTGACACCCCTGGTCTAGAGGTTAAGGCACCAGGCTAGAAACTGGGAAACTGTGAGTTCTAGTCCCACCTAAGGCATGAAAGCCAGCTGGGATACTTTGGGCCAATCACCAGGAGACTGTAAGTTCTAGTTCCATCTAACTGGGGATTCTCCTGGGGATTGGCCCAAAGTCACTTAGTTGGCTTTCATGTCTTAGATCAGGGGTGTCAAACTTGCAGCATTATGTTGCCATCACATGACGTTTTGTGATGTTTTATTCCCTTCACGGAACTGGGGTGGCCGTGGCCTGTGAGTGAGGCATCCAGCCACAGGCTGCCAGTTTGACATCCCTGATCTAAGATGTGAAAGCCAACTGGGTGACTTTGGGCCAATCCCCAGGAGACCATGAGTTCTAGTTATGTTTTAGGCATAAAAGCTGATTAGATGACTTTGGATCAGTCACTCTATCTCAGCCCACTCACCTCACAGGGTTGTTATGGGGGAAAATAGGAAGAGGAAGGTGTATTAAAATAGGGTTGCTGCCTTGAGCTGTTTATAAAAAATAATACAGGCAGGATATAATAAATAAATAAAAATTATTGTGAGTGAAGGGCTTCTTATTTTTTAAAAAAATTACTTTCTTCCCAAATAGAGGAAAACACAGTTTTTTCAGACAGTTGTTTCCTGATCCCGCTAAACTTTTTCAAATATCAACCCGAAAGAGCTAAACTATCTAATCAACTATGCCAGCAAGTCAAACATTCTAGAAGATTCTTCCCCTCCTCCGCACCGCGCTTATTTTCACCACTCATTTGTTTTGTTTTAACCTGATTAGCTTCAACAGAAGCTGGCATTATTTTTGGATGCGATGACAAAATAAATGCTTGTTTCTGGTTGTTTTTCCTTTAAATGCGCCTCAGAAAAGTCAAAAGATTGAATAGAAATAAGAAGAAGAAAAAGGAAGAAGGAGAGGAAGAAAGAGGAGAATAACACCCCAAAGCAAGAAAATGCAAATGTCTGCATTTATTTATGGCCTGCACCATATATGTTAATTCCAAGGTGATTATTAGTCTTAACTGGGTACTCACTGTAAATAGTGGAAGATGTTATTATTTGAGGTTGAATGCATCCCCATTTCTTGTAATGCTTGTCTTTCTCCCCAATGCAATGCACAGATAGAAAATATCCCAATTTGTTACCCGAATACCAGAGTGATGAATCAGAGAGAGCCAGGGGTGGGATTCAGCCGGTTCGGATCAGTTCAGGTGAACCGGTAGCTCTGATGATCAGCTGAGAACGAACCGGTTCGCTCTGATGATCAGCTGGGCCCACCCACCCATCCCTTGCTATACCGATCTATATTTCCTTTCTTTGAAGCCCAGCTGATAGGCGCAGCAGAGCCGATTGCTGCACCTCAGCTGTTTTACTCACCAGGGCTGCAGTAGAAAGTAAGTTTTACAGCTGTTTTCAAACGCACTGCGCGTGCTCAGCGAACCGGTTGTTACACCGGTTGAATCCCACCACTGGAGAGAGCCCATGCAGAGAAGGAAGGTAGAGAGAATAAACCCGGTACGTGGAGACTCTCATTGCAGATTCGCCTGAAAAATTGGTTGGCTTTTATTAAATAAAACTTATTAACTTACCATACTCTTCCTGCAATAGGAAACAGAGCCTGACCTTTTCAAAGCCTTCTTCTCTGGCAGTTTAAAAGGAACATTACAAATATCAGGAGATATTGTGCAGAACAAGAAACACAACCATTCGAAACAAATTTAATTTTGACCCATAATGTAGAAGGACAGCTTCACCTGGCGCGTACCTACCTTGATCATGATTGCATTGCTTTCCTATATATATATATAAAAATGACATTAAGACTCTTCAGGAAATATGTGTGCCCTTTCAGCTGTCAAATGTGGATTTATTTCCATCTTTGTGTTGTTTGTTTGCCCTAGTATTAATGTCAGGTCCTGGAATATGGTTGGGTTGGAATTGAAAATCCCCTGTTTGGCTATCAGGTTCAAAAATGCTGCCCTGATCTTATTAAAGAACTCAAATGATGGCACAGCGCATTCCACGAGGGCAGAGCAGCCTATGGGTTACATTATGAGGGTCTGTGCTGGGCCAGCACATACAACTCAAATAACACCTTGCACAAATACCCAAATATAGCTTTTTATTTATAGCTCCCGCAGAGAAATCCTGGAAGGCAGTTTGCTGTCATTTGCTTTATGCAAAGAAAAGTCAAGATTAAAGTCTGTTTCCAATGCCTCTCTAACTGCTTCTCTCTGTCCCATTTTTCTTTCTTTATGAGATAGGAACTAAAATTGTCCTTTGCTTCAATATCATTTTGAGGAGGAAGAAAGAAAGAAAGGAGGGAGGGAGGGAGGGAGGGAGGGAGAGGAAAGGGAAGGGAGAGGGAGAGGGAGAGGGAGAGGGAGGGAAAGGAAAGGAAAGGAAAGGAAAGGAAAGGAAAGGAAAGGAAAGGAAAGGAGGGAGCGAGGGAAGAAGGAAGGGAGGAAAAAAGGAAGGAAGGAAGGAAGGAAGGAAGGAAGGAAAAGAAAGAAAGAAAGAAAGAAAGAAAGGAGGGAGGGAGGGAGGGAAAGGAAAGGAAAAGAAAGGGAAGGAAGAGGGAGGGAAGGAAGGAAGAAGGGAGGGAGGGAAAGAAAAGGAAAGGAAAAGAAAGGGAAGGAAGAGGGAGGGAAGGAAGGAAGAAGGAAGGGAAGGAAGGAAGAAGGGAGGGAGGGAAAGGAAAGGAAGAGGGAGGGAAGGGAGGGAGGGAGGAAGGAAGGAAGAAAAAGAAAAAAGAAAGAAAGAAAGGAGGGAAGGAGGGAGAAGAAAGGAAAGGAAGAGGGAGGGAAGGAAGGAAGAAGAGAGGGAAGGAAGGAAGAAGGGAGGAGGGACAGAAAAGGAAAGGAAGAGGGAGGGAGGGAGGAAGGAAGGAAAGGAAGAAAGAAAGAGAAAGAAAGAAAGGAGGGAAGGAGGGAAAAAGGAAAGGAAAGGAAAGGAAAGAAAGAGGAAGGTAGGAAGGAAACTGAAGTTTTAGCAATCTCATATGCATTAAGAACTAAATTTCAATCAAAACTGGAGAATAAAAAAAGATAGGTTGCTTTCTTTTTGTCACTTGTTTTTGTCTTTTTAAAACAAACATCAAAGCTTTTCTCCCTCTTCTTGCTTAGTTAAAGGTGACCACTTTACCAAACAATTCTGCTTGATTAGATGGTAATGCTTTATTTAGAAAGCAGAAATGAGGCAGAGAGCGAGGGCAGTCCTCTCAACCACATATGGCTTCTTTTGAAAGGAGAAAAAACTATTGGAAACGTGGTCTTTCCCTTTTTATTTTTAAAAGGACCCTAAACACGTTTCGCCCTTCTTTGGCAGAAAACAATGATCACCTAATAATTATTTAATATTAGGAAAGAACTTGTGCTGTTGATGAATTTATGCATCACTTCTTTTGAAGATTAGCAAAAGAATTAGCAATGGCTTGTAGACTTCCTCCATCTCTCCTTACAAATCCTCTGGGATTTGGCCATGTTTAGGAATTTTTTTAAAAGGTGCAGTGGATAACAATTACTCCTGCAAGGAAGGCACATGTAGAGTCCTTTAACGAGGATTGCCTGGGATTTGAACAGGTAAACTTGACATGGGCAATTAGAATGGAGGACAAATTGGGAGAAAAGGAGGATGCACTGGCTGTTTAATTTTGCTGGTGTCTGCAATGAAATGGAAACTAATCAAGGAAAATGTTTTTTATCAGGGCAACCTGGTCATCCCAAATATGGGACGGAGCATACGGCTTCTGCTTTCGCCTTTCAGCCCCAATCCAGGAGCCTTTGCAGGCAGTAGTTTTCGCGACAAACTATTTTTGTGTTAAGATAGATAGATAGAATAGATAGAATTCTTTATTGGCTAAGTGGACACACAAGGAATTTGTCTTTGGTGTATATGCTCTCAGTGTACATAAAAAGAAAAGATACATTCATCAAGAATCATAAGGTACAACACTTAATGATAGTCATAGGGTACAAATAAGCAATCAAATCATACTAGGAAACAATCAATATAAATCTTAAGGATACAGAAGCAAGTTACAATCATGCAGTCGTAAGTGAGAGGAGATGGGTGATAGGAACAATGAGAAGATTAATAGTAATAGTAATGCAGACTTAGTGAATAGTTTGACAGTGTTGAGGGAATTATTTGTTTAGCAGAGTGATGGCGTTTGGGAAAAAACTGTTCTTATGTCTAGTAGTTCTAGTGTGTAGTGCTCTATAGCATCGTTTTGAGGGTAGGAGTTGAAATAGTTTATGTCAAGGATGCGAGGGGTTTGTAAATATTTTCACAGCCCTCTTTTTGACTCGTGCAGTATACAGGTCCTCAATGGAAGGCAGGTTGGTAGCAATTGTTTTTTCTGCAGTTCTAATTATCCTCTGAAGTCTGTGTCTCTCTTGTTGGGTTGCAGAAGCAAACCAGACAGTTATAGAGATGCAGATGGCAGACTCAATTTTTACTGACAAAGAAATAAAGGGAGACTAGTATAGATCTATTTCAAGCTATTTAGCTCTCATCAGCTAGCCATACACTTCTGGGATTTGAACCCAGGCTACTTACATATTAGGTAGATGTATTAACTTCTAAGTCATGGGCTCTGCTTGCTTTGTTGGCTATACCAGGGGACAGATCAAGGAAAGACCCAACCTAGAAATAAGGAGAAATTTCCTGACAGTGAGAACAATTAATCAGTTTGCCTATTTAAATCTGGAGTGGTTCAGATTTGTTTACAACTCCTTGTTTTGATTTTGACAAATGTCAAAAACAGAAAGTCAGGTAATATTGACTGTACAATACCAGTTGTGCTTCACTGATTAAAGGCAGTTAAATAGTATATACACTTATTTGATAGCTATCATATTTTATTAGGTACCAACCGATGAATATCAAATACCACCAGTTGTCAAATCAAGAACCGTGGTGGCGCAATTGTTACAATGCAGTATTGCATGCTAATTCTGCTGACTGCCAGAAGTTTGATCCTGACCGGCTCAAGGTTGACTTAGCCTTCCATCCTTCTGAGGTTGGTAAAATGAGGACCCAGATTGTTGAGGGCAACATGCTGACTCTGTAAACCATTTAGAAAGGGCTTAAAGCACTATGAAGCGGTATACAAGTCTAAGTGCTATTGCTATTGCTATGACATCTTCTCCGGAATTTGATGTCAATATTTATTAAAAATATATATCAAAATCCAAGTTCCTAAGTTTAGGAAGGTGAATTAATTCTTCTCTATCTGGACAAATTGTGGAGTAAACTGATACACTAATATTTTGGTTTAGCAAGTACAAGGCTGTGTTCTAGATTCTCTGTGCATAAGCTGGATGCCATATAGCTATTTTACAGAACTGAGCTGATATTCCTTAAACATTCTGTCATTGTTTTGTTTCTATGGATGTCATTGCGAGTTCTTTTAGGCAGCAGAAACAGGTCTTTCACAAATGTATATTTGTTCATCTGTTAATGAATGTTGCTATAATGAAGTAAATAAACAAAGCCTCTGAACCAAAAACATATATTATTTGATTTCCCTCCCTCTGTAATACTATTGTCCACAAATATCCTAATAAAGCACTGCAGAACAACAATCTTAGTATTATTCTAGGCAGGCAGACATTAAAGTTCTCCTTCCATA
Organism: Pantherophis guttatus; assembly: GCF_059756535.1. Lineage (NCBI taxonomy): Eukaryota > Metazoa > Chordata > Lepidosauria > Squamata > Colubridae > Pantherophis > Pantherophis guttatus. Next base: position 14,337,536 of record NC_142065.1, read on the forward strand.
GAAAAATGGATACCTGTGGCCACTGTTTGCATTGGTAAAGCATTGCAAATTTGATTGGGTTGGCATTCTACATTTCTTTGGAAAGGTTGAATGAGTGGTGTTACACAGAGTTACAAAATGCACTCAACTAAAGCAGCAATGCAGTTCACTCATACCCTTTGTGATCGCAATTAAGAGTTATTTCTTTCTGTTTTGTCTCATTGCTAGTGTAATACAGGTGGAAAGGAACCGAAAACTGCCATGATCGTTCATTTAATTGCTGGAGCATTAGGGATGCATGAATGCAAGCGTGCTGTTTTCCATTGTCTTCCCTTGTTACGTTTTAGGCCTGCCATGCAGATGATAGCCTGGCTGTGTACATGCAACAACATTAAACATTGCTGGCATTCAACAAGAAAAATGAATAATACACGGTACTGTAGCTGTGAATTTTGAATTCACAACTATCCTGACAAGCTACAGTTGGTTAATATCGTGGGAAAATGTCCAGAGGGTCACTTTTCAGAACTTGCTTTTTGCCACATTTTAATTAATCATTTTTTAAAATTTTGATTTATATGCCGCCTTTCTCCGGAGACTCAGGGTGGCTTACAATGCGTTAAGCAATAGCCTTCATACTTTTGTATATTTTTTTTACAAAGTCAGCTTATTGCCCCCACAAACTGGGTCCTCAATTTACCTACCTTAGAAAGGATGGAAGACTGAGTCAACCTTGAGCCTGGCAAGATTCGAACTTACTAATTGCAGACAGCTGGAGTTAAATTACAATGCATTAGTCTGCTGAGCTATCCAGGCTCCTAATTAATAGCAATAGCACTTATATACTGCTTCATAGAGCCCTTCATACAGCTCTCTCTAAGCGGTTTATGGAGTCAGCCTATTGCCCCCAACAATCTAGCTCCTCATTTTATTGACCTCGGAAAGATGGAAGGCTGAGTCAACCTTGAGCCACTCAGAATCAAACTCCTGGAGTAAGCTGTGAGTTAGCCCGCAGTACTGCATTCTAACCACTTAACATTTTAATGCAATAAAAATACTAAGGACATCCAGATTAAATGTACATAGCAGCAAGATACTTGGCCAGAATAACCAAATAACAGAATAACAGAGTGGGAAGGGACCTTGGAGGTCCCTTCTAATCCAATCCCCCATCCCCAACTCTATACCATAGAGTATAATGGTTTTCCAAACTCTTCTTAAAAACTTCCCATGTTGGAGGACCTAAAATGTCTGGAGGCAAGTCGTTCCATTGATTAATATTGTATTAACTGTCAAGAAATTCCTCCTTAAGGCGACAACAATGGAAATAACAGTGATTGATGAATTAAACCAGGGGGGAAATGTAATAAGAGAGTTGGAAGATACGTCTGAAAGGGAGATAGGGGCTTGGGCAGAAATTTTGGAAACTAGGCAGTGGAAGTGGGTAGAGGTGGGAGAAATACCTAGATTGAATAGTCAAGAAGCAGTTATAGATAGACACAAAGATCCTAGAGAGGAAGGTGGGAGGCAAATTTAAAAAAGCATAGCAACCGAAGTATTGAAGCTGACAAGAGACGATGGATAAATGATTTCTTTTTTTTTTATTGTTCTGATTTGCTTTTGCTTTTCTCTCTCTCTTTTCTTTTCCTTTTTTTTTTCTTTGTTTCAGGTAGGTGACATGACTAGAAGCCAGGTAGGATAGAAAGAAAATGTCTGGGTTTTTTTCAGTAAAAGGGGATACGATTAAAAGTTAGAATAAGTGATAGAAAGAAGAGAAAGGGGAATGTTAGTGTAGACACTTTTATATAATAAAATAAAGTAACAATAAGAGAAAACATGGAATAGTTGAACAATGACAGATTGCAATTTATTATAATTGTGTATTGTTATTAGAAATATATGTTGATTGAATGCAATAACTATGATTAATTTTACTATTTTATTTGTATTAGAATATATGACAATCAGGTGCCACATTGTTCACATATTGATTTGATATATTTGTTTAAAAAAAACTTTTTTAAAAAAAGAAATTCCTCCTTAGTTCTAGGTTGCTTCTATTCTTGATTAATTTTCATCCATTGCTTCTGAATTATCTGTATATTCTGTACCTGTGTTGCCAGTTAGCAACACAGCCAGGAGACAGGGCCCTTGACACATTCAGCAACCTAGGCGCCGGAACATAGTAAGGTCTTTAGGGCCTTACAAAAGGCTAACAGGGGTATGGCCAGGGGTGAAATTCTCCCGGTTCGGACTGGATCACCAGATCTGGTAGCAATGGCAGTGGGTGGTTCGGAGAACCGGTAGCTAAAATCCCTGCCCCCCCCCCAATGCCCAGCTGAGCTACAGAATCATCAGAGGCTTTTTTTTTATTTTTAAAAGCATTTTTTCTACAAACTCTTCGGCCGAAAAAATTGTTTTAAAAGTAAAAAAAAAAAAGTTGGTCACGCCCACCCTGTCACCACCACCACCAAGCCACACCCACAGAACCGGTAGTAACAAATTTTACATTTCACCACTGGGTATGGCCATTCTGATCTCTGAAGGAAGAGCAGGAGCCACTGAGGAAGAAGATTGTCTTCTGGTGGAGACCAGCTGATACTCTTTGAGCATGCCCATTCTGCTCAACCTTATTGGATGCGTAGAGACTCTTGGAAAAAGATGATTCTTTATTTCTTCTTACATGTCATGCCCCTGTCGGAGTCTGACTCTGAAATGGAAGAGGAACAGCTGACAGAGAGCAAGAGAGTGGCTCCGTTGGCTGTGGAGGAAACTGGGGAAGGGCAAAGTCAGGCTTGGCAGAGCAGGGGAGAGGTAGAACAAGGGAGAGGGAGTTCTGATGAAGACCAAGACCCACCCCCTCCTCATCCTAGGGCATGCAGGGAAGAACAGAGAAGAGAGCAACATGGGTCGCGTGGCTTACAAGGGAGGAAAGGGCCCCAATTCCCTTCACAAGACACACCTGGGGATGGAGTATAAAGGAGAGGCAAATGGGAGGTTGTCAGGAACAAATGCTAAGTTCATGTTCATGTTCACTGCTTTAACTGAACTCCTGGCCTCCTCCCAACTGGTTTGATTTACCGCCATGCTACTTCAATTCTGGAATTCCTTATCTTGAGTGCCCTGCCGGATTAATTACCTTATCTTGCCCTGTTGGATTTATGGTTGGAAGTTTTGTCTGCTTACAAGTTTGTGGAAGGGTTTTTCTCCAGACCGGAGAGTAAAGGGACGTTGGGGGCAAAGTTTGGAGCTAATAAAGGGACTTGTACTTATTCTCTGGCTGTGTTGCCTTTGTGCCATGCCCTGGGTCATCCACATTACACTTTAGATCTCGCTCAGTTCTTTTCTCTAAGCAAAATGGTGCTGTGTCATTTCATTTGGTTTTAGCAAATTGCTTATGACTTCACCCAAACTTGGTCAATCCATGATACAATGCAGTCTTTTTTTTTTCCCCTCATCATTATCCTTGAAGGCTTTTCTTATCTTATTGAAAAGGAAAGGTCTAGTTTCTTCTATCTCATTCTATCTCTCTTCCTTTCTCGGGTTTCTGATCTTGGATCCCGTAGATACCATATCTTCAAGGGCAAACTCTACAGCATTGTTCTAATCTGAAGCTGTTTCAATAGCTTTTCATGAAAATCTGTGCTTGCTACAAAAGACATTATCTTTCTACATTCTCATTGAAAAGCCTACCAGTTTAATGTTCTGGAAATAGAGGATTTGTGTGTGGGGGGGGAGAGAATTCTCCTACAACTCCTCCTTAAAGAGCAGCATTGACCCCCTAATTCCCCCCCCCCTGCTGTAAGGATAAATAGATGTCACGCAACTCTCTGCATATAAATCTGAAAGAGTAATATCAACAAGGTTTTTGCAAATCAAATTTCACTCCCTCTTCATATCCTTTTTTCCCCCCTTTCCTTTGCAGATCAGAACTATTTGATTTATGCATAAAGTTTATTAAAATTAGTTTGTACAAAATGGCTGGTAAGAGGAGGGGAAAATAATCTTTAAAAAAGATTATGAAGTTCCAAAGGAAATCCTTAGTTTCAGTCATAACTGTATCTTCACTGTTGCTCTTATTAAAATTTTAGATGTAGTGGTACCAGCTCAGCTATATGTGCATAAAAACTGGGGCAATGCATATGTAATTTTTTCAAGAAATTAAGAATACTTCTACTTTAAGTGAGGCATATAACAGGGAAAACCATCTTATTCATGAAGAGATTGCTTAACAGAATTGGAGCATATGACTGAGAAAATCCTATGAAGACTATCTAAGAGGATGAAGATGAGAACAAACATTAAGAATGGACATTGTTGGGGACCTTTAGGGGCCCAAATCCAGAAAGGCATCTCTGCAAAACCCACTGATTGGCCAAAATCTCCTTTATCTCACAATATATTGACAGTCTCAACCATAGTTTCAACTGGGAAACTATGAGCATCCTAGACCAAGCCAAACCCCAAAATGCTCAGGAATTCCTGGAAGTTTCGCATTCAGATAAATCAGCCATCAACAGACATATAGACACCATCCAAAAGAGACAATAAAAAAGCTAAGAAGGAAACAAAAAGTCCAGAAAACATCCTTTCCAACAGTCTTCACCGAGATAAGCATGGAATGACACTAGACAAACGATGAAGCAGAAAGTAATACTGCCTAGTCAAGGAACTACTAAAAAGAAAACCATACACCCCCTTAACACTGGCAGGGCAAGCTACTGTATATAAACAAGGAGCAAACCCCACATTCACTGACACTAATGGTGTTAATTAGTTGAGTAATGAAATTTTCTGCAAATAAACAACCAACCTCAAAGAGCTCCACCCTTGAATTTTCATTACTTTTTTCTCCATTAATCCCGAAGGAAGGAAGGAAGGAAGGAAGGAAGGAAGGAAGGAAGGAAGGGAGGGAGGGAGGGAGGGAGGGAGGGAGGAAAGAAAGAAAGAAACCTGTACCAACCCTTTCTCCTACCAGCTTTTATCCTTCTTAATAGATCCTGAAACTGAGATAAAATAAAGGAAAGTAACAAGCAAAAAAGGAATTAATCTGGACATTTTGACTGTGTTGTCCCAAGACAGGATCAGATACTAGGAGAAATAAAAATGTGTTTATACAGCCTAATGTCCAGTACAAAACATGTTGTTGGGAAAAACAGAGAAGACTAATTGAAAGGAATTTAAATTAGCCGTAATGTAATTTGAATAATAGATTCAATTTGGATGTTGATCTGATTTGATAATTTGATTCAAGTCTTGAGTTTGAAGGATCAAATCAGGCCAATTCAGTATTCCAAATTGATTCAGGGGGGGAAAAAACCCTTTCTGAACCGTCATATCAATTTGGAAGCATCCACTTTGATTTAACTTTCCAATTCTGTTCTGTGTTTCAAATGAATCAGCTTCCAATCAAATCTCTGAATCAAAGCTTGCATAGTCCCAATAACCATCACGATCACATTGATCCAGAAGTCAGGTAAATGATACCAAATTCTAACATTTTCCAGACAGCAAAACCAAGAAAACAAAGTCAGGATTTATGCAGGGAAGATTTGATTTACCAGAGATATCTAAAAGATAAAGAGAGAGAGAAAAAAACAAGGGTGCAGTATGCAAAAAATCCTCGCACAACATTGCTTGTTACAGAGGTGTTGTTAGAAACTTTAATTCAGTTGGAAGGCTATCCAGGTGAATTGAATTCTTCTCAAATGTAGCTTGATTTTCAAGTTCTGTCTTTTTAACAAGCAGTTCAGTTCAGGGAAGAACTTCAGGTGCTATTTCAATGATGGCAGACCTTTTTGGCTTGTTGTGCCAGAAATTTGGAAAATATGCAACTTGGCTCTGCTGGCATGTTACCTCAAAAATGATGGACAAAAACAATGGCACCATAATGGAAGAAAAATGCTGCAGCTGCCAAAAAAGCCAAAACAGTTCTAGGCTGTATAAACAGAGGGATAGAATCAAGATCATGTGAAGTGTTAATACCACTTTATAATGCCTTGGTAAGGCCACACTTTGAATACCACATCCAGTTTTGGTCGCCATGATGTAAAAAAGATGTTGAGACTCTAGAAAGAGTGCAGAGAAGAGCAAGAAAGAAGATTAGGGGACTGGAGGCTAAAACATATGAAGAACGGTTGCAGGAACTGGGTATGTCTAGTTTAATGAAAAGAAGGACTAGGGGAAACATGATAGCAGTCTTCCAATATCTCAGGGGCTGCCACAAAGAAGAAGGAGTCAAGCTATTCTCCAAAGCATCAGAAGGCAGGTCAAGAAGCAATGGGTGGAAACTAATCAAGGAGAGAAGCAACCTAGAACTAAGGAGAGATTTCCTGACAGTGAGAACAATTAATCAGTGGAACAACTTGCCTCCAGAAGTTGTGAATACTCCAACACTGGAAGTTTTTAAGAAGATGTTGGATAACCATTTGTCTGAAGTGGTGTAGGGTTTCCTGCCTAAGCAGGGGGTTGGATTAGAAGACCTCCAAGGTCTGTTATTCTATTCTATTCTAAATAATGATACCAAAAGGACTAAGGAATCTTCTTTCTACCAAATTAACATCTAAAGCAGTTGAGAATTTTCATCACTTCTGCTTTATGACTTCCATTAGATACCACTTTAAGGATTCTTCTTGATTGTGCATAGACCATCATCTTAGCTTTCTTAAATTCTAATTCTGAAATTTTCCTGTTTTCACCTTGGTTGGGTTGGATATAGCACCCTTTGTCCATTCTGTGGGGCCAGTATAAAAACATATTTTCAGCAGTGTTTATGTCCATGTGGAAATGTCTCTGTGCAATCCCTAAGCCATATGCTCCAAAGCACCTGAAGGTAGGACAAGAAGCAATGGATGGAAACTAATCAAGGAGAGACCAACCTAGAACTAAGGAGAAATTTCCTGGCAGTTAGAACAATTAATAAGTGGAACAACTTGCCTCCAGAAGTTGTGAATGCTCCAACACTGGAAGTTTTTGAGAAGATGTTGGATAACTATTTGTCTGAAGTGGTGTAGGGTTTCCTGCCTAGGCAGGTGGTTGGACTAGAAGACCTCCAAGGTCCCTTCCAACTTCTGTTATTCCTTTGTTGGTCCCGCTATAGGAAATCAATAGAGATATACCATTTATCTATCCCATTTTAAGAACTATCGTGGACAAGAACCTAATATTCATCTGTCATTGGTTCTATCTGATCAGGACATATCTTTCCAGATTGCCTAATTTTGTGCTATTGTTTATCGTATCTATCCTACATAGATTTTGGTGATTGCTACTGCTATTTGTATTACAGTTACTAAAATATTACAAAGATAATGTATTTCATTTTTTATTTATTTATATTCTGCCTTTATTAGAGGCAACAATGACCTAAAGGTGGAGCTCTTAGCCTCCTAATCAGGAGGCTGCGAGTTCAATCCTAGGTAGTGGCAGATATTTCTTTCTCTGGGAGCAATGAGTAATTGTCTGCTGTGAACTCTGTCTAGGCATCAGGAAGGGCATCCGGTCAATAAATGCTCAAGCTCCGTTCAGTCACCCCAACTCCACCCCAATGCAGGGGATTACAGGGTCATTTTTTTTTAAAAAATCCACCCTTTATTATTTTTACAAATAACTCAAGGTGGCGAACATATCCAACCCACCTTCCTCCTCCTATTTTCCTTACAACAACAACCCTGTGAGGTGGTTAGGCTGAGAGATAGTGACTGGCCCAAGATCATCCAGCTGGCTTTCATGGCTCAGGCAGACTAGAATGCATGGCCTCCAGGTTTCTGTGTAATATATTTATGCAATCTTATTACATGTTTTAAAGTTTTATTAATAATTATGAGCCTATGCATTTTTTGTTATTGTGCTTCCTGGCTATAGAAATCTTTCACGCAAGGTTTGGTTTGATTTGATATTTTTAAATAATTCCAACCAAACATTGTGGCTCAAAAAAATATGTCAATAGGGATACTGCAGTGGTGAAATCTAAAATTTGTAACTACCTGTTCTGAGGGCGTGGCTTGAGGGGGTAATGTGACTGGGTGGGCATTGCCAATTTTTAAAAAACTTTTAAAACCATTTTTTCTACAACCTCTTCGGCGAAGAGGTTGTAAAAAAAATGCTTTCAAAAGGCTCTGACGATCCCAGCTGAGTTGCCTGATTGTCAGAGGCTTTTTTTCTTTTAAATGCCTCTGCCAATCAGGCAACTCAGCTTGGATCATCAGGCATCGTCTTGGATCGTCAGCTTGGATTGTCAGCTTGGAGCAGTGTGATGATCAGGCAACTGATCAAACTCAGCTTGACAATCAGGCAACTCAGCTTGGATCGTCAGAGGCATAAATGCCTGTGACAATCCAAGCTGAGTTGCCTGATCATCAGAGGCTTTTTTTCTTTTAAATGCCTCTGACGATCCAAGCTGAGTTGCCTGATCAGCAGAGGCTTTTTTTCTTTTAAATGCCTCTGACGATCCAAGCTGAGTTGCCTGATCAGCAGAGGCTTTTTAAAAGAAAAAAAGCCACTGATGATGGCGTGGCTCAGCTGAACATGGGGCGGGAGGGGGGGCAGGGATTTTTCCTACCGGTTCTCCGAACCACCAGCCTCCATTGCTACCGGATCGGGCGATCCGGTCCGAACTGGGAGCATTTCACCCCTGGGATACTGCAATAAATTGTCCTCAATTAAGAAAGATGATACAGTCACTTCTATGTTAGTCTGTCTCAGCTGCTGACTTCTTTAATATTCTTTTCATGCAATCCATCCAGTGGGTCTCTTTTTAACCAAAAATTTCCACTAGAGAACAAGATTTAAACACCTTCCCTCCCCTTCCCTCCTTTTTCGTTCAATTTTCATAACAGCCCGAGAATAAGAGAGAACGCAAAAGCTGAAGAAATTCTGAACAAATGCTTCCTATTAAAACCACAAGCTTTACCTTATGACAATTGGTTGGATTATATTAGCGTATATTATTTTACAAGAGGAAATAGACTCCCCTTAGGCTTTCTGTGGTAGGTAACAGGAGAAGACAGCCAGCGTGAAAACTAGGCAGCATGATTTATGCCTTATTAATATACATAGATGCACAAAATATTTTTAACATATTCCTTTCTTTTTGCAGTGTGCCAATTCGTCCGCATACTCAAAAGAATAAGTAGCAGCACCTCAGCTCAACATATAAAGAGCTTTAATTGCAGTGCGTTAGATGTTCTCCAGCTAGGTGCCAATTAGCAAACATGATATGATTTATGATGAATTGATAGGCAGTCATTGCCCTTGATCAAAACATTTCGCAGTAATTCAGGACAGCTATCAGTTTGAATACCCATAAAGTAGTATTGGTTTTCACTTACCTTCGCTACTGGTTCGGAACTGTGAGCACGCGCCTGCGTGCACTCGCTTTGCTTGTGTGCGGCACTTCTGCTCATGCGTAGAACCTTCTACGTGTGTGCAAAGTGTCTGTGATGACGTCCAGGCGGGTGGGCGGAGCCTTCCGCCACTGTCACCACTACCGGTTTGCCCAGGGGTGAAATCTAAAATTTGTTACTACTGTTGTGGCTCTGACCCCTGAGGCCGATTTATCGGAGGGAGAAGGCTCCGAACATGAAGGAGAGGAGTTGGCCAGGCCTCCCTCTCCAGGACCCTCCTCTCTGGCAATGCCTCAGGTGTCTCCTGTAGGAGAAGAGATTGGCCAGGAGCCAGGTATCTCCTCACAGTCGGACAGTGAAGGAGATAAGTCTTGGCTGGATCCACGCCAGCATCGGAGGGACAAGCGCACGCAACAGAAAAGGAGGCGTGCCAGAGATTAAGCTGAGTCACTGGACCACACCCCACAGGGGATATAAGGGGGTGAGGTGGCCATTCAGACTCTGTGACAGACAAAACTAGCTACTATTGAGTCACATTGCATCTTTGGAAATAACATTATCTGCCTTGGATTTAATTACGGACTGGACTTGACAATTCTTGAACTGTGTGTATCTTGTTTATGAGTAAAGTTCTTGGCAAGCAGCTACTGGGTTGCTGCCAATCGTCTTATCGAAAGAATTGGTTGTCTGCCAGTTTATTTAACCCCTGGCTGTCTGTTTGTGTGCATGTGTGAGACGGGGACAGAACAACTACCAGTTCTGTGGGCATGGCTTGGTGGGGGGATAATGGGCGTGGCTTGGTGGGGGGATAATGGGCGTGGCTTGGTGGGGGGATAATGTGACTGGGTGGGTGTGGCCAACTTTTTTTTACTCTTAAAAGCATTTTTTCTACAACCTCTTCAGCCGAAGAGGTTGCAGGAAAAAAATGCTTTTAGAAGCCTCTGACGATCCCAGCTGAGCCACGCGATCATCAAAGGCTTTTTTTTTTTTACTTTTAAAAGCATTTTTTCGGCCAAAGAGGTTGTAGAAAAAATGCTTTTAAAAATAATTTTAAAAAAGCCTCTGATGATTGTGCGGCTCAGCTGGGCAATGGGGGGGGGGCAGGGATTTTTCCTACAGGTTCTACCATCGCTACCGGATCGGGCGATCTGGTCCGAACTGGGAGCATTTCACTCCTGGGTTTGCCCGAAGCAGGGCGAACTGGTAAAAACTCACAACTGCCACAAAGAGAGCTGTATCTTAGCCCCTTCACTGTTTGACAAAATACATTTTTTTGCAATAGTTGTTGCCTCGACAACTACAGTTGGTGTGCTCTTCAATTCACCTGCTTCTCTCCATGACATCAAATAGTCCGAGAAGAAAGTTAGGCTTTCTTTTATTTGTTTGGGCTAATTATAAATTTGCAAAAATGAAGAACGTGGCCTTTAAGAGTAGACTTGGTATAGATGCCAGTGCAACAGAAATATGATTTCACGAATAAAGCTATTTAAAATCTTAAGAGTAGTTTTCCATTTTCAGCTCTTGCGAAGCACACAAAAACTGGCATTCAAGATGGTTCAAGGGGCATTTCTGTGGTCCCACACTAGAGAAGGAGATTTTATTCCTGCTACTTTGAAAGTCTGGGGGACAAATATAATTTCTCAAACCTTATATGAGTCTCAGAGTCTACCTTATAAGGTGTGAGGTGAGGTGTTTTTTTTTCTTTTGTAGATTGCTCCATTTAAAGTTCCTTTCAAGTATTTTTATGAAACAGTTCTCCATATCCAATGCAGCTCCCAGATCTGAAGTAAAAAAACTCTGGATAGTTAATAAGTACCTGGCAGTATGAATCAAGAGTTTTCTGGGGAGTTAATTTTCTATCTCTCTTTTCCTATCCTTTCCTGGAAGTCTTCATTTCTGCAATTCAGGCACAGTCCTCTGTTTGAAAGTAGCACTCTCTGAAATGAAGATCAGGCCATCATTAGGTCCTACCACATATCAGCTTATGTTGTGCTTAGTGATTTTAACTCTTTTAATTTAATTCCATGCAAAATGGTCTGATTTCTCCATCAATTATACTATTCCAATGATTTGCTTAAAATGTGGCTTTTCTCCTCAGTTCTGTGTGCCGTTGTGTTCCATAATAAGGAAAAAGGGGGAGCTTTACACAGTGTCCATGACATGTCTGATCATAAGTAACAGGGTTGATGATGGTGAAGATGAGGATGATGAGGATGAGGATGAGGATGATGAGGATGATGTACTGCAGCTATTTCAGCTGACTGCTAGTTCAGCAGATCAGCGGATCAAATCTCACCGGCTCAAGGTTAACTCAGCCTTCTATCCTTCTGAGGTGGGTAAAATGAGGACCCAGATTTTTGGGGGCAATATTATTTAGTATACTGTCTTTGTTGTAAGCCGCCCAGAGCCCTCGGAGAGTGGGTGGCATAAAAATATGAATAATAATAATAATAGTAATAATGATGATGATGATGAGTCATTAAATCAATATTGAATACAATAAATAAATGATCCATCTGTTGATCCATCCCTAACTTGGTCCTTTGGATCTCCCAATAGTACATCCACCACCATTTAACTCAAGTTCATCCTGCTTGCTTGCTTCCTTCCTTCCTTCCTTCTTTCCTCTGAGAACCCACTATAGCTGTGTGTCTGTAGAGATTCTTAGTCATCCAGGTCATAGTTGTCTCAAAGGTGCTTTTTTCAAAAAAAAAAAAAAAAGCAACTGGACTGTTTTTTTCCTTGAGGAAGAAGAAGAAAACATTTTGCTTCTTATCCAAGAAGCTTTAGTGATTCTGGCAGGATGGGGGGGCGGGGGCGGAAAATAGAAGGATTATTCCTGACAGGATGGAGGTAGTGGTGGAAGGATCATATTTCTTTGCAGTCTTCTGGTCATTAGGACTCTCCCTGAGAGCTCTTGAGGCCATTTGGTGGGTTTATCTGTGCCCTCAGAGTCACCTGTATCAGAGGACAAAAGGGGGTGGAATCTTCTTGAAACTTCTGAAAGGACTGCCAGAACCAGTGAAGCTTCTTGATTAAGAAATAAAACATCTTCTTTCTCAAGGAAAGAACCATCTAGCTGCCTTTGGAAAAATGTACCTTTGAGACATTATGACTGTAGCAATTTTATGCACATAAGCAGTGGTGGGATTCAGCCGGTTCGTACCAGTTCAGACAAACTGGTTGTTAAATTATCTACCGACCCACCCACTATCAAAGTGGATCCTGGGTGCTGCGCTGTGCTGCAATGGAGAAACAGGCAACGGAGCTGCTGGCATGAGGGAAGAAGAAGGCCACTTTCTCTCCTCCTTCTCTCATGCCAGCCACTCAGTTGTTCATTTCTCCATTGCAGTGCAGCACCCAGGATCCACTTTGATGGGGGGGGCGTAATTGAACAACTGGTTCACCCAGGGACAGGTTGGCCGACACAGGAGGCTCGTCCCGCATGGGCAGCTGAGCTGGAAGACGGGGATGGGCCACGTCTCTCATGACAACCAACCTAACCCTGGGAAAACTGGGTTAAATTATTTGAATCCCACCAGTGCACATAAGGATAGTGAGAAACCTCCCTTAGAAATGTAGATGCAACCAAGTCCTTTTGTGAGAGGACCCTGAATAGTAATCCCGCCTTATAGCCATCTCTATAATGCATCTGAGGTAGGATCATTTGAGCCTGGTCACTTTTGTCTCAAGGGGGAACTTTGGTTAGTTTGTTTGATGATTCATTCGTTTGTTTTCTAGTGAATTGTTAATAAGGCAAACCTAATGGCTGGTGGAATTTAGCAATTCTACTTACTGATGGGCATTATGAGCTTCTTTCCTTGGATATGTTTAGAGTCATATTTTTCGGAGTATAAGACGCACCAGAGTATAAGACGCATCTTACTTTTTGGGGAAGAAAATAAGAAAAAAGCTGATTGGTGGGTGGATCAGCCTTCCGGAATAACCGCAATCAGCTGTTTCCAGAGGTGAATTTTAGCAACAGGTTCGTTGGTTGTGAGCTCTGTGCCTTGCTTTTTTTTTCTGCCTCTGAAATTTCTGAAACTTCATTTCAGAAAAAAACTGGAGTGGGGGGTGGTTTCTGCCTCTGAAAGCCTCCGAAACAGAGCTTCAGAAAAAAAGGCTTTTTTTCTGAAGCTTCTTTCAGAGGCTTTTATTCTGAAAGACTATCTGTACTCTGTTCAAACTCCTTTCTTTGGTATTAGTATGTAGATTAACCTCTTCTGATCTGTTGGTTATTGTGTCATTCTCCAGATTTGTTAATATGGTTTGGTTAGAACCTTTACTGATTCTTCTTTTTTTGCTTGTTGCTTTTTTTTCTGAAGCTTCTTTCAGAGGCTTCTTTCAGCCTCTGAAATCTCCATTTGCGAGGCTGGGCAGGGCTACATTCAGAGTATAAAACGCACCCAGATTTTCACCCTCTTTTTGGGGGGAAAAAGGTGCATCTTATACTCTGAAAAATACGGTATGTGTTTGTGTATGTATATGTGTATTTAATGTATGGCATTAATGTATGGCATATTGCATGGACATATATTACATTATAATATATAATGTATGGACTTGCATTATATATTAACATTTCATCTAGATTAATAAAACACAATAAAATATAAATGCTAAAAAGATCTATATTCCAATACCAATGTCTGGGTCATCTAATCATTGAAGCCAGTTCTCCTCCTCGGGATGCACCCGGGATAATGTGACAGCGTGAATTATACGAACTAACAACTGTTGGCAGCCAGACTACTCTGTAGACTTTCCTGGCTCTCAAAATACATGGCGACGAAACGAAAACAAAAAAATGAACCAATTTCAGGCCCAAACAACAAGAGAGTTTGGGAATATTATTATGTGTTTGGAAATTGAACTTGATGATTCTAATCCTGTTTCTACTATTTTGCGATCATTTCATTCTGTGACTAGCAGATAACCTGAGCTCAGAAAATGGAAAGTGAAAATGTATATATTAAAATAATATTGATTCTACGTTTTATTTTTTCAAGCTCAGTGACATTTGCAGGAGGGGACATCAAAACAGGCGAAATGAAAGACATGGCATCTCAAAGCAAGGCTCATTTAATACAAGAGGAGTGAGGCTTGAGTTGTATTGCTGCATCCACTATCTCAGGGGTCCCCAACCCCCACCGGGCCACGGGCCACTATTGGGCCATGGCCTATTCGAAACTGGGCTGTGCGAGTGGTGGGCCAGCACACATGCATGGGTGTGCACAGCTCAACTTGCACAAGTGGCAGACCAGCGTGTGTGCACACGTGCACGGAGCTCGACTTATGCTAGTCGAGCTGCCACACATATTCATGCATATGCGTGCCATCCTGCCGTTCAATTTGAGCTATATGTGTACATGACAACCCGCCACTCATGTGTCCCAGTTACCCTCTCCCCCCCCAGCCAGGCCACCAAACCACAAAGGTTGGGGACCACTTCACTATACTATTGTCTCCTTTGACACACCCCTTGATGACACTGCTGTCGCCTCCCAACATAATCAGATGTTTTTATTGGTCTCCATAGCCATATTAGTCTGAAATCTGCAGATCAAATCAATGCTGCCTGGTTACTGCTCAGGTTCCACTCACAAAAGGACTTGACTTGGTCTACATTTCTTTTTTTCTTTTTTTTTTCTTAATTTTCAAAAAACTTTTATTAAAATATTAATACAAATACATCTATAACAAAAATACGTCCATGATAGTTGTACAATTCAATGTCGCTCCAACAGTACACAAATCTTAACTCTATTCATATATTCTCAGATATTCCTTCTTGATCGAATATATGTAAACACAATTTATGCCTTATTTTGATCTATATATTTCCTATTTTTATTTTCTATCCATTGATACCCGTTTTCCCAGGTTGAGTAATATTCCGAGTCTTCCTTGTTATTTAATTCTATAGTAAGTTTGTCCATTTCTGCACACTCAAGCAGAAGCCTGGAAAATGTCCACTGCACCGACAGATTGTGTAATAATTTGGTCTACATTTCTATTCATGGTTCCTTGCCTTTGTCAGTGTTCCAGAAAGTCCCCAACTCCAAGTAAAAACTCTGAGGCAGGCATTTCTCAAAGTTCCAATTTATTAGAGTAGGTATACTGGCACATCTGGAAAAACCTGAATCTCAGGGTTCCAGGTTTTCCCTCAGTAAATCAAAACTCCAAATCCAGCCCCTTCACCCATCAGTCTGTCACATGGTCCAATCATCATCCGTCCCAACTTGAGCCATCCCTGCAACCACTCCTCCTCTAGATGCATAAACACCATGACCTTGACCGAAGGGAGGAATGCTATTATGTCTAACTACATTCACTCTCGTAAATCCCCCCTCCTACTTTCCCAGGCGCATGGAGTTGGCAGTATGGAAGCTTCTGGTGCAGTGGTGAGTTGATACCGGTTCACACCAGTTCAGGAGAACTGGTAGTAAATATTTTTAATCGCTCACAGAACCAGTAGTAATGGCTGGCTGGCCACACCCCCGAACTGGTCACCTGGTCGCCACTCGCTCGCCCCGGCCACCATGTTCTTCATGCATGCACATCCCATTGCCTTGCAAGTCCAATGGGATGTGCATACGCAAAGAATAAGGCAGCCATGGCAGCAGAGAAAGCTTTCCAGCAGCAGCAGTTGGCTGGGGGCCACCAAAAATTCTGGACAGCTTGCGTTCCCGACTCTGGACCAGCCGTCGCGGAAGGTAACCAGCAGAACAAAGAGGCGGTGGTGGGGGAGGAAGGCAGGCAAGCAGACCTGACCATGGAACCGCCAGGAAGGGCGCATGGAAGGCAGGCAAGCATGTCAGGGCCGCCCGGCTGTAGGGAATGGAGCTAGCAACCTACTCCCTTCCCTGTGGCCTGGCATGCACAGCATTCCTGGCGGTCCCCCACGCCTTTGCCTTCTGAGGTCGGGTCACACATGCATAAGATTCCTATAGTCATAGTAGTTGCTCAGGGAGGGAGGGAGCGAGGAAGCAAGGGAACAAGGGAAGGAAGGAAGGAAAGAAGAAGGAGAAGGAAGGAAGGAAGGAAGGAAACAAAAATGGAAAAGGGGAGGGAAGGAAGGAAGAAAGGGAAGGGGAAGGAAGGAAGGAGAAGGGGAAGGAAGGGTTAGGGTTAGGGTTAGGGTTAGGGTTAGGGTTAGGGAGGAAGGAAGGAAGGAAGGAAAAAAGGAAAAGAAGGGGAAGGAAGGAAAGAAGGAAGGAAGGAAGGAAGGAAGGAAGGAAGGAAGGAAGGAAGGAAGGAAGGAAGGAAGGAAGGACAAAATAAATAAAACTTTAAAAACTTATTCGATCAGAACTGACTTCATTTTGACAAACCTCTCCATATTTACACCTTTATGAAACATGCTACAAATCTCTGAAATAATACAGCAAGTGTTAAACCTGCAAAAAAAGAAGAATATTGCTATGAAAGAATAGTAGCTTTTCATTATATAGATGGGTGAATATATTAGATATTCAAAGTCATATTCAAGTGGTTGCAAAGAATAGTAATTTATACAGCGGAATATGTCTGGATTGAATGTAGGAACAGATCAAACAAAAAGTTATAAAATAGGAATTATAGGTAATAAAGATTTTCTTGCTGCTCAGATGTTCTGTTGGCTCATATGTATAATTAAATGATATGAGGTCAGGGGAAAGCTAAAAAGGTGATTAAATTGGTTATCATTGATGAGTCTTCTATTAAGTGATGTCCAAACACACAAACCCTCTCTCTTTCTCTTTCTCTCTCTCTTTTAATCATCCATCTATTTATCTGCATAATATTATTCCAACAAATTGATATTTTTTTTTCAAATTGTAAGTTATGATTAAACATACATATAGGAGGGCTACTTAAATAAATGTCTATTCTTTCTCCCCCATGTCTTAGATATCCTGCTATTCTGCTATTCCGGTTTTTGAGAGGGAATGAGAAAATTCAGGAATAGTTTTAGGGATCTTGCCATGAAAACACAAACTATCAGAGGAACCTGGGGCAGAACCTGGGGGCAGAGTCAAAAGAGGGATCATCCTAGCATCTCTTCGTAATGACAAGTAGACTGAGTCTAACCTCCCTTGAATGCCATTGTTCTTTATCTAGCACAGTGGTGAGCTTCAATTTTTTTTTACTACCGGTTCTGTGGGCGTGACTTGGTGGGTGTAGCATGGCTTGGTGGGCATGGCAGGGGAAGGATATTGTAAAATCTCCATTCCTACACCACTCCAGGGGACGGATACTGTAAAATCCCCATTTCCTCCCCAATCAAGGGGAAGGTTACTGCAAAATCCCCATTTCTTCCTGATCAGCTGGGACTTGGGAGGCAGAGAATAGATGGGGGGGCGGGGCCAGTCAGAATTTTTACTACCTGTTCTCCAAACTACTCAAAATTTCTGCTACCGGTTCTCCAGAACTGATCAGAACCTTGCTGAAACCCACCTCTGATCTAGCACCAGAATTGTTAGTTGAATAGATTCCTGTACATAGGCATGAACAATAATAAATCAATTCAATTGGAACTTCATCTGTAGTCCTGATCTTCGGTGCCTGACATAAATATTGTTTTGCTTTTGCTTTTAATTGCTTTCAGTTTGGGGTTAAAATTTATTTACATTGATTTGTAACTTGCATACCAGTAGTCCTTGAGATACGACAGGTCCCTTAATGACCTTTTGAAGTTATGATAGTTCCATCAAAAGCTACCTATGACCCCATTTTGAAGTTACACCACCCCTTAATCTTATGACCAACCACACTGGTGCTGCAGAGTTAGCCCCCCCATCTCCCCCCCCCAATCTCATTGAGCATCTGCAGTTCTTTGGCCTGTTCCCAACCTGGCCATCCAGCCATCCAAGGCAGTCTAGAGCCTTGGGGGGCTGTAGGGCTTGACATTACTGCCCATCAAAGGGACTTACAAGACTTGTCCTGCTCCTCAGCCAGCTCCGGGATCCAACTTTCTATTTTTCGCATAGGCATCTGGCTGATGCAATGCAAGGCTCTGATTTCTTAAGAGAATCTGTCTGCTATTCTGCAAGCAGATGCTATTCTGGAGAGCTTGTTGGGTAGGGGTAAGAAATTAATTTTCTCAAGGGGTCACATGAGATCCTGGGACTGTTGTGGAGAGCCATTAGTGCCACCATCAACACCACCCCATGTTCTGTCCCCCTTCCCCACACAGGCAAACACACAGCCAGGCATGCCTGCCAAGATTTTATTAAGCAATCAGACTAGAAACCCTTGCAGATAAGAGTTTTGGCAGTAAACTGCAAAATGCCTGCCAAGTCAGTTTTCACTCACAGTCAGCAAGAGAGAGTTTCTCTTCAGTCTGATTCAGTAGCAAAAAGTAATCCACGAAGCCAGAATTGGCCAAGGTCCAATCCAAACATGCACAAGCCAGATTTCAGGTAACGCGATGTGACTCTCAGGTTTTTAACTTTGACCATCACAAAGCCTGAAGAGCAATCATACCCACTTTTATTCCTTGTGGGGTGTGACTCAGTGACTCAGCTCAATCTCTGGCCCTCCCATGCCTCTTTCGTTGCTGCACACACTTCTTCCTCCGATGCTTCCTGGGATCCAGCCAGGATTCATCATCCTCACTGTTCTGATATGCTTTCCTCCTGGCATATCCCAGGTTGTTCCTCTTGGCCTTCGGATGGAACCTGAGGCATTGCCAGAGAGGAGGGTCCTGGAGAGGGAGGCCTTATCAGTTCCTCCCCATCACCTTCTGAGTCCTCTTCCTCTGTTAGGACAGGCTCGGGAGTTGGGGCACAACAACCCCGCCTCCCCACCAACACCCCCTGCCAATGCTGCCAATGCCCTTGCTGCTGATGTCCTATGATCAACACCGCAGGCCAGACAGGATGTAGGAGGTGACCAGGCTGAGCCTGGGGGGGTTGTCATTGCATCATCAGTCTCGGGTCTCTTTGTGCCCACAAGAGATCTAAGTCCACCTTGAATTCCATTGACCTTCTCTCCTTTCCCTATATTCTCTATATTTTATCTTTTCTAATGTTTTTATTTATTTATTTTATTTTGTCAAGCATATATAAGATAACAGATATAAGTATAAACATGATTCTGAATACAGGAAATGGGTATGGATAAATGGGGACAGTAGGACAGGGACGGTAGGCACGTTGGTGCGCTTATGCATGCCCCTTACAGACCTCTTAGGAAAGGGGTGAGGTCTACAGTAGACAGTCTAAGGTTAAAGTTATGGGGATAGGGGAAGAAACACAGAGTCAGGTAGTGCATTCCAAGCATTGACCACTCTGTTGCTGAAGTCATATTTTCTGCAATCAAGTTTGGAGCTGTTTACCTTATGTTTGTATCAGTGGTGGATTGCCCCTGGTTCAGACCGGTTTGCAAGAACCAGTAGTAAAACTGGCAGGAGGCTCTGCCCAGACCCAGATGTCATCATAGGTGATCTGCACATCTGTGCGCAGATGCGATGCGAACCGGTAGTAAAGGTAAGTAGAACCTACCCCTGGTTTGTATCTATTATGTGCTCGTGTATTGTTGCGGTTGAAGCTGAAGTAGTCATTGACAAGTAGGTCATTGTAGCAGATAATTTTGTGTACTACGTGTAGGTCAAACTGAAAGTGGCATTGTTCTAAATTATCTAAGCCCAAAATTTCAAGCCTGGTGGCATAAGGGATTCTGTTGAGAACAGAGGAGTGGAGGACTCTTCTCGTGAAATATTTCTGGACTCTCTCAATTGTATTAATGTCCGAAATGCAGTGGAGGTTCCAGACAGATGAGCTGTATTCAAGAATTGGTCTAGCAAAGATTTTGTATGCCCTAGTTTGCAGTACAATATTACCGGAAAAGAAGTTTCGCAAGATTAGGTTAACAACTCTTAATGCCTTTTTGGCAATGCTGTTACAGTGAGCTCTGGGGCTTAGATAGTGTAAGCATGTAAGCCTAACACTTGTGTCAGCATCATGGCCTGCTAATTTTCTTTTAGGTACTGTTCCAGTGCTTATAAATGTGCCATATTTTTCAGAGTATAAGACGCACCTCTTTCCCCCAAAAAAGAGGGTGAAAATCTGGGTGCGTCTTATACTCCAAATGTAGCCCCGCCCAGTCTCTCAAATAGAGATTTCAGAGGCTGAAAGAAGCCTCTGAAGGAAGCTTCAGAAAAAAAGCCTCTGAAAGGCTTTTATGTAAAATAATATGGCAAGCAACAAAAGACAAATCAGTAAAGGTTCTAACCAAACTATGTTAACAAATCTGGAGAATGACACAATAACCAATAGATCAGAAGAGATTAATCTACTGTATATACCAATACCAAAGAAAGGAGATTGAACAGAGTACAGATAATCCTTCAGAATAAAAGCCTCTGAAAAAAGAAGCTTCAGAAAAAAAGCCTTTTTTTTTCTGAAGCTCTGTTTCGGAGGCTTTCAGAGGCAGAAACAAAAGTTTTTTTTCTGAGACAGAATTTCGGAAGTTTCAGAGGCAGAATAAAAGCAAGGCACAGAGCTCACAGCCAAGGAACCTGTTGCTAAAATTCACCACTGGGAACAGCTGATTGCGGTTATTCCGGGAGGCCGATCCACCCCCAATCATCTTTTTTCTTATTTTCCTTCCCAAAAACTAAGGTGCGTCTTATACTCCGGTGCGTCTTATACTCTGAAAAATGTGGTAATCCTTAACTATAGCTTTACAAAAAAAATAGGATTTCCATATCTGGAGAGCAGAAAGATGAAAACTGAAGCCTTCCTGCTATCTAGATGGCCACCATCTATAGCAATCCTAAGGAAAAAGAAGAGCAAAAAGAGATACTTCTGCCTGATTGATTTTACCTGGTGAATCCGTAGAACCCAGAAGTTATTCTAGCAAATGATGAATTAAGCTCAAGGTTTGCATTGAAAGGCTCTGAAATCGCACCAGCTCACCAAAAGCTGCACTGCCTCAATGACCTCTAGGCTGGCAAGCATTCCTCTTGCCACGGGCTCTTGTCCAAAGCAATTTGTAAGAGCCTTCTTGCCTCCCCTTGGCTCATTGTGTTCCCAAAGCCAGGAGGCACTTCAAAAAAAAAATAGTTTCATTGCCTGTCAACTTTTCATGCAGCTTGTTGCTTTTACCTCCGAAGAAATAAGCACATTTTGAATTGATTAGGACATGCATCCATGTGCCCCATCTGAAAGAGACTATGCCAAGTGAATGTCTAATTTCTCCCCCAGCCTCAATTTTATAATATATCGGTCTGCCATGGAATGTAAGTACTAAATCTTTTTCTTTCTTTCTTTCTTTCTTTCTTTCTTTCTTTCTTTCTTTCTTTCTTTCTTTCTTTCTTTCTTTCTTTCTCTTTCTTTCTTTCTCTTTCTTTCTTACCTTCCTTCCTTCTGCCCTTCCTTCTTTCCTTACTCTTTCCTTCCTTCCTCGTTTCTTTCTTTCTTTCCTTTTCTTTTCTTCCTTCCTCCCTTCATCTCTTCCTTCCTCCCTCCCTCCCTTCCTTTCTTTTTTCTTTCCTTCCTTCCTTCCTTCCATCCTCCCTTCCTTCCTCTTTCCTTCCGTCCTCATTTCTTTTTTCCCTTCTTTTTTTCCCTTCCTTTCTCCCTTCCTGCCTCCCTCCCTTCCTTCCTTCCTTTCTTCCTTCCTCTTTCCTTCCTTCCTCATTTCTTTTTCCCCTTCTTTTTTCCCTTCCTTCCTCCCTCCCTCCCTCCCTCCCTCCCTTCCTCATTTTTCTTTCTTTCCTTCTTTCCTTCCTTCCTTCCTTCCTTCCTTCCTTCCTTCCTTCCTTCCTTCCTCTTTTCCTTCCTTCCTTATTTCTTTCTTTCCTTTTCTTCCTTCCTTGCTCCCCTTCCCTTCCCTTCCCTTCCCTTCCCCTCTCTTCCTCTTCTCCTTATCCTTCCCCTTCCTCTGTCGATCCTTTCTCTCTTACTCCCACTACATTTGCTCTACACTCAACAAAAAATATACACCAGTCTCTTTGTACTGGCCATATAAAAATTCTTTAGAGTTTAGGAATACAGTGTTCTCTGGGTTTTTTTGTATAAACACCAATGCACACCTGAACTCAGGAATAGAGATATATATCAAAAGAAATATGATCTTCCTAGGAAATGACTAGAGAGGTGAGTTACAGGTTTCGAACATGGACAGCATAATAGCACCTGTGATTCATCTCCCTCAACAAATAGATTATTTCACAAACATGCAAATTTCTAATCCTTTTGATTTAGGATAAGGTTTTCAGAGAAAATTGGTTCTGTAGCCTAGATGAGGATGAGGATAAAACAGAAACAAGTGCTACACTTTTGGAAGCCCTTAAATTATTGGGAAAGCTTTTTGGTAGCCTTTTGACAAGGTGAGAGGAGAAGGACCTGTCTACAAAAATCAGTTCAGAAACGTGGGATTGAAATCGGGAAGGCAAAATTGCTTGCAAATACTTCAGAGACAGTAAAAAAAAGAAGTTAGCTAACTCAAAAACAGTCAGACAGACAGGAAGGAAGGATGAATGAACATTTTATATTTATGTTGCAAGTATTTCAGCTGACATTTTCTATGAATCTCTGCCCGTCTCTTTCTCTTTCTGGAAAACATCATCAAAAAACTTCTTGCAACCTATATGGGAGCATTAATGAAAATGCTGGGTTTCTTTTTCCTCCTTGCTGTAAAAGTTTTAACAGTATTTGTCAGGTTTTCAATGGCCCTGAGATTAGTATTCAGGAGGTACAGGGAAATTCAGATGCACAGTATCTATCATGTTGAAAATGTGATTTAAAATCTTTAGATGAGGTAATTAGCTTGGGAGGAGAGTCAATTGACAGTTAAACAGCAGTTTATTCTTAATGGGAAGGTTTTGAAGACAGGAGGGGGGGAAAAAACTACTTGTCCTGCTTAGAAGCAATCATAAAAAGTATGCAAATTGCATGTTATGGTTTCTGTTCCTCCATTCTAGGGAATTTTTAAAACTGTATGTGGAGTAGAAAACAGGCAAGATCATCTACCATTATGAAGATCAGCTTAAGGGAGCCTCTCCTGATAGGATCTTCTCACAGCAATGTTGTTGAAGAGCAAAATGTTGAGCATTGATCTTTGTGAACATCGATATGACACTCAACTAACCTGCACTTTTTTCCAGAATGACACGGGGAATTGGTTCTTAATTATCCACTTATCCAGGGGTGTTTCTTTTTCCTCGCTGCTCCCAAGTAATTAGAAATAATTCATGTAAGCCCTCATAAATGCAGGAATCCAAATAAAAAAATATCCTTGGTGAAGCTGCCAATCCATCCTCTGTTTGAAGAGATTCAGTGAAGGAGAGATTTCTAAGTCCCCGGGTAATTGATTCTACTGTCAATCTGTTTTTACTGTCAGGTTGAGCATTTTCTATTCTTTTATTCAGCTGGAATTTACCTTTCTGTGCCTTAAGGATAGTAATTTATGCCCTACGCAAGTGTCACACCCCTTTTAGTATACAAACAATTTTTCAGCCTTTTCTTGTAACATTCCCAGTTTCAATCTCTTGTAAATTCTGGTTTTCAGCCCTCTGATTATATTTACTGTTATGTTCTACATCTGTTCCAATTTCTCGATTTTTTTTTTAAAAAAATTGTGTTGCCCGATTTACTGCATTTGTTGGATGCAGTACTCACTGAAGTAGGGTCTGGAATAGAGTATAGAACTATGATTTTCCATTATTTGAAAACAATACTTCTCTTGAGTCAATATAATGTTGTATTTTGACTCTTTAGAGTCCGTGTCACACTGTTGACTCAAACACAGCTTACTTTTAGATACAAGTCCAAGAAAGTTATACCTCCACATGATGAACAAACCTGGACTTTGAAGAAGTAGAATAAATGTCAGCCTCTATGATGCTTGCTTGCTTTCGGCTGCCATTGTAACGGGAGGGGGATGATATTGCAGGTATTTGGGAGGGGGGGAAGTGAGCTGGTGGAGATGTCTTGAAAAAGGGAGGAAAATTCTCACTGTCTGCAGAGAGCTGCTGTTGTGGTCCACCAGCAGCCTGCGGAGCTGGCAGTGGAGTCAGACAGTGAGGAGGCTGAAGAAGAACATGGGCCAGTCCTGGAGGCTGGGGAAGGCCCAGATGAGGGCTCTGCATCGGAGGCAGAGATGGGGCCGGGACCAACTGAGAGTGATGTGCGGACTCCGGAGCCTCCAGAAGCTGACAGCAGAGAGGCAGAGGAACAGGAGGAGCCTGTTCCTAGTGCACGCATGAGAAGAGCTGCCAGAAGGCAAGAGCAGCTAAAACAAAAAGGATGACTCGGGAGTAGGGCCAAGAGATGATTGGCCCCTCCCATAAAGCTTAAAAGACCAGCAACGGCTCTTGGGCTCTTTGTCGGAAAACAACATTGATAGATTTGCTTCTTATCTTGCTGCATTTATTTCTTGTCGGCATCTTCTGCTTCTGAACTTTTGCCAAGAAAAGCCTTTGGCAGGTTGCCTAATTAGACCAAGGTTGGTGATAAGGCTGAAGAATTGTGTTATAAAGAATTTGTTTTGATTCAGTTTGGACTACACTGAGAATGAGTTAATTCTCAGCTGTTCTAATAAAGTCTGTTTGTTTTCGAACTGATTGCGTCTGATAATACCTACTTGGGCCTGGGTTACAACAGCTGTAGAGAGAGCTGATAGCTGTCAAGGTCAACTGTTCCGCCATACCAGATAGATGGGGCCCTCTAAAGAAGTGCCCCACATGACACTTTGGGGAGATGTGGATTGGATACTCAATCTGGGTCCTTGGGGAGAGGGATTTGGGGATGCTTTCAATATGTAATTCTGCACCTATTGCCTCAGACTTTGCTTTTCTTTCGCTGCATCCAGTTCATACTCAGTAAAAGTACCTTTCTCTACAAACATGAAGTTGGGGTTTTTCTTTCTTGAGTTTTGAACGGAGGCACACCTGACATTAAGCAAAGAGTATATTGATGCTTTTGAACTTTGGTATTGGAGAAGTCTCCTGAGAACACCATGGACAGCCAAGTAAAACAAAAACAAAAACAAAATAGATTATTCAAGAAATCAATACAGAGTTTTCACTTGAGACACAAAAGGGCAGGCTCAATTTATTGTACCTTAGATATGTTATGCAAAGAGTCAGCTCTCTGGAGAAGGCCCTAATACTGAGAAAGGTGGAGAGAAAATGAAGAGGATGACCAGCAGCAAAAAGGATGAACTCAGTTATCTTGGTGATGAGTGCACCATTGGAAGACCTGACAAATCTGGTTAGGGATAGATCACCATGAAGAAAATTTATCTATGTAGTTGTTACTACTTGATGGCCCATAATCAATCAATCAATTAACAAGCTAGGCCTTTGATATCTTAAACCTGTGCGGTTGTTCCTTATTTTTTTAAAATAAAGAACTTTAAGGTAAAGGTTCCCCTCGCACATATGTGCTAGTCATTACTGACTCTAGGGGGCGGTGCTCATCTCTGTTTCAAAGCCGAAGAGCCAGCACTGTCTGAAGACATCTCTGTGGTCATGTGGCCAGCATGACTAAACATCAAAGGCACACGGAACACTGTTACCTTCCCACCAAAGGTGGTCCTTATTTTTCTATTTGCATTTTTTACGTGCTTTCGAACTGCTAGATTGGATTCGAACCGCTGAACTGCCAACCACTGAGCCACTGAGCCACCGTGTCCCTTTATTCAGTTGTATTTATGGGTCCCTTTATTCAGTTTTATTCTATTGTTTTCACTTTTCTGTTCTATTAAGATCATTGTGAAAGTATTTATTTATGTTTCTATTTATCACACTTACACAATATAGAATAAAAGAGTCGGAAGCCATCTTGCAGGTTTCTAGTCCAACCACCTGCTCAGGCAAGAGAATCTAAACAAAATGGATGTTCATTCTCTTCTAAAAAAACCTCCAGTGAGAGATCATCCACATCTTCTGGAGTCAAGCTTTTCCACTGATTAATTATTCTCACTAAGAGGAAATTTCTGCTTAGTTCTAGGTTGGATCTTTCTTTTATAAACTTCCATCTGTTATTTCTTGTCTTGCCTTTACAAGTGCTTTGGAGAATAGATTGACCCCCTCATCTTTGTGTCAGCCCCTCAAATATTAGAAGACTGCTATCATGTTACTCCTAGTCCTTCTCTTCATTAGACTAGACGTTCACAGTTCTCACAATGGTTCCTTGTACAATTTAGCCTCCACTCCCCTAATTATCTTTGGTAGTCTTCTACGCACTCTTTTTGGAGTCTCAACATCTTTTTTTTTTCCTTTGGTCTTATATGATATTTATATCCTGTTGCAATTGTATATAGATTCTCAGTGACTCGAAACAGTAAGGACAATAAAAATCAACAATCAAAATTGCTGTCTTTCAGACAGCACGCTATTGCATCACATTTTGTTCAAGGATACAAACCAGGGGTGAAATCCAGCAGGTTCTGACAGGTTCTAGAGAACCAGTAGCAGAAATTTTGAGCAGTTTGGAGAACCGGTAGCGGAAATTTTGAGTAGTTCAGAGAACTAGCAAATACCACCTCTGGCTGGCCCCAGAGTGGGGAGGGAATGGGGATTTTGCAGTATCCTTCCCCTGGAGTAGGTTGGGAATTGAGATTTTGTAGTATCCTTCCCCTGGAGTAGGGTGGGAATGGAGATTTTTCAGTATCCTTCCCCTGCCACACCCACCGAGCCACGCCCACCAAGCCACGCCACATCCACCAAGCCATGCCCACAGAACCAGTAGTAAAAAAAATTGGATTTCACCACTGATACAAGCTCTCCTACCTCTTCATTCAAGCCATTAAGATATACGTTGAAGAAGTCCAAATTCAGAACTGTTTATTGTGGCATTCCACCCGATGCCTCATCCCAGTTTGATGAAAAACCATTTTGATGGCAGACACCATTTTGAAGAGAAAACTCTTTGAGTCTGAATTCTGAGTCATTGTGGCTCCACTAATAGTGAAGATGTCATGCCTGTACTGAACTAGCATACTAATCAGTCTGACAGCTGAAGTTGTCAACACATATTTTTGATAGAAAATGCCTTTTGAAACATTCTATTCATATTTCAAGAAACGCAGTCTCTTTTCTTAGCTTGAATATAAGGCACAGCATTAGCACTCCAAAGTCCTTATCAGTTTTCCAGGATGTCTGTCAGACAGCAAATTCAGTTCGTGCTCTCCTTTTCTGTAGAGGAGAACAGCGATGGCCTTGAAGAAAATGTGCAGCAGCCATTACAAAAACATTAACTTAGCTTGGAAAGATAGGGAAGGGGTGAGGAAGAAATTCAAGACTGGCCCGCCTTGACTCTCTTGGGTATAAGAAGGAGGAAAAGAGAAACTCTGTCAGGCTTTCAAGATTCTGTTATTATAACCCATATCAATGAAGTAAAGTTTTGTATGTCTGGTCAAATCTGTTTCTTATCCTATCTACAAAGAGCTGACATTGTCAGATCTTCCTTCAAGAAAGGCTGACTTCCTGCTACATCACAGTCCTCACAAGGATTCTTTTCTCAAAAGGCAACTGGACTTCGTTTTTTCCTTGAAGATGTTTTGCTTCTCATTCGAGAAGCTGAACTGAAGAAACTCCTTGAATGAGAAACAGAACATCTTCAAGGAAAAACAAAGTCCAGTTTGTTTGTTTGTTTGTTTGTTTGTTTGTTTGTTTGTTTATTTATTTATTTATTTATTTATTTATTTATTTATTTTTCAAATTTCTATACCGCCCTTCTCCTTTCGGACTCAGGGCGGTGAACAGCCAAGATAAAACATTTATACACAAAAGTTAAAATAGATTTAAAATAATTAAATAAATTTGCCCGTAATTTAAAACATTTCAATTAAAATCCATATCAAATTTTAAAACCAACCATAAAATCAGGACAGCCCGGCTAACTGGAAAAAAATAGGTTTTTAGGGCCCGACGAAAAGTCCAGAGGTCAGGGATCACTCATATCTCTGGGGGTAGATTGTTCCAGAGGGTGGGTGCCACCACAGAGAAGGCTCTCCCCCTGGGGGTCGCCGGCCGACATTGTCTGGCCAACGGCACTCTGAGGAGGCCTCTCTGTGGGAGCGAACTGGCCGGTGGGAGGCAATTGGTGGCAGAAGGCGGTCCCGTAAGTACCCGTAAGTATAGTTGCCTTTTGGGAAAAGAACCTTTGGGACAACCATGACCTGGATGGCTGAGAATCTCCATAGACATCGTTCATCGAGTCCAGGATGAAGCAAAAAAGGTGAGCCACTCTACCCATCCTAATGCTATTAGAAGTCAATAAAAGATGATTACAATATTACATGGCCAGTCAATTAAAAAAACTAGCAGGAAAAACAGATAATTACAAGACCTGGCAATGGCTAAGAGCAGGAATGTTGAAGAAAGAGACAGAGGGGCTAATTCTGGTTGCACAAGACCAAGCCTTAAGAAGAAACACATATAAAGCCAGAATGGAGAAGTCAGTAGCAAATAGCCAGTGCCACCTCTGCAAAGAAGCTGAAGAAACAGTTGACCACCTGGTTAACTGCTGCAAGAAGACTGATTACAAAAAAACAAACAAACAAACATCAAACAGCATGACAATGTCGCAAAAATTGTGCATTGGAAGATCTGCAAGAAATACAATTTGCCTGCAAGCAAGAACTGGTGGGACCACAAAATAGTAATATGCTTCCACCTCTCACAATACTAGACAACCCAGAATCAACAGTAGAGAACTTCAAATTTCTAGGTTCTACCACAGTGTTTCTCAACCATGGCAACTTGGAAGAGGTGTGGACTTCAACTTCCAGAATTCCCCAAGCCAAGTTGCCAAGGTTGAGAAATACTGTTCTACCATATCGCAAGATCTAAAATGGACACCTAACATCAAAAACGTCATCAAAAAAGCACAACAAAAATGTTCTTTCTGCGCCAACTCAGAAAGCTCAAACTGCCCAAGGAGCTGCTGATTCAGTTCTACAGAAGAATGATTGAGTCTGTCATCTACACCTCCATAACTTGTCTGGTTTGATTCTGCAACCCAACAAGACAGACACAGACTTCAGAGGATAATTAGAACTGCAGAAAAAACAATGGCTATGAACCTGCCTTCCATGGAGGACCTGTATACTGCACGAGTCAAAAAGAGGGCTGTGAAAATATTTATAGACCCCTCGCATCATGGACACAAACTGTTTCAACTCCTACCCTCAAAACGACGCTATAGAGCACTGCACACAGAACAACTAGACACAAGAACAGTTTTTTCCCGAATGCCATCACTCTGCTAAACAAATAATTCCCTCAACACTGTCAAATTATTTACTAAGCCTGCACTACTATTAATCTTCTCATCGTTCCCACCACCCATCTCCTTCCACTTGTGACTGTATGACGGCAATTTTGTTACTTGTATCCTTACAATTTATATTGATATTGTTTCCTGATTGCTTATTTGTACCCTATGACTATCATTAAGTGTTGTACCTTATGATTCTTGGTGAATGTATCTTTTCTTTTATGTACACTGAGAGCATATGCACCAAGACAAATTCCTTGTGTGTCCAATCACACTTGGCCAATAAAAAATTCTATTCTATTCTATTCTATTCTATTCTATTCTATTCTATTCTATTCTATTCTATTCTATTCTATTCTATTCTAATACACAGTGAAGAACCTAAAGTGCTCTGTGACTTTAAAATTCGAACCGACAGGCACCTGTTACATAACACCCCAGACGTAACAATTGTTGATCAAGAAAGACAAAAAAGTCTGGACAGTGGACATGGTAGCACCTGGAAATAGCAGAAAAGAAGAGAAAGACCTGCAGAAGATAACAAAATACCTGCAAATAGAAATAGAACAACTGTGTCAGAAGAAAGCAAAGATAGTACCAATAGTCATAGGTGCCAAGGGTGCAATCCCAAAACATCTGGCGCACCATCAGCACTGAAAAAAATCACAATCAGTCAATTACAAAAGGCAGCTTTACTCAGAACAGCCATGGTGGCACAGTGGTTAGAATGCAGTACTGCAGGCTACTTCTGCTCACTGCCAGCTGCCAGCAGTTTGGCAATTCGATTCTCACTGGCTCAAGGTTGACTCAGCTTTCCATCCTTCTGAGGTGGGTAAAATTAGGATCCAGATTATTGGGGCAATATGCTGACTCCGTAAACGGCTTAAGAGAGAGCTGTAAAGCACTGTAAAGTAGTATATATGTCTAAGTGCCTATTCTATTCTATTCTATTCTATTCTATTCTATTCTATTCTATTCTATTCTATTCTATTCTATTCTATTCTATCGCCATGGTGGCGCAGTGGTTAGAATGCGGTATTGCAGACTAACCCAGCTCACTGCCAGCAGTTCAATCCTGACCGGCTCAAGGTTGATTCAGCATTCCATCCTTTCGAGATGGGTAAAATGAGAACCCAGATTGTTGGGGGCAATAGGCTGACTCTGTAAACCTCTGAGAGAGGGCTATAAAACATTGTGAAGCAGTGCATAAGAGTATGTGCTATTGCTATATCCTGTGACCATACCTTTACTGCATCAAAAAAACATATGCCTTCCCAGGCCCCGTTGTGAAGGATTGGATAGGTGGATAAAAACGCCAAATTCAGTCTGAACATCTGGCTCGCTTTGCAACAAAGCATTATTATTATTATTATTATTATTATTATTATTATTATTAATTGACATCGCTGTACCAGGAGATGCCAGAGTCGAAGAAAAAGAACTGGAAAAAATCATGAAATATCGTGACCTGGCCATCAAAACTACACGACTATGGATGAAACATGTAACAGAGATACCCATTGTCATCGGGGCACTTGGTACCATGTCCAAGAATTTTATAACATACATCAACAAATTGCAGCTTCCTGCAATAACACCAGCAGAACTGCAAAAAACTGTGCTACTTGGAACATCGTATATCTTAAGAAGGTACTTGGTTGATACCTAGGACGCTGGCAGCAACCCATATGAACCATTAGCACCAGTCAATGGTATTTGTGATGCATTTTTGAATGTTCAGTTGACTGAGTTTCATGTTTTATGAATGAAGTAAATCATCATCATCATCATCATCATCATCAAAAATTGAAATGAGCCCTGAGGAAACACCTTGACCAGGAAGGCAAATTTAGAGCAGTAGATATAATACAAATTTAGGGAAAGTGGCAATCTGTCCTTGAATATATGATTTTCAGGAAGCATTTTAAACATTGTGAAAGGAGAGCTGACATGAGGTCTTCTTACCCATTATAAATGTAATGGCTGGAAAACAAAACATTAGCAAGTTATGAAGTATAAGGGGAAATATTTTCATTTTACATTAAAAAAATCCCATAGATTTTCAGAGTGCCTCTGTTGCTTTTTAAAGGTCACATTGTATTGGTACTGTTTATTTTCCCATCCGTTGGTTAATCAAGTAGTGTTCATTCTTTTAAGGTCATTGCCTGTTGATAATTGATGGTTAAGAATGCTTTTATACATAGAAATGTAAATATCTAAACTCTGCTACTCCTCTAGTAAGAGTAACTGAAACGACAAGAATTTTTTTTTCCTGCCAGAAAAACAAGTCCACTCAAAAGTATAACCAAGATTCACACGATCTACTTTCTAACGTGGGGTGGATCAACTTCGGTGTTCAATCTGATTTCAAAAGTCCTCTGTGAGGGTTGAGTTCAGACGTTGAGCAAGGCGGACGTTTAAGCTTTGCCACCGCAAATTCGATGGGAAACTAAGGTAAGAATGACAGCGAGGGAAGGGGTGTTCCCATTCAGTATGTGATGG
This sequence comes from Pantherophis guttatus, assembly GCF_059756535.1. NCBI lineage: Eukaryota > Metazoa > Chordata > Lepidosauria > Squamata > Colubridae > Pantherophis > Pantherophis guttatus. The sequence continues at coordinate 14,369,577 of NC_142065.1, forward strand.
CTTCCCCTGACACCAGCTCAGAATTGCCTCCGTGGTAAGTGTAAACTCTTTAGGAACCCGAAGTGGCCTGCCGATTTGACATCGTGGCTTCTCTGGAGGATTAGGGTGCGTAGGGATTCTGGGATGTAGAGTTTCATCCCTTTCCATGCTAGATGATCTCTTTTTGTCAGGATGTGTTGATTGTCTTGGGACCAGGGGTCCGTTAGAGTTCAGTTTTGAGTTTTGTAGTTAGATCGCTTGCAGGTTGATCTTGCTGGTCGCGGCGTTGTCGTCTGGTTGTCACTTGGGCTGCTATTTCGGTAGAGGGGACAATGGCATCTACTACCACTTCCCGTTTGCATTTGTACTGGGGCATGCAGGAGAGGGCATCAGCTCGGAAGTTCCTCCCCCCTGGGATGTGCTTCAGCACGAAGTCGAACCGGTTGAAGTATTGGGCCCACTTTCTGTCAGCTGTTTTCTGCATCCATTTCTTCTCAGCATCTGTGGTGCATCCCATCTGGGAACGAACCGGGGAAATTTCTTCCAACAGTCAGTGTTTTTTAAGGTGTTAACATAGATCGCAAAAGATGGTGCTGTATTACTTTGCTCAGTGTTTAAGGGGTAATAATTTATAGATTATTTTAAAAATGCATTGTTTTTCCACCATCCCATTTTTAACCATGGGCTAAAAATATGAATTTGACTGATGAGAGGTTACCTTAGCTTTTGGGAGATGTAATCTATTGGGGAGATAACTTATAAAAATATTCAGATGCTTTGGGAAAAGGGAAGAGAAAGGAAGGGAGAATGAGAGTGGAAGATTTATTTTTCCCTCTTGTTAAAATTTCTCCCCCTTTTACATTTATAAAATGATGTCAAAGAACCATCAACACACCTGTCCTAAATAAGCCTTAGCTTCAAAAACAGTCCACAGTTTTGGGAACAACTAGGACATATGTGCAAGGAGAACCTTTACCTTTACCTTACTGATGAATAGTACAAATACAAATTTATTTGTAACAAATACATCCTAGTATCACTTAAAAATAGAATATATTTTTGGAGCAATTTGACTTTTTTTCAGAGCTTTTACAAGGCCCTCACTTCAGACAGATTTCCTTATTGTTGCAAGCTATCTTGGTATACTTCTTTTGATCATATACCTCTTTGATCCACTGAAATTAATGACCCCCGGAAATCACAAATGTCCAATATCTCAGGGGTTGCCACAAAGAAAAGGGAGTCAAGCTATTCTCCAAAGCACCTGAGGGCAGGACAAGAAGCAATGGGTGGAAACTCATCAAGGAGAGAAGCAACCTAGAACTAAGGAGAAATTTACTGACTATGAAAACAATGAGAACAATTGATCCATGGAACAAATTGCCTGCAGAAGTTGTGAACGCTCCAACACTGGAAGTTTTTAAGAAGAGATTGGACAATCATTTGTCTGAAGTGATGTAGGGTTTCCTGCCTAATCAGGAGGTTGGACTAGAGGACTTCCAAGGTCCCTTCTAACTCTGTCATTCTATTCTATTCTATTCTATTCTATTCTATTCTATTCTATTCTATTCTATTCTATTCTATTCTATTCTATTCTATTCTATTTTACGAAACATCAGTTCATCTCTCCATACATTTGTTGAGTTTAGGTAAATAAATTCTAGCAGAGTTAGGCAACATAAAAATTTAAAATGATAGATAGATAGATAGATAGATAGATAGATAGATAGATAGATAGATAATCTCATTGCCCCTATCCTACCCAAATCCCTGGATATCCATACAACCTTGCTGACATTTCTAGGAAGTTCTAGGACAGTTCTAGGAATAAATCACATCTCCAGTGATTTATTAAAGATGTGGGTAAAGATGGGGGCCAGTTGATAAGGACAGTCTTTCAAGCAAGAAAGATTTACTCTGTCTGGGCCTGGTGCTTTTTCAATCTTTTCTATGAAATAGTTCTCACACATCTATTATCTTCATCCTGGATATTTTCTATTATTCCACAGTGATAGAAAAATCACATTGGTAAGGAAACTACTTAGCTTTCTTTGAGAAAAGAGAAGATTTCTAGGAATTGACGATGTTACCTAAATAGTTTGGTAATGAAACATCTATAAGAAAACGTCCAAGGTCAGAGAGTACCAAGGACCTCTTCATTCCACTATTGATAAACAAGTTGTGGCTACAACCTGCCTAACAATTCTAGAGTTGTAGCCCCCTGTGATCTGTGGCTATCCAGTTGGTGGGCAGGTATTCTAGATTCCAGAATACATGGTCTAGGAGGACCCAGGTAATCTGTTGGACATGAGAAACATGGATGTTATTGTGTGGTCCCTTCTTGCTCTTGATCTTGTTATAAAGGATTTTCTGGAATTCACCCATTCCAGATTTAAGGATGTAAGGTAAAGGTAAAGGTTTCCCTGCACATGCGTGCTAGTCGTTTCTGGCTCTAGGGGCGTTGCTCATCTCCATTTCTAAGCTGAAGAGCCAGTACTGTCCGAAGACGTCTCTATGGTCATTCAACACCGAAGGCGCACAGAACGCTGTTACCTTCTCACCAAAGGTGGTCCCTATTTTTCTACTTGCATTTTTTACATGCTTTCAAACTGCTAGGTTGGCAGAAGCTGGGACAAGTAATGGGAGCTCACCCCGTTATGTGGCGCTAGGGATTCAAGCCACTGAACTGTTGACCTTCTGATCGACAAACTCAGCCACTGAGCCACCGCATCCCAGTTACTTAAGGATTACTTAAGGATGTAAGGGTATACAATAAAGATCTTTGCGAAGGAATGGAGTATAAGTGCTGGGAGGCAAGATTCAAAAGGCATGATGAGGAGAGAAAGATAAACTTCATGCAGTCTAGTAGTATCATTGCTGAAACATAAACTCATCAATCTAATGCTACCGGGCATATGTTGAGAAGTAAATACAAGTAAAAGTCAAATTAAATTTTACAACAGCTACTGTGCAGCTGCTGGTAATGCCAGGCAAGTACTAGCAGAGATATACAGCTTAACTACCAAATATCATGTAATAGTATATACATGCTTCCATCTCATTTATTTTAGCAACATTTGGAGAGCCCCAGGCAAGGGAAAGAAAAGCTTGTAAACAACAATGTAAGCCTTCATAAGGTAGGACTTTTATCTCATAAACCTGGCTCAAGGGTCCTTCTCAGAAGGAAAAGTAGTCAGACACAGCAAGTCTCTGCACTAGCCGCAGTGGTGAAATGGCATCGGGGCTAATTTTCCAGGGTCCAGGCATTTCAACCCTGAACTGGAGAACCTGAGGACAGGACAAGAAGCAATGGCTGGAAACTAATCAAGAGAGAAGCAACTTAGAACTAAGGAGAAATTTCCTGACAATGAGAACAATTCATCAGTGAAATGACTTGCCTCCAAAGGTTGTGAATGCTCCAATGCTGGAAGTTCTTAAGAAGATGTTGGATAATCATTTGTCTGAAGTGGTGTAGGGTTTCCTGCCTAAGCAGGAAGTTGGACTAGAAGACCTCCAAGGTCCCTTCCAACTCTGCTATTCTATTCTATTCTATTCTATCATCCAACCCAGGGAGCATTGTCAGATGAATTTGGAGGGTCAGAGAGCCAGGAGGGAAAGGGCAGCGCAGCTGCACAAGGAAACCTCTGGCATACAAAGGATCCCTCAGCCTTCAGGAGTGGAAATCAGCACCAATCAATCAATCAATCATTCAATCAATCAATCAATTCTGCTCAGATGGAAGCTAAGGGTTTGAGATATCTATGGTCCCATCTGAGCGCCCTTTAGCATTGGAACATCCCCTTAAGGCAGGCCCATCTTTCTGTATCTGAAACACTGCTTTAAACCATGTTCCAGATAGACCTCGTTCTCTTTCGCTTGTTCAGTTATCTCGACTCTGAACAAAGAATGCAGTAGGTGGGGGGGTGGAGCCAGAACAGAAAGGAACTTTGACTTAATTTCATTTAATTAAAATTGAACATTAATGCGATTACCCTGCAGTCAGAGATGTAATAATTTTCTCCTTCTAACTGTTAGAAAATTAAAAGAAATTAAAAAAAGTTTGCAAGGATTTTTAGAGCTCTTTGGGGACTACTCACATTGCTTTCAGAGGAAATATGAATCACATGCATATTAAGGCTTATTATAGGTCTTTTAATGGGTGTGCTTGCCTACCCATCTCTAACTCTGTCAGTCTACAATATCTGTCTGTCTGTCAATGTGTCTCTAGCTAGCTATCATCTATCTATCTCTACAATATCTCTATCTGTCTGTCTCATCTATCTAGCTCTATTATATCTGTCTGTCTGCCTGTCTGTCTGCCTATCTATCTATGTATCTATCATCTAGCTATCTCTATAGAATATATATAGAGAATATCTATAAAAATAGCTCTCTCCTTCTCTACGTCTATCATCTATATCTCTACAATATCTCGATCTGTCTCATCTATCTCTTAAGTCTGTCTGTCTATCTATCATCTATCATCCATCCATCCATCATCTGTCTGTCTGTTTGTCTGTCTGTCTGTCTGTCTATCTATCTATCTATCATCTATCAGCTATCATCTATCATCTATCTATCATCTATCATCTATCATCTATCCATCCATCCATCCATCCATCCATCCATCCATCCATCTATCATCTGTCTGTCTGTCTGTCTGTCTATCATCTATCATCTATCTATCCATCATCCATCCATCCATCCATCTATCATCTATCTGTCTGTCTGTCTATCATCTATCTCTCTATCCATCCATCCATCCATCCATCCATCTATCATCTATCTATCTATCTATCTATCTATCTATCTATCTATCTATCTATCATCTATCATCTCTCTATCATCTATCTATCTATCCATCTATCCATCTATCCATCCATCCATCCATCCATCCATCCATCCATCCATGTCTATCTATCTATCTTGTACACATTTATGGATGAAAAATAGAGAATGTGTGAAACAGAAAAGGGTTAATATACTTTTAGAAACACGCATTTAATGTCAATCCCTTGTAATATTTTTGAATGATAGCATCCAACTTCATAGCACACAGATCATCCGATTTAGGAGGTACCACAAGGCTCCAACATTCATTTTATTTTAAGTGTTATTACTTCCTGTATTCAAATAACTGGAAGGTATTTTCATGCTAAATGGTCTGGGATGATGCTATCATTGATGATGTATAAATCCATTTACAGCTGTAATCCAAGTAACAGAATGAACACTCCATCACTGTACTATGAATAGTAAATTAGCCAAGATAAAAGTGGCGAACATCCAATCAAAATAATTAAGGAGAAGTCTTAGAATGGTGGGGATTTGGCAGTGGCAATTATAACTAATGAATGCATTAGCTTTAAGAGGTAGAAGCATGGTTAGTGTTTTACTGTGAGAAAATAAAAATGAAAAGGAAGTGGGGAGATTGTGCAGCACCATCTTCAAATAAATGATAAATCCGTTAATATGATTATTTTGCAAAATTACCTTTCAAGGATCTTAGATGAGGCATGAATATAGCTGAAACTGCTTTTTCAGATAGGTGTACTACTAAATCAAGATTTGTTTAGCTTAACTTAGTTAGCTGATCCAAATTCACTCAGCCTATTAATTAGGGTTTCCTTTGACCAATAAATCACAATCCTGAAGCTATACCAAAATTCACGTATACATTGCACCATGCACAAATTGATTTGTCATGATACCTAAATCCATTCTCTTCTCTTAATTTAGGTAAGAGAAAGTACAAAAGCTAATTTAAAAAAAAAAACTAATTATTAAAGAATAAGTTGAAATTAACTTGACCCTTAGTGATGTCATAGATATATTGATCAATATGCTCTGTCTCCCTAACCCTAACCAGAGAAAATGGCAGGGACTGTCTGAGCATGTGTTTAAATATTTTCGGGGAGGGCTTATTTTAGCACATGCGCTCAAAAGCCCAATTGGGCTTATTATTAGGGAATGTCTTATTTTCAGGGAAACAGGGTAGTAGGAAAAATAAGGGAGGGAAAGGGGAAAGGAGAAGTGTAGAAAAAAAGGGAGAGAAGAAAAAAAAGGTGTTGACCTCCGACTTCCTCTGGTACAATAGAATAAAAGAAGACCTTAACTTAAACCTTAACTTTTTACTTCTACATAATAGTATAAATTAGCCAATTATATAACAACAAATCTATCTAATCAGTAAAACCCACAATCAAAGTTTCATTTTTTTCCACCTCAAGCCAGAGGTGAAATGCTCCCGGTTCGGACCGGATCACCCGATCCGGTAGCGATGGCGGAGTTTGGTTCAGAGAACCGGTGGCAAAAATCCCTGCCCCAGCTGAGCCGCACAATCATCAGAGGCTTTTTTTTTTTACTTTTAAAACTTTTAAAAGCATTTTTTCTACAACCTCGAAAAAATGCTTTTAAAAGTAAAAAAAAAAAGCCTCTGATGATCCCTTTTTCTACAAAGAGGTTATAGGAAAAAAATGCCTTAAAAAGCCTCTGATGGTCCCAGCTGAGTTGCCTGATCATCAGAGGCTTTTAAAAGCATTTTTTTCTGCAACCTCTTAAGGTTGTAGAAAAAATGCTTTTAAAAGTAAAAAAAAAAAAAAGTTGGCTACGCCCACCCAGTCACATTACCCCCCCACCAAGCCACGCCCACAGAACCAGTAGTAACAAATTTTATATTTCACCACTGTCTCAAGCACAAAGTCCAGAAGTTCCTTCATTAGGAACTTTCAAATGAAAGTAAATCTAAAATCCTATTTTCCACTTATTAGAATTTCCCCATTTTTTTACTGTTCTCTGGGAGGAGGAAAAAAATCCCTCTAGCAATTTATTTTCTGTCAGTCTGACTGAGAATGGCAGAAAGAATGTAAAGAAATTTTCTGACACAACAGACATAAAGATTGCTTCCTTGCCACTCAGATGCCGACATTTGAGATGTGATTCAGTCTCCTCTCCATCAGGCACTCTTTCCAACATTATTTTGGGTTCTGACTTTTGTGTTTTTGCTACTTTCTATGTAATGCTCATGCATATCATTTCACATCCTCTCAGAAAAGTAAACAGTGAAGAAGCTTTAAACCTTCCATGATAATGCTCAGATTGAGAGATGTTTCAGCTGATATTCTCCCTGCATCTTTACTTTGGATCTACTTCCCAGAAAATAAACTAATCTTTTGGACTCCTTGTCTGATGCACAGCTAGAAGTTCAGATGGAAATTTCCCGGTTTTGAACTAATGATTGGGGTCTGCAACGTTTTGATTCAATTACCAAAATAAGTTTTAGGTCATTTCCTCATTAGTGTTGGACTCAGTGGTGAGTTTCACATTATGTTACTACCTGTTTGCCCCGTGCGTGCACACTTGCTTCATGCATGTGTGCGCCCAGTTTGCACACACCTTCCGTGCATGTGCCTGGCCTTCCATGAATGCACTTTGCTCACATGTGCACCTTCCATGTATGCACCCAGCCTCAAAAACATGCCTAAATAGGATGGCATACAGTTGGGGCGGGGGGGCAGGCCCACCCACGATTTCCGCTACCGGTTCAGGCGAACCGGTCCAAACCGGCTAAATACCACTTCTAGTTGGACTAGATCAGGGCTCTCCAAAATTGGCAACTTTAAGACCTGTGGACTTTTAACTGCCAGAATTCCCCAGCTAGTACAGCTAGCTTGGAAATACTTGGAACTGAAGTCCACAGGTTTTTAAATTGCCAACTTTGGAGATCTCTGGCCTAGATTAATACCAGAGCAATAATCAAGCAGTAAATATACCCAGACATGGAACTACCAATTCAGACAAACATTATCCCAAAATGTGTTTTTTCAAGAGGCAACTGGACTTTCTGGGTTTCAAATTTTTTTACTACCGGTTTTGTGGGTGTGGCTTTGTGGGCATGGCTTTGTGGGCATGGCAGGGGAAGGATACTGTAAAATCTCCATTCCCTCCCCAATCCAGGGGAAGGATACTGCAAAATCCCCATTTCCTCCCAAACAGATAGGACTTGGGAGGCAGAGAATAGATGAGGGTGGGGCCAATCAGAATTTTTACTACCGGTTCTCTGAACTACTCAAAATTTCTGCTACCGGTTCTTCAGAACTGGTCAGAACCTGCTGAAACCCACCTCTGGTCTATATCCTCAGGGTCACCTGACATTCAGACAAACATTCTACATTTCTCCAACTCAGAGACACATTCAGTGGGTGACCATTATGAAATAACTACAGGGCAATGGTCTTCAATTCAGGGTTGGGGAAACTTGCTGGGGGAAAAGAGATAAGAAACGTAGAAAATGAAAAAAACAGTGAAGATAGCACAGTGGATAAACAGGGGAAGCAAGGACGATTTGCAAGGCTAGAAAGGTATGGAAAAGTGTAATGAATGGTGTGGTCTAAATTAGGGTTAGCTATAATTCCTTTTTCTTCTCATGCCTTTCTTACTTTGACTTACTGGTTCCTACTCCCTTTCTGCACTATGCCTAATTTTGCTCGTCCCCACAATGGAAGCGAGTGATGGCTTTGCATGGTACGTACCCTCCTTCATCACTAGTTGTTTCCCATGGTCCATTTAGTAACAGGACAAAGTTTTTATAAACCACAAGTGCTTCGCTTAAACCTGACTTCTTCCACTGGTCACTTTGGCAGGCTTCACTTACAGCTGAACTTCGTTCCTAAATTAGTGCAAGTTCCAGCTAACACAATCCACTGAACTATCAAGAAATCAATTTGGCTGGGTTCACAAAACCCACTAGGACTTGCCCTCCACCTACCCACAATGTGTTGGAAAACAAGCTTTCCCTGAACTCTGTTGCTATGTCTTTTACTGACCTAACTAAAAATCTTGTGAAAAATCTATCTTCTCTCCCTATTCTAGCATGCTTCCAACAAGCAATTTTTGCTCCAGTCTGTTCACTGAATTTTTCTTTCTCTTTATCACTCAACTCTTCATTATTATTCTGCTTATTACAGGTCCATATAAACATTTGGGCAGATCAATGATAATTGCAACATGAGTGAAAGATCAGAATGGGCCAGAGGTACCTTCCCAGCAATCGACACCTAGATAAGCAGGGATTAATACCAAACCAACAATCAAGCAGTAAACAATACCCCAACCCAGGAACTACCAGTTAAAACAATCAAACACTAAACAACAGCCTAATCAAAGAATTACTAAGAACAATCCCAGCAACACTGAAAGGACAAACACTTGTATATAAACAGAAAGCAAACCCCACTCCCAAGAGCCACGGTGGTGCAGTGGTTAGAGTGCAGTACTGCAGGCTACTTCTGCTGATTGCCAGCTGTCAGCAGTTTGGCAGATCGAATCTCACCAGGCTCAAGGTTGACTCGGCCTTCCATCCTTCCGAGGTGGGTAAAATGAGGACCCAGATTGTTGGGGGCAATAGGCTGACTCTGTAAACCGCTTAGAGAGGGCTGTAAAGCACTATGAAGCGGTATATAAGTCTAAGTGCTATTGCTATTCTAGCAACTGAAGATGTCACCTAGCTGGTAATGAAATGTCTGCAAGAAGATAACCATGCTCAGAGAGCACCAAGGACCCCACAGTTCAACCCAGAGCTACAAATAATCTCTTCTATTGATACATTCCCATCCTCTACTTTCCCAGCCATTCATTCATATACATCAACAACTCATCATTTTGTTGTCTGTGCATTCTACCTAGAATATAAAAGAGTTGTCTCCATAACCCTAATATTAATACTTGTCTGAATGGACATGCAACTCTCCATGAGAGCTATGAGACCCTGCTAAAGCAGAATCCAAAATCATACGAAGACCTGGAGTCACATCTAAGCAAACTTCTTTGACTGCCATTCAGCTCTCCATAGATCTTAAGGCCTTAAGAAAGCAGAATCCTAAACCACATAAAGATGCTCAAGGAAACGTCAGTAAAACTCTCCTTCACCCTCCTGACTGAATGTGTGAAGATCTCATCCTCCGCCTAATATGAAGTCTTCAAAATGAATATTTAAAGAAAGCAACTGCGTCAGACTCTTGTTCCAAGCCATCTCCATTCTGGGTGTGGTCTCCACTTTATAGATTATTAGGAAAGTGACAGGGGTGAAATTTGACTGGATTAGACTGGCTTGGGCAAACCGGTAGGGACAATTTGAATCAGTTCATCGAACTGGTAAAAATCACCCCTGGTTGGCCCCACCCACACCCACCTGCTCGTCACTGCTTGCCCCTCACCTCTTCCAGCCACTCGCTTGGCCCTTCCGGCTGCTTGATATTCCACAGAATTCAACGTTAAATGCAGCAGAGAGAATCTGAACTTTTCTCCCTGAATTCACAGCGGAGCTGCTGCAGCCGGTCCCTTTAAGGTACTTCGACCCCCTGGAGGGAGGGGGCCAGCGGGGACCATAAAGGGAGCAGCAGCTCCGCTGTGAATGGAGAGAGAAAAATTCAGCTTCTGTTTACCATAGTATTCACTATGAGCCCTTCTCGTACTCATACACATATTTTTTCCTACCGGGTTCTGTGGGCGTGGCTTGGGGGGGTCATGTGACTGAGTGGGCATGGCTGTGAGTGGCATTGAGTTGGCCACGCCCACTCAGTCACAGGACCACCACCACCACCAAGCCACGCCCACAGAACCAGTAGGGAAAAGAATTGTATGTCAACACTGGAAGGTGAGTTTTTCCGTAATAGTTTCCTTGTGGTCCAGGATGAGAAGCATTTGCAACTCCTTGAATGAAAAATTGAAGGAACTTTCTATTTTCAGCCTTTTCCTCTTATCAGAAACTCACCAGGCTTTATCTCACTGAATATATTCAGTGAGCTCAGCAATTTGTTAAAAGTAATAGAAAAGAAAGTGACTTTGCTATACAGCAGCTCCAGCTTCTTCTGTTTTGATTCCTTGAATAGATCATGCTGTCAGGGATGTTACTTTTACTATTGTGTTACTGTAAAAGAACAAACTATATTTTTGAGCAAGAACCATTACAAGAACCTGATTTCAGTTGCATAAGCTGGGCTCTGCTAAATTTAATATTTCAACAATTCCAGCTATAATTTACTCCTTGGAACAGATCATTAAGCACTTGGGACAGTTTTGCATTTCCTCTTTGATCCATTGCATGTGTAAAATAAAATATTCTAGAAACTCCCTGGGGAAAGAAATGCCACTGTGAAAGAGGGAAATTGGTACTACTGGAAATTGGTGCTACTGGAAATTGAAAGTGGGAAATTGTTTATTTATCCATCTAGAAAACACCTTGCTTTCTTTATGATTCAGTCATATCTCATTGCCTCAATGGATTAATTGAGATACAATACTGAAAGGTTAATCCTATCTATGGTATCTATGTCCACTAGCACTGGAAAGACCATTGGGATTAACAAGAGATTATACAGCTATTTTAGAGCAGTCTGTAAAGGAAACTGAAAATCTCCACATTCTGATACAATTTGGTATATGTCAGATCTACCATCTATGGCTTGGTTTCCTCACTGGTGTCCTGCCATCAAAGAACTAGGGGGGAGCAATGGGGGGGGTGACAAATGGGTAATAAACTTGTATGCATGTTCAGTGGTGGGATTCAAATTTTTTTACTACCGGTTCTGTGGGTGTGGCTTGGTGGGCGTGGCAAGGGAAGGATAATGTAAAATCTCCATTCCCTCTCCACTCCAGGGGAAGGTTACTGAAAAATCCCCATTTCCTCCCTTATCAGCTGGGACTCGGGAAGCAGAGAATAGATGGGGGCGGGGCCAGTCAGAGGTGGTATTTACTGGTTCTCCGAACTACTCAAAGTTTCCGCTACCGGTTCTCCAGAATTGGTCAGAACCTACTGAAACCCACCTCTGTGCATGTTGTTGTTTTTTTAAATTTATTTTTTTTTCATCAACATATTTAAATGTACAATCTTTTATCCATCCTTATACATTGTTCGTTCATCTTATTCTTTAACTTCTATTAGCTAATTAATGGATTGTTCAGGTCTGCTCTTTTACCATTTCCTTCTTTTGTTTTACTACAACCTTTCCTTTTCCTCTTCCCTTCTTTCTCCTCTTTTATTTATTTATTTATTTATTTATTTTATTTTAATTTATTTTTATATGCCACCCTTCTCTGGAGACTCAGGGCGGCTTATAATGCGTTAAGCAACAGCCTTCATACTTTTGTATATTTTATACAAAGTCAGCTTATTGCCCCCACAAACCGGGTCCTCCTTTTACCCACCTTAGAAAGGATGGAAGGTTGAGTCGACCTTGAGCCTGGTGAGAATTGAACTCGCAGTAATTGCAGGCAGCTGGATGTTAAATGCTGCCTTAGTAGGAGGCATTAGCCTCCTACGCCATTCAGGCTCCTTTTCTTTCTACTTTCCTCATTCCTCCTCTCCTTTCCTTTTCTACTTCCTCTCATCTTTCCCCTTTCCTCTCTTCTTCCTCCCCTTCTTAACCTCTCTCCTACTCTTCTTTCCCCTTCCTTCTTCCTCTCGTTTTCCCATTCTTCTTTTCTTCTCTTCTCACCTCCCCTACTTTCCCCTCTCTACTCCTCCCCCTCTTTCCCATTCCCTTCTTGTTTCCTTTTTTAATTCAATCTAAAATGGTATTCGAGCAGACCCGATTTCTATTTACTTACATCTTCATTTTAAATTTCTTTTTTACTTTACAATTATTCCTCTTCTAATATTCCTGTACATTATTAATCAATCCATGTATCATCTGGGTATAACTTCTGTGTCCTCATCTTCAAAATTGACCATCATTTCTTAACATATATATTTATCTTTCCTTTTTTCCATTTAATTTTAACATACTACAACATATTCATCTCAAAGTTCTCGTCTACCTCTGTGCATGTTGTGTGGGAATGGGGAATGACAGCTGAAGAAAGGCAGATCAATCTGGAACCAGTTCGTGCCAGGCATCTTCAAGGCCGTTTACCCTGAGTGTGGAAATCCATACACCTCAGTGTTCCCAAAACATCTCCACAGTATCGCATTGGCTGGATTTGAATTGGTCAGGGGGGGAGGGGGTGAAATGAAGGCAATAGTTTTGTATTGATAAGCGGGAAACTCAGATTCTGCCTGAGATTTACTGCAACCAGTATCTTTTAGTAACAGCACCTCTCACTTCAACCATTAAGCTATTATGCTATTTTATGCTCAAATAGCATAAAGGTGCTAGCATAAGTGGTACCTTTATGCTATTTGTTTTTTAAAAAAAGAATTTTTTAAGCTCTTAAACTTGTATAAAAGTATTTCACTAAGGACTGAAAGAAAATCACCCATGGAGCGAAACCTGCTGTTATAAAGGTTCCTAATATTCAAGAAGTACTTAACAAGCAATTTCCAAAGGTGATTAGGAAAGGAAATATGTGAACCTTTATTAAAGGTGCTGAATCACAGTTTGAGATACAATGACTCCCCCCCCCACACCTCCCCAATGATCTAAACCTGCCAGAGGCTGTTGTGTTGTGGTCACCTCATGAAGTTGTCCAGAGCTCTAATGGGTGATCTCCTCATCTTGTTGAGAGACGAATCACAAAAACTTAAGCTTTTCACTTCATTCTTTATTCCATCGTGGTTGTTGGGCTCCTCTTTTAGTGGAGGCATCTTCAGTTGACCATTACTTCTATGGATGTCCTCAAATTCCCACCGATAGGTCTTCATGTT